>NC_064288.1:24399125-24501424 GCF_019186545.1 Solanum stenotomum
CAAGAAACAAAGTACAATACCACAAATTGAATATCTTTTAGGTTGTTTGATGCCAGTGTAAGGAAATTAAGAGTCTTAATATTTTTCTTTTTCTTTCTATCGTCTTTTTTTTTTTATTATTGTTTTCCCCATTCTTAAGGGTGAAGACTATTTTAAAGGGAGTGGGAGATACAATTGTCACCGTTCTCTCTTTTTTCAAAATAGTCGTTTTTACGTTTATCTTCTTTTTCAGAAACTGTATTGGGTCGGCTCATGTCCACATGGGCGACCAACGACTCATGACCCAAAATTAACTTACATCTCCCACTTCCCACATGGTCGACAAGACCCAAGCCAATTAGACATCAATTAGACACCCAATTTCATACGATAAACAGTTAGTGCGATCGGTGAGCATCAAAAGATTACCTATTAGGTTTTACATGCTCCGTATAGGAATTTAATCATATGTGGAAAGAATTCACTACTAATATGAAGATACTATTACTCATAATACCCAGACTTCATCCACTAATTCAATAGTTACTTATTCGATCACTCATCCTCTCAAGAGGTAAACTCAAGTTCATATTTAGCTTTATATACACAATTACACTCGAGTGTAATAGCCAGCTTGTGTATACAAGTTAAATGTCACGGTCCAAAGTAGACCCTAGGTGTAATATGACGTATAGAACCCCGAGAGGCCCTACACAAGTCACTTAGCATACATCGTACAAGATAAAATAAGTAAAAAAGTTTAAAAGATATCATTCCATACAAAAGAATTTGACAAAAGCGGAAGTCTAAACATAAGTCTCGAGGTCATCTATTACATCATAAGGAAAGTGATTGGGACATAATTCATACATCACATAAAAAGCCGGAAATGGAAATGACATAATAAAGGAGTCTCGGTACTCGGAACATGAGGACTCACCCATTTTCAACCAAAGCACCCAAGGGATGTCTAGCCAGGAGTGTCCGAAATAAGAGTGTCGGACCCTACATTAGTGAAACCATGTAGGCACAAATATGCATTAGTACATGGAATGAACTAAGTATGATAGCAATGCATAATAATTATGAAATCATGCTAAAAGAGAATTTGCATGCCATGCAATGACCAAACTAAATCGTAAAATAACATGTTAGAAAACATAAATCATAATCATGGTCAATGCAAGCAAAACATCTTTAAAACACATTTGAGAGATACTTTTAGAAAGAAGTCTTAATTCGTTATTGTGGGAAGTATGTCATTAATAGACATAGACCATGTGAGCTATAACATGAAATATAGTGTCTATCCCACACCGAAAAGAGATGTCCTTACTTTCCAATGTAAGAACCATAAGCTTGAGCTAAAGTGCATCCACTAACTAATTTCTATCTAAGACAAACCTATTGTGGCACAGTTATCGGACATAGGTAATCGTCGCTAGTTCACTGGTGCTAAGCATCGATCTCACGAAGTACTCATTAATCATATTAATCTTATTATATATGGAAAGGCACAATTAAGTATCCACTTCAAGCTAGAGTTCATTTAGAATAGCTACTAAATCTTGATTCAAATTTTGTAGAGAAAACATTTCAACCCAATGAATCTTTCATGTGGGAATAACCTTTCACAACAACAATGTTGATGATTTACTCTCAAAGCAGCCTTAAATCATTCATATCATACTCATAGAAAGAACATGCATATCTTCATAAATTCATAATTCATATTGTCACGACCCAAGGGTACCCCCTAGATGTAACATGGCATATAGGACCTCGAGAAACCCCATAAAAGCCACTTAGCCTTCATAACATAAATATAGAATAAAATAAGTAAATACAACATTCCACGTCCAAAAGTTTTATAAAAGTAAAGCGGGAGTGTAAAATACTTGTCTCATTAGCCATCTAGTACCATAGAATGAATGTAACGACCCAAAAAATGAACTAGTGGAACTAGAGTTTAACATGTGTGCGTTTGAGTTTGATGTGATGTTTGATGCTGTTTGATGTTGTCCCGAGTCATGATTGAGGGGTTTAGGGGTCAAACGTCAAGGTATGACTCCCCAAGGACCACCTTAGGGGTCCTTGAGGAGGACCCTAAGTTTAACCCCCAAGACCTCTTGAAACTAGAAAGTTTGCCAAAACTGTGTGACCTACGGAAGGGGTCAACGCCCCGTAGGTCTATCTACACCCCGTGGATAGCCTCTATAGGTCAAGGGCCCCCAAAACAGGCCACAACCATGAACCACAGAGGGACAGCACAGAGCCTTCAACCCATCCACTGTCTGTGGATTGGGTGGTCGTGAATTGGACCTGCAATCTGTCAAGGTGACACGACCAAGTGTAGAGGTGAATTAGTAAATTCACCCCAAGTCCTAATAAGTTGGGGGACGGTTATTTTGGGTTTATTTAGGTATTTTAAGAGTATTAAAAATATTAAACTCTATTTTACATTCTATTATTTCAAAACCCCAAATCAAAACCCTTCCCTCCCACAAAGGTTCTCTCTAGAAACTTCATTGGAGATCAAGGTCAAGTTCAAGCTAGGGTTGGGGATTTCAAGGTGTTTCTTCTTCAATTTTTGTGGGGAATCAATACCAAGGTATGGTGGTCTTGATCCTTGTCTAATTTTCCATTCAAGGAGCCAATTCAAATGTGATTTCAAATCATGAAAATCTAGGTTTTTCACTCAATCTCATGGGTTCTTTCATCAAACAATTTTAAAGGTTTACTAATGTCAAATTATAATTATATTGATGGTTAATTGATGATTTTAATCCAAGAACCCATGATTCCTCTTAAACTATAAATAGTGTCTTATGAAGTGGGTTTGTTGATCATTAATGAATGTTGATGAATTATGTCTAAATTGATTTAGATTATTGAATTGTATCATCATCTATGTATAATTATTGTGAATTGAGGATTTGTGATCATAGCCTTGAAAGGGCAAGTTTGACCTAATCTCATGTTAAAGTAGAATTATGCTTGAATTTTTGATCCACTTGAAAGGTGGAGGTGTTTACTTACTTTGTATATTGATCCGCTTGAAAGGTGGAGGTGTTTACTTATTATGAACATTGTGATCATGGCCTTGGAGGCATAGTGTGGGTAATTGAAGTATTATCATGATGTTGTATATATAAATGTGATGTAAAGCATGTGTGTGATCTAAAGAAATAAAATATGATCATGTTTAGAAACTAATAGTGTTAGGATTGAATATTATCTCTCTATTAACACTTGGGAATGATGGTGATAATGTGAAAGGCTATTCTCACATACACATACACACTTGAATGAATGAAGTTCAATGATAATGTTAATGAATGTTGAGTCTATTGAAAGGCTATTATGAATTGTACTCTAATGAATGTTAACGAGTTGTTGTGAAATTACATTCTCACAATAAGGGGGTTCTTAGGTGAAAGGATATTCTCATTTTTGAATCTATGAGCTTTCCAATGAATGAATGAATGTTGGATTTGGGATGGATGCTCATCTGGGAGTTTAGGCGGGATATCTAGTAGCAATACCTTATCCCATAATGAACTAATGTAATGAATGTAATGTACTCCGTGGGGAATAATGCTAAGCACCGAGTGGATATGGTTTGAGATGGGTGCTCATCCAGGAGTTGAGGCGGGGTACTTAGTAGCAATCTCTTGAGATAGATGCTCATCCGTGAGTTGAGGTGGGGTATCTAATAGCAATCTCCCTATCCCATAACTATGTGCCCACATAGGTCTAGCTAGTGGATCCACTTAAGGCTAAACAAACGATGGTCCTACCTTAGGTAAGTAGAAATCCCTTTATCCGATTAGGGTGACACTAGGATTCTATGTCAAGCTCACATGGTCTATGTCGGTTAAGTCTTACCCCCACAATAATGTAAATGAACTATGGCTTCTTAAGGATGTACTAGTTAGTTTGGGTGGTGGTATGGGGCGTCATCTATACATTGCATAAGTAGGCATTTGAGGAAGGTCATGGTGTGTTCCTTTATAATGTTAATGAATGAATGGACTCTTACGATCTTGTTAATGAAGAATGTTGATCTTGTGTCTAATAAGTGAAGGTGTTCTTAATGAAGTTAATGAATGGTGACTTGAATTCTTATATGTCTAATCAAAGGATGCATGCTATGTTTTGGATTTTATATATAAGTACTTCCTTGCTATAACTTGTTGAGTATAAATGTGCCTAGTCTATGATGACTTCAAAGGAGCACTTAGTGTGAGTAGTAGTATGGGATGCTACTTGCACATTGCACAAGTGTGACTTAGAATTATCTTAGGTGATGGTCCTTATGTGATGATCATGTCTTATATAATGTTTATGTCTTTATGGATGTTTATTGTCGAAGGTGGAAAGGTTGAATGGCAAGTTCACTTTTGGTGACCTTAGGGTGGTGCCTTGGTGTGGTTAGTGGTATGGGACGCTATCCATACATTGCACAAGGTATAGCCCAAGGGTTACTTTAAGTGAAGGGTTATGTAATGGTAATGGGTTATATATGTTGAACATGTCTCCATTGTGATAAATGACTTGTATGTTGGTTATGTTTGAGTATTATGACTCTTATACTTGTATTTCATGAAGTTTTACCAAAATAGCATAAAAGCATGTCTTTGGAACAAATGTCCTTTTTAAGCATGTTTTTGCATGGCTATCATACTTAGTACTTTATGTGCTAACCCCATTCTTCTTCTTTGTTTTTACTACAAGTGTAGGTTGCGGTAATTGAGTATCTCTCTCTAGTTGGGGCTTGGACTAGACTTCTTCCAAGACATATTTTATGTCCTCATAGACCGGTGACAATGACTTTTCTTGTTTTCTAGTTCTCTTATATTTTGAGACTATTGTCAAGACTTCGATTGTAAAGGGCCGTGACCCTATTTTGTTTAAAGTTTTGTCTGAGATGGCCATGTGAGACTTTAGTTAACTTTCGCTTGACTTTGAATGAATGTTTTTAGATTGTATGGCTTATGAATAAAAAGTTTTAATTCCGCACTATTTTATTACCTATGTGATGAATTAATGCTATGAGGTTTGTATAAAACCCCTTCGGGGTTGAGTACGCCGTGTTACGACTAGGGGGTGCTCTTAAGTCGTGACAATGAAATTCGGCCTAGCCCATACATCATGTCCAAAACTGAAAATAAGAAATAAAACCGAAACAATAAAAAACTGTCCTCGAAGCATGAGAACACACCAAAGCTCGAGAACCTCGCAATCAACCACTAGCCACGAAACTGAGAACCCTGACTATCAGACCCTATATTTGGGAAAATGTAGGTAAGAGTGTGTGTTTGTACAAAACAATGTATCAAGTATGATAGCCATGCATGAAACATTTAAATCATGCTAAAATAGGACATTTCATGACATGCAATTGACCAAGCTAAATAATGATCTAAAAGGGTTAGAAAACATAAGTCATAAACCATGGCCAATGCAAATTAATGTCATTTAAAACCTTTGAAGACATGTGAGATACTTCTTGAAGTAACCTTAGTACATTATTATTATGGAAATTAGCCTTAATCGACATAGAGACCATGTGAGATATAACATGATTCCCCGGTGTCTCCCACACCTAAAAGGGTTATCTTGCCAAGGTAAGGACCATGAACTTCTAGCTTAAGTGGATCCACTAGCCAATGTCTATCTAGACAATCGTTCTATGGGAGTATAGAGGTTAGGGATAAGGAGATTGCTTCTAGAAACCCGTCCTCTACTTACGGGAGAGCTTCCATCTCAATATCCTCTGGTGCTAAGCATAAATCCCACGAAATAGTCATTTCTTATTGTTCTAATTATCCATAGAAGGGAACATCATCTTGCCAATCCGAGCTAAGTCATAAGTTATTTCTAGAGAGGTATCATTCAATAATCAATCCAAGCTAGATTTCATTAGGATAGCAAAGATCTTTGATTCATTTAGTTGAGAAGACCTTTCAACCTTAGAATCCTTACTATGTGAGAAAACCTTTCACAATCATGCTTTCATGTGTTTATGAGAAATCCTTTCAATAAATCAACAACAACATCATCATTGATACTTTACTCTCAAAGCATTCTTAAAACATTTGCATAGAGTTCATAAGAATATGCATAATTCCATAATTTACCTTTCAAGGTTCGAAACCCACTTTCAATCATCAACATTTAGAAAACATGGGTTAGATATGGATTCCATCATAAATTCATGTAAATCTATCAATTCATGCTTGATTTCATAAAACTCCTGTTTCATAATCAAAACCCACATCATATGATCATAATTTGGAAAACATGGAGATTTCATGGGTTCACAGGGGAATCATCATAAAATCATATTATTTAATAAATTCATGCATAAGAGATCATCATTCAATCATTTAAGTCAATAATCAAGAGAACCCATGACAATTGAAGAAAATCCTAACTCAAGTGGGGATTTCTAATTTTGAAAATAGGAGGATTTGGAAACTCTATGAATGGAAGGAATCCATTGATGAAAACTATCATACCTCAAAGCCAATTGCTTATCTTCAATGGAGGATTGGAGACTTGGCTTGAAACCCTAGGTTGAATTCTCTTCTTCAAGCTTTCAAGATAGAGAAATATTTTGGAGAGGAGACTTGTTCTTCTTTTAGAAATTTGAGAGGATGATTTATCGGGGAGATTTTGAGGTTGAAATACTTATATAGGGGTCTTAGTGAAGGGTAAAACGATATATTATTAGGCCAGACTAATTAGAAAAAGATCCAACTGCCCCTAATAATTAACCGCCATCCACGACCCACAGATCGCTACTGACGAACCGTGGTCTGAACGACGGCCCGTACTGTCGGTCCATCATCTGGCGTCAGAAAGTGGGATTTGGGGGTCTGGACCAGGGCCCTCAACCACGGACCGTGGACCCACCAACGGTCCATTAGTGCAGGCCGTGGTTCCAACTTTTTGAACCCCTTTTAGGGAGCCCATCCACGGACCATACCTACGGTCCGTGGTCCTTTCCACGGATAGTGGTTTGCCTCCGTCGGATGGCACTTGCAACTCGTAAAAACTGCTATCTTGCCCTCTCTTAAATCTGGGGTGTTACACATAGTTCATGGGTTTATCATAAAATCATGGTTTAACATCATGTTTTAAGCATGTGCAAGTGAAATTTCAACTAAATATCATAGATTACCATCAAATAATGCATTAAAATACTTAATTAATCATAATTGGAAGAAATCCACTTTCATTTAATTGAAACCCTAATTTGATAATTTGAAGATTGAATTGAGAACTTGAAATCTTTAGGGACCCCATGGAGGAAAGGACTTCATGAGTGAATACACACGTACCTTGATTCTTTAAGCCGAAGAAAATGGAGAATTTGGAGATTTGAATGGAACCATAACTCTTCTTCTTCTTCCTTAGACTTGAGAGAATTTGGGAGGATGACTTTGGTCAAGTTTTGGAAATTTAACAGAATGAGTTCAAATGGGTAAATTGCGGGCTTAAAACGTTTATATAGGGCCTATGGTACAAGGTAAAATTATGTAGTGTTGGGTTAAAATAATTAGGAAAAGACCCAAAAATAGTGGCGTACCCAGCATTTTTTCTAAGTAGTGTCACCATGGCAAAGAATGACTCAAGAAGAAAATCAATGAAGATTTTGCTTTAGGCTTCCAAATTTGAGGCCCCATTAATACTAAAAACTATATGAATTTTTTTTTTAAAAAAATATGAAATTTTGATTAAATTAAAAAAATGTAAAAATTTGTCTACTCTTTTAATTAGATAATATTTTAAAATTCTAAATCAAATCATTCACATCTTCATATTATTAAATAAAGTTTTATACAATATTATTCAACATGAGATTGATTGCAAATAAATGATTAACATCTTTAAAAAAAATGAAAAAAGGAAACAAATGACATTGTTGGAATGGATCTTGTTGAAGATATGGCCTCCTTATTGCATCATGATCATTTGATAAATAGGTAATTTTTTCCTAGGATCAATCCAATGAACTTAAATCAACTCTTTTACTTCGTAGATTTTTTTTTTGACTCATTAGCTTGTTCTTCCAAGTCAGTTGAAGCTTGAGTCGTTAAAATTGGCTTTGAACGTTTTTAATTTTTTTTAGAATAATACCTCTACATTAAATTTAGACTAATTTAGAATAATATGATGTAATCTGCACAATTAGTAATTGTAACGACCCGAGAGCACCCCTTAGTCGTAACGCTCAGAGGTCTTATACAAGCCCTTAGCATATCATGAACATTAAAGCATATGAAAATAGCGGAAAATTTAAAACTTTTCTTTACAATCGAAGTCTTCATAAAATAAGAGAGAGTCTATGACACTATGTCTCAAACCATCTATGACATTTAGAATAACAACTCTTTCATAACAACTTAGGGACACGGCCCTTACATAATAATTACTAGGGACACTGCCCTTACACAAGTCTAAAGACATAAAACATAAAGACATAATGACATAAGTTTACGAGGTAGGTTCATCCTCGAAACTATGAGGACTCCCCAACTCTTCATTCCCAAGCTCCTTAGAAACCGAACTTCCAAGCATAAGACATCACATCACCAACCCTACACTTTGTAAAAATGTAGAAGAAATATGGGTTAGTACAACACACGTACTAAGTATGGAAGCCATGCAAGTAAAACCATTAAAACATGCTTAAAGAGACATTTAGTTGAAACCATGCTTTATGCACTTTTGAACATCATTCTTTAAATGAGTTGGAGAACAAAAGTCTTTAAGAACTCACATATAGTTTATCAAACACAAGGGTAACACATCAACAAAACATAGTCTCCAAACATAGTCATAATGCATATATCACTCATTCCAAGACATGATACTCATGCATAGTCAATATCAAGGTCATTGCATCATAATAGAGTAATCACATAAGTAACCCTAGGTTCTACCTATACAATGCATAGGTAGGGTCCATAATCCTACCTACACTAAGAATTACCTTTGAATCACCATGCTCATACTTATCATACATTAATCTTATCCATAGGTCATATACATAGTAAGGTGACATTCACAAACATTAGTTCATATCAAGAAAAGTCAATCATTAACATAATACAATTAAAGCATGCATTATTCATAATCTTCATAATAAGATAGAACAACACCATTAAGGCATAGTTCATACAACATGTTCATATCATACATCTTAATCATAATTCAAATAGTCCATAATCATAGGTAAACCATCTTCATAATGATCATACATAACATAACTTCAACATACATAAGTCATAATCATCATAATCATAAGAGAACACTACTACAACCATCCCTTAGGATCCCACAAGTGCAATGTGCAAGAGAAGTCCCATACCCTCCCTTACACTATGTAGAAACCCTTAAGAAAGCCCTAGTAAGAGTTCACACCTTTCATACCTTCATTTACTTTTACATTAGGGAAATATTGCAATAACCGACATAGACCATGAGAGCTACATGGAATCCGGTGTTCTACTCCCACACCGAAAAGAGAGGGTTAACACTTGCCTAAGGTGTAACCATTCGTACATAGCTATCTAGGTGGATCCACTAAGCTAGAGTCCTATGTGGGCACATAGTTAAGGGTCAATAAGATTGCTTCTAGAAACCCTAACTTACTAAACGTGGGAGTTTCCATATCATGAGACAACACATACCATGGGTAGTCCGGGCTTGCTAAACGTGAGGAAACCCATATGGGGAGCCGAACTTACTAAACGTGAGACCTCCATCTCATTTACATGCCCTTTCGGTGTTAAGCATCTAATTCCCTTTTGTAATCATATTTAGTCATCACATAAGTTCACATTAGCCTTTACTAGACTCTTATGTAGACATCTTACCATAATAGCTCATATGTGTTCCTAAGTAAGTAACAATCCTTTCACCTTAGAAACACTTAGCAAGTGAGTAAACCTTTTGCTTTACATTACATTATAATCATGAGAACTACCTTTCAATCATATATCAATCATACCATAACATACATACATACTTCATAGCTAATTCAAGTGTAGAGGGTTAAGGATGAGGAAACTAGGTCATCAACACCACAACAACACATTAGGTATAGCATCATTACAATCTAAGTAATTCACCTTTTAAAGTAATCATTAGTCTTTACATTACCAAGTAAGGTCATATAGAATACCTTTAGGGGAATACCCCTCTCATAGTCATAAAAGCTCAAGAGTTCATAGATGAGAAAACCTTTCATCATGTGATAATGACCTTTCACATTATCATACGATGCATAACATAGACTAGTTTTGAGTACAATTGAGGAAACCTTTCAAGAGACTCACATTCATTACATTATCAATAGCTTCATTCATTCATGTGTGTGTGTACATGTGTGAGAAAGACTTTAACATAAAACACCTTTACTCATAGCATGTTCATATTGTGTTAACAAGAATTACCTTCAATTCGACAAAACAACAATAATACCAACATTTCACAACATTCATACTTGCATTGCATCTCATCATAACATGCTCAATTACCAACTAGGGTTAGAGAGAAGAGGGAATCATCATCCAACTTCATCATACATGAATTAAGCAAGTACATTCAACAATACATAAAGAATCACATTGATATCATCTCCTCATAACCTTGAAGGCCCCATTCAAGACTTAACCCTAATTTCATAGTAATCATACATAATTTAGGGTAATATCATCATACAAACATGAATTACATAGCATCACATTCAATTCATAACCTTCAATCACTATTCAACACAAACTAGGGTTAGAATTGGAGAAAGAAGGGGAAACATGGGTCTCATGGGGGATTCTTCAAAAATCACCAACACTACATGAATCCATCCATAATTGTTCATATATCATCAATCAAAATCATTTTATAACAACAATTCAACATTTAGAAATAAGACCCACGTTTTTTGATTGAAATCTACAATTTGGGGAATTTTGAAAACCATCTTTGGAAGGACCTCTTGGGGAAAGGGATCCCAAGAGTGAAGAGCAACCATACCTTAGTTAAACCCTATGAATTTCGTGTGAAAATCTTCCATCTTCAAGCCCTAGTTGATCTCCTTCTTTGTTCTTCAATGGAGGAACTTGTAGAGAGAGAAATATTTGAGAGGGAGGGAATTGGGTTTGATTTAGGTCTTTAAATTATAATGGGTTAATGACTTAGTTTAGGGTCTTATTCACTATTTATAGGAGGTTATTTAACCACTTAACCGACCCCCTAAGCCCTTAATTAATCAACTAACTTAATTCCCAAAGCCCCAACTTAAAGCTAAACGTCACAAAACTGGCAGCATCTACGGACCCCAACCTACGGACCGTCGTTTGATCTACCGTCCGTAGTTTGGGTCCGTCGATTGGACCTGGGACTGACAGTGCTTCACTATTTTGGCCATAACGTTTTACTCCGAGATTGAAATTGGGAAAATTCAGTGGTGTTGGAAAGAGGACTCAGAGACCTTTCATTGGATAGGTAGTGGACCACCTAATTCGTTTTGAGCTATGAGATATGACCATTTAAAGTTGACCCTCACTCCTAGCTTAAAACTAAAAACTATTTTTTGGGGACTGTTTTGAGGGTCCTGGTTCTAAATGAATTTATGACTTAGCTTAAGGTCTTGCTAGCTTATAAAGGTGAGTAATCAACTAGCTAAACAACCCCTTAAGCCCTTAGTCAATTAACTAACTTAATCCCTAATCACCAACTTAAGACTAGAAGGGTGGAAATTGGCAGCACCTATGGCCACCCATATACGGACCGTAGGTGGGGTTACGGCCCGTGCTGTGCTCTCATCGTTTTGTTCAGAGGCTCCCTTTTTGGGAGCCAAGCCTCCCAAGACTAAGTCCCCAACTACGACCTAGACCTACGGTCCATAGACCAGTCTACTGGCCGTAGATGGGTCTCGTAGGTCCTGCTGTCTTTTTACAGCTTTAGGGTAGATATTGGGGTCCTCCTCAAGGAACCCTTGGGTGGTCCTTGGGGGGGGGATCGTACCCGATCGTTTGGACCCTAAACATGTCCGTCTATGAATAAGAGTCACTTCTATGGGTTTTAGACCTCAAACAACACACCAAACACCATGACAAGACACTAGAACCCACACTAGCACCAAAGACTAGTTTCCGGACGTCATGGTCGTTTCTTGACATTTGACCTCTAAAGTCACCAAACTAACTTCAATAGCCATTTTTCATCATTTAAACATGGTTCCAACCATAAACTAACATGTGAGGCTCTAGGTCAACCTACTAGATTCAGTCAGGCCTTAGCTAGGTCTTACTAGTTTCGTGCGGGGTGTCTCAGTAATTGAGGATCAAATAATAGAGGATTGCCAACAATTGTAATCAATTTATTGAATTCTAAATTATTTCATTGTAACAAGCAAATAGTAAAAAATAAAATTATTGTCATAAAAAAATAAAAATAAAAACTCAAGCACATAATAAAAAAATAGAATAACAAAAAAAAAAAACTAACATGGTGTGGAGATTCGAGATGTCAAATAACAATGATTGATGAACAAGAACAAAAAGAAAATTGAACAAACTCACAAGTCAAAAATATACAAATACAAGGATTTAATGAGTAACACTATTTTTATTTAACTATAATTCTAATTGATAAAGGACTCAAAGATTTTGAGTTATATTTTAATTCTAAGAAAAATTTAGTTAGATTTTGAATGAATTAGAGTGGGTCGGTAGGTTTTTAATGAAGGGAACCTATTGTTTAGAATTTAAAACAAATATTTAATAAATTTAAGAAAAGGAAAAAATAAAACGTGAAAAAAAACATGAGAAAAATTGGAGAATGTAGGGGATCGACCTCGAGACGTTCATCTTACATGCAATGCCTTTGCCATTTGAGCTAGGCATATTTTGTTACAAGGGGTGTCCTTTCAATTGTTTTACCTTTTATTTTTTATTTTTTATTTCTTTTATATAGGTATTTTCCGTAAAAAATTTTGACTAAGCCATGTCACGTGACACACCTTTGATATAGGTAGATCTGCCCCTGCCCAAAAGCCTCTTTAAAGTAATTGTCGAGGCTCACCTACGGTTTAGACCTACGATTTGTAGGTCCTTCTATGAACAATATTGTTCAATCGTAGATAGGTTACTGGGACCCTTAATTTAACCATCTTTTGACAGAAACCATGTACGGTTCGTAGGTCGTCCTACGGTCCATACATGTCAACTGTAGAAACCAAATTTGACCCTCAAAATTTCACGAAGTATGGGATTCACCTACGAGACCTATCTACAACTCGTACCAAGGTTGACAGACCGTTCTAGTGAACCGTAAAAAAATACTGGGACTTGGTTTCAAAAATTTATTTTGTGAATTCCTACGATTGCCATCTATGGCCCATATAAGCTTCCAGGTTAGTGGATAGGACCCATAGATACAAACACTAGCCCAAGAACTATATTTTCCTTCCTTTCCAAATCCAGGTGTTACAATATCTCCCCAGGAACATTCTTCCTCGAATGGAACTCAAGACACCATAAGAAGGTCAGAAATAAGATATAACAGCCCAACATGAATGCATTCACATAAATGCATGTATTGAAGGAGGAAAATTGAATCCAAGATAAAGTATATCCAACACATCATTTCATAAGGCCTATATGCAACTCATACTCAAATACACATAAACATGGAGAAATCAATCAAGTTAACTCATTTTCTCAAAAGTGAGTTTTCATGAGCATGCATGCATGAGGAAACACGAGAATAACTAAGACACTTGAAACCAAAAGAGTGAACCATGAGGAACAAAATACCTCAAGCTAGAGTAGGGATGAAGGGAAAGAGATGAGGGTATTGGGATATCATATCGGTCTCGGCCTCCCAAGTTGCACCCTCAACTAACTGATTCCTCCAAATAACTTTTATGGAAGCAACTTCTTTGTTTCTCAATTTCAGGACTAGCCGGTTTAAAATCTCGATCGGAACTTCTTAATAAGAAAGAGTCTCATTTATACAAAGGCTCTCCAATAGTACTATAGATGTTGGATCACCAATGATAACGCTCAACTACACTTCATCTTATTTTAAGTGTAGGCGGTCACAATCAAGTATAAATCCAACGAAGAGTTGGGGACGATCCCACAGGGAGTGATACTGTAAAGAATTCAATTACAAAGTGAAAGGAGTGTTCTAATCGGTTGTAGAAGTAGACATTTTCGAAACAATTAAAGTAAATGGCAGGGGTTTGACAATTAATGTCAATTGGGGGGATTAGAGTGATCAATTAACAACTACGAATACACGGGGTAATCAAGTAGAGAAGGATCACTGGGGATGTGATCAATTGAACACTAATTTCTCTATATGGGTGATTAATATTTACTAAAAGTCGTTGAATCTTAGTGGGTAGGCTAGGCTTTAGGTGCAATTGTCATTTCTCAATCAACTATCACGAATCAAGCGAGTTCTCTCGAACCTCAACAAGCATAACCAAGATAAACAACCCAATACCTCAATTAATCTACTCTTTCAAGCTAGATTGGTGGGATTGAATTTAGACCCACTTTCTCAAGCTAAGTCCATAATAACCCAATCACTACAATCATCAATTATTAGTTTTAACTCTAAAACCTCCTTCTCAAGCAAGCTTAGAATACTATGCCAGAATTATATTTGCAACTACAATTCATCAATTAAAACTCAACTACTAATTGAACCCACTTCAAATCAACAATTAAATTAGTAAATACTAACACCCATAAACTAATTTAAGCATTCAATCACATAATCACACCCCCATGGGGGGTTTTAGCTACACATAGTAAAAATCAAGAAATAGTTACCAACTAAGTTTTCCATTAGCTTGGGTAACAATCTACAGGTCTTCCAAGTGCTTGAATTAACTTCCAAAATAATAAAACCCTAAAAATCTGCTCAAAACTTAAAAAACAGTGTTAGGGATAAAAAAACCCAATGTAGGAACTCTCAAAAACTCAAAACTATCGCCTAGAACATTAGAACTCTACAACTCTCTTTTTAAAATAGCATCTATACTCTTCCAGTTTTTCAATTTCAAGACAAGTCGGTGATGCACTGAGTGTTTCTTCCATTGCTTTTTTGGCTTGGATTTTCCACACTTTCTCTCTGTGACTTTAGGCGATCAGAATTTCCCTCGCCGATCCAGTCGGCGGTTGGCCGATTTACTAATTCAATCACCCAGTTGTCTTTGTCCAAGGGCTGGCCTGTTGGAACTTTTGGCAGGCTGAAGAGCCACTCGGAGAGTCGCCGAGTGGCTTTGGTGATCATCAGTCTTTCTTTTCTTCAGCTTTTTCACTCTTTTTTTCCCGATAATTAATGTCCTTGCCTTGCTCTTTTGGCTTCATTGCTGTAAATTAGCATTTAAACATCAACTTAGAGCATAGAATAGGCATCGAGGACACTAAAACTCTAGATATTAAGCCCTAAATGAGTCGAAATCCCCGTATCATCAACCGACACATTTATTCAACAAGGAGAAATAGAAAACCAGATGCACCGATGCTAAGACATTAGGAAAATCGAGTGCATAAGCAACTTTACAAATACGTCTCAAAATCTTATATGTGCCCACATAATGAGGACTAAGCTTCCTTTTCTTTCGAAACCTCATCACACCATTCATGGGTGAAATTTTCAAGTAGACCCAATCATCAACATCAAATTCTAGATCTCTCCTTCTAACATCAGCGTAGGACTTTTGTCGACTTTGAGCAATTTTTAACCTTTCTCTAATAAGATGAACTTTCTCCATAGCCTCATGTACCAACTCGGGACCTATCAAAGCAACCTCACCAACTTCAAACCAACCTATAGGAGATCTATAACTCTTACCATAAAGAGCATTAAATGGAGTCATACTAATGCTTTAGTGATAGCTTATACGCAAACTCAATTAAAGGCAAATGATTATTCCAATCACCCTTAAAGTCAATCACACAAGCTCTCAACATATCTTCCAAAGTTTGGATAGTATACTCTGCTTTCCCATCAGTTTGAGGGTGAAGGTCGTAGTAAGCTTAACATGAATACCAATGCCCTTTTGGAAAGACTTCCAAAATTGAGAAGTACACTAGGTACCACGATCTGAGATACTGGATAAGGGGACTCCATGCAACCTAAAAATTTCCCTCAAGTACTGTCACGACCCAAGGTACCCCTAGGTGTAACCAGTGGCGGAGGGAGGATTTTCATCAAGGGGGTTCAAAAAAAATTAATCACGTAAATAATATCCACAAATAAACGGGTCAAATCAGATATAAATGGGTCGGATTAAATGGTCGAATCAAGAAGAAAAGGGTTTTATAATAATTGACTTTATAATTAGGAATTAAACTAATAAATCCTAAATTCCCAATCAGCATTTTAATTTTTTGGAACTAACCATCGTTTTCTGATTGCATTATTTTTTTAAAAAATAAAATTAAAATGCCTAAAATATAAGCTGATAAAAAAATGCCTCTGCCCGGATTCGAACACGCGACCTCGCGTGCAGTAGAGCAAATTCGTGAACCGCCAACGCCATTGAGCTACGCCTTTGGTGTATGTTCAGGGGGTTCAATAGTATATATATACACGTATATTAAAAATTTAATCTTATATATATAGTGTAATTTTTCGACGAAGGGGGTTCAGATGAACCCCCTTCGTTCAACGTAAATCCGCCCCTGGGTGTAACATGGCGTATAGGACCCCAAAAGGCCCCATACAAGCCACTTAGCATTCGTAACATAAGACATAGAACAAAAGAAATAAAAAACACATTTCAAGTCTCAATAGTTTCTATAAAAGTAAAGTGGAAGTCTAAATACTTTGTCTCATTAGCCATCTAGTACAACAGAATGAAGTTGGGCCTAGCCCATACATCATGTCCAAAACTAAAGATAAGTAAGAGAAACTGGACACAATGAAAAATCCATCCTCGAAGCATGAGGACTCACCAAACCTTAGAAATCTCTCAAGTCAAACTCTAGCCATGAAACTGAGAATCTTGATTGTCGGACCCTACATTTGGAGAAATGTAGGTAAGAGTATGCATTTGTAAAAAATATGTACCAAGTATGATAGCCATGCATATAAACATTTAAAACAAGCTAAAATAGGACATTTTCATGACATGCAATGACCACACTAAAACATGGTATAAAAAGAGTTAGAAAACATAAATACTAAAGCATGGTCAATGCAAGCTAACATCTTTAAAACTTTTGAACACATGTGAGATACTTCTTGTAGTAACCTTAGTTCATTATTATTATGGGAAGTAGCCTTAACCGACATAGAGATCATGTGAGCTATAACATGATCCCTGGTATCTTCGACATCAAAAGGGGTTGTCCTACTTGCCAAGGTAAGGACCATAAACTTCTAGCTTAAGTGGATCCACTAGCTAATGTCTATCTAGACAATCGTCTCATGGGGCACATTGGTAAGGGATTAGGAGATTGCTTCTAGAAACCCGGACTCTACTCACGGGAGAGCTTCCATCTCAATATCCTCTCAGTGCGAAGCATAAATCCCATGAAATAGTCATTTTCTTACTTGTTCTCATTATACATGGAAGGGAACGTCATCTTGCCAATCCAAGCTAGGTCATAAGTCATAAGTCATAAGTTATCCATGAAACGGCATCATTCAATAACCAATCCAAGGTAGGTTTCATTAAGATAGATTCATTTAGGTGAGGAGACCTTTCAACCTTAGAATCTTTACTATGTGAGAAAACCTTTCACAAATCATACTTTCCTGTGTATATGAGAAAATCCTTTCAACAACACAACAACAACATTATCCATATTTCACTCTCAAAGCATCCTTAAAACATTTACATAATTTTCATTTGAACATGCATAATTCCATAATTCACCTTCCAATGTTCAAAACCCACTTTCAATCATCAACATCTAGAAAACAAGGGTTAGGCCTGGGTTCATGGAAATTCTTCATAATTCATGCAATACTATAAATTCATGCTTTATTTCATAAAACTCTTCTTTCATAATGCAAGACCCACATTACATGCTCATAACTTGGAAAACATGGGATTACATGGGTTCATGGGGAATCATCATAAAATCATGGGATATACTTAATTCATGCATGAAAGATCATAGATCAATCAATTAAATCAATAATTAAAGGGACCCATAATATAGAAGAAAACCCTAACTCAATTGGGGATTTTTCTAACTTTGAAAATGGAGAATTTGGGGACTCCATGAATGGAAGGAATCCATGGATGAAAACTATCATACCTCAATGCCAATTGCTTAACTTCAATGGAGGAATTGGAGAATTGATATGCAAACCCTAGCTTGGAACCTTCTTCTTCAAGATTTTTAAAGAGAGAAATATTTGGGAGGAAAACTTGTTCTTCTTTTGTAAATTTGAGAGAATGATTTTTAATTGGGAAAATTTAGAGTTAAAACACTTATATAGGGGTTTTGGTGAAGGGTAAAACGACATAGTATTAGGCTAGACTAATTAGGAAAAGACCCAACTGCCCCTTGGGAAATGACTGCCGACCCCAAACGATGGCCTGCCCAACGGACCGTGGTTTGATCGATGGGCCGTCCTGGTGGTCCGTCGTCTAGTGTTAAAAAGTTGAATCTAGGCCATGATCCACGTACGTACCTCTATCCACAGATCGTGGATCCATCGACGGTCCGTCGGTCCAAGTTGTGGTCTGTGGTCCTTTGGGATTGGGTGGCCAATCCATGGACTAGACCCACAGTCCATGGCTCAGTCCATGAGCCATGGCTTGCCTCCATCGGATGGCACCTAGAAACTTCTGAAAACTGCTATTATGCCCCTTCTCGAATCCAAGGTGTTACAAGTATAGCTTAGCATAGTCCTTCGCCAAATAAGAAACTTTGATTGGAATAAAATGAGCTGATTTCGTCATACGATCCAGAATAACCCAAATCAAGTCATATTGTCACCGTGTGCGAGGTAAACCCACAATAAAGTCCATATTCAAATCTTCCAACTTCCCAATATGAATACTAATACCTCAGGACAAACCTCCCGACTTTTGATGCTCAACTTTCACTTGTTGACAATTAGGGCACTTAGCCTAAAATTCTGCAATATCCTTTTTCATCCCATTCCACCAATAGACCTCCCACAAGTCATAGTTGAAACGACCCCAAAAATGCCCGAAAATGTGCTTCGGAAACACCTATAATTGTAATTTCCATATATCTCAAAATCCGTTTCGTTTTACAAAAATCCGACTTCATATTCTTGTTTAGGGGGTCAAATTGAGTGGGAAATGGGTCTAACCCAAATTTTAGAGCAACCGTATCAAAATCCAAAATTTCCAAGTGAAGCCTTTTTCGAGGGTCTACTTTGGAGGGTCATATCTCCTAGCACACAAATTATTTGGTGGCCAATAATATATCCATGGAAAGCCCTTTGAGTTAGCTATCTAACGCACTTCGTTTCACCTCATTCGGAGTTCGGACGAAGAAGTTATGCCCATTTTCGTAAAATCTGTCCGGCAGAAAAAGACAATTTCCAGTAGCTAATTTTACTGTTCACCCGCCCCATTTTTTTTTTTAAGTGTTGGACGATTTTCTTCCAAAGGGCATATGTTATTTCCTATATAGCATTAGTTCAAATTTCATCTCTAAAACATTTCCAAAACACCTCTCCCATACTTAGACACATTTTCTCTCAAGTTCTCTCAAGAACCCTAATCCAAAACCTTCCTCAAGATTGAAGAGACTCTTGTTCCAAGTTGCAAGCTTCCATTGAAGACACTCTCAAGACCTTCATAAGAACTCAAGGTATGTGGTGTTGAACTCATGGGTCCTTCCACCCATAGTGCCTAGACTCTA
The DNA here is from genome assembly GCF_019186545.1 of Solanum stenotomum. Lineage (NCBI taxonomy): Eukaryota > Viridiplantae > Streptophyta > Magnoliopsida > Solanales > Solanaceae > Solanum > Solanum stenotomum. Next base: position 24,419,003 of record NC_064288.1, read on the forward strand.
TTCTACTCACTAATTCATGGTTTAAGTTAAGATTCATATATTAGTCTTGTTCTTTGTAATAATTTCCTACACATTGAATTTTAAACATGAAAAGTGATTGTTTTGAGCATGTTGTGACCCTAGAACTTGAACCTAAATTTGGAATGGATGTGGAGATTTTCATGTGGTATTGTGGGTGTTAAAAAGGTGTTGTTGTAGGTTGTTCATTGGTTTGGCTGCATAATTACTACCCTATTTCCCATGCTCTTTGATTCCATTACATGCCTTCAAGGTGTTTGACAAAATGTCCAACTATGGAGAATTGATAAATTGATGCTTTAAAGCTTGAGTTATGAGATGTATGGAACTCCAAAGATGTGTTGATGACAAACTAAGCTTGTGTATATGTTCATTCCATACGTGAGATTGCATTAGAGCCTAATGAGAATTTCCTATATAAAGTGTTGCATGACCATGCCCGGTCCGGGGGAAAAGAACCGGACAACCATGTGAGAGGTTTATATCTCACCACCTAGGATGCTTGGGGTGTGACCAACATCAACCATGTGAGAGGTTTATATCTCACCACCTAGGATGCTTGGGGTGTGACCAACATCAACCATGTGAGAGGTTTATATCTCACCACCTAGGATGCTTGGGGTGTGACCAACATCAACCATGTGAGAGGTTTATATCTCACCACCTAGGATGCTTGGGGTGTGACCAACATCAACCATGTGAGAGGTTTATATCTCACCACCTAGGATGCTTGGGGTGTGACCAACATCAACCATGTGAGGGGTTTATACCTTGCCACCAGGGTGTCCGGGTGTGAACGGCATCCCCCATCCTAAGTTGGGGTTATAGATTGGTTGGATCATGCATACACATATGATATCTACTATTAGTATAGATTTACTTAAACATGTTTTGACTTCACTTTGATCATGCATCCTCATATTGTTATTCATAATGCCTATGAAACTATTTCTTGTATTTCGATTGTGTCCTTGTCTATTGTTGTGTTGCACCCCGCATACTTAGTACATTCCAAGTACTAACGCATATTTTGCCTACATGATGTCACCATGTAGCGACCAGAGCTACTCTTGATCCTTCTCTCCATTCACGTGGCTAGTACGACGCTTATCCGAGTTTGTTGGTGAGTCCTCAATAATTCGAGGGCTATGTTATGTTTCTTACTCCTATGTTTTGAGACTTTAGCTTGCAAATTGTACTTTAACTATGAGGGGAGCCGGTAATATGTCATGGCCCCCGTCCTATCTATGTATGTAGAGGTGTGCGTTGGACAAGTATTTTGTAAACGAGCTTGACTCTTATTCTATGATGTCATTTTGAAATGGTTTGCCTTAGTCCCTATTTCCCGTTAATTAATGTTGAATGTACTTCCGTGACCGATGAAGTGTGATGACAAGTTTGAGAGGCTTGTTTGGGGTTCCTTCGGGTTCCTCATTCGCCATGTCACGTCTAGACCCTAGGCTTGGGTCGTGACAATAGTACATCTTGGTGGCTCTTGGGTGAATAGAATATCCAGAACTATGGGTTTCTGATAAAATCTACTCCATCAAATCATTAACATTGGGAATACACAAATGACCTTGATATCGAAGCACACTATCTCCCCTTTGGGAGAAAGCCACAACAAACTTCTTAAGCATTGCTTCCTTCAATTCGACCAAAATTGGATCAAGACCTTGCTTGGCCTTCACATCTGACACAAAAGATGATTTTGAACCATTATGTACCATACGACCGCCTTTAATGGAGTCAACCAACCGAACACCCAATCGGGCCAATCCATGAACATCTTGAACCAACTCTTTTTTACCATGAGCAATATTACCCATTGATAACCGACTAAGAGAATCCATCACCACATTCTCCTTCAATCATGATTCTTTAACAACTCAAGTCACCTCCTTTGGAGAATATTTAGATCCTTTTGCTTGAACACATATTGCAAACTTTTATGATCAATAAAAACATCGATATGAACACCATATAACTAATGCCTTCAAATATTTAAGGAAAAAACAACCGCCACTAGTTTCAAATCATGGGTAGGATAGTTCTTTTCATGAATCTTAAGTTGTCATGAAGCATAAGTAATATCTTTCCCATTTTCATAACGACACAACCTAGGCCAAATCTTGAAGCATCACAATAAACCACAAACCCATCAGATCCTTCTAGGAAGGTCAACACCGGAGCAGAGGTAAGTCTCTCTTTCAATTCTTGAAAATTCTTCTAACACACTTTAGACCATAAGATTTTAACCATCTTTTGGGTCAATGCTGTCAATGGAGAGGCAATCGAAGAAAATCCTTTAACAAACCTTCTATAGTAACCAACCAAACCCAAGAAACTTCGAATATCCGAAGGGGATAGAAGTTTAGGCCAACTCTTAACTACATTTATTTTCTTAGGATCTACCTCACTACCTTTAGTGGAAACAATGTGTCCTAGCAAAGCCACATATCTTAACAAAAATTCACATTTACTAAACTTTACAAAGAGTTGTTGGTCCTTGATGACTTGCAACACAATCCTAAAATGATTGATATGCTCATCTTCACTCCTTGAATAAATCAAGATATCATTAATAAACACGACCACAAACATATCAAGGTATTGTCTAAACATCCTATTTATCGAATCCATAAATACGACCAGAATATTAGTTAAACCAAATGACATAACAAAAAACTCATAATTGTCATACCGAGTCCAAAAAACCATCTTTGGAATGTCATCATCCTTCACCCTGAGTTGGTGATAACTCGAACGAAGGTCAATCTTAGAAAAGTAACTTGCTCCTTGTAGTTGATCAAACAAATCGTCTATCCTTGGAAGAGGGTATTTATTCTTAATGGTAACCTTGTTCAATAGCCGATAGTCAACAGACATACAAAGTGAATGATATTTCTTTCGACCAAAAAAACCTGGAGCATCCCAAGGAGAGATACTCAGTCGAATGAAACCCTTATCCAACATTTTTTTCAACTGATCTTTAACTCCTTAAATTCTACCGCAACCATACGGTAACGAGGGATAGAGATCGGTTGTGTATCTAGGAGCTCATCAATACCGAGGTTTATTTCTCTTTTGAGAGGAACACCGAGTAAATCATTAACAAACATTTCTGGAAACTTTTTGACAATGGGGACTGACTCAAAGATAGGGGTTCCAAAATCTATATCCCTAATCCAAACAAGATGATATATGAAACCCTTAGAAATCACTTTTCTGGATCTTAGACAAGAAACAAACTGACCCTTAGGCATAAAATTTCCCCCTTTCCACTCTAGGACGTGCTTTTTAGGAAATTGATACTTGACTACTCGGGTCCTAGAATCAACTGAAGCATAACAAAAATGGAGTGAATCCATACCAAGAATAACATATAAATCTAACATATCAAGCTCTAAAAGATCAACATTAGTGACTCTATGGGATAAGGAGACGAGACAACTTCTATAGACTCTCTTAGCCACAATAGATTCACCAATAGAAGAAGAGATGGAAAAAAGGGTCTATCAACACATCTGGAAGAATATCAAACCTCATAGTCACATATGGCATCACAAAAGACAAGTAAGAACCGAGATGAAGCAAAACATAAATATCAAGATGAAAGACTTTCAACATACCGGTAATCATATCAAGGGAACCCTTTTGCTCATGACGAGTTTGAAGTGCATAAAAACTATTTTGCTTTTGACTCCCACTAGAACCTGACTAAAGGTAAGGTTGAGCCCGTCTTCTGTTATATCTTTCATTCTTAGCAACTGAGGGGCAAACCCTTATCTTATGATACGTCTTGCCACAACCAAAATGAGCATTGGAACTGGCTAGGAATTTACCCTTGTGCTTTTTTCCACATGTAGCACAAGTAAACAATGAATCTCCACCACCATTTCCTCATTGAGGCTTAAGGTTAGACACCCTATCTTTGTTGAACTTAGGAGTCAGAGCATTGGAGGAACGTTGACCGAAAAACCTTTATCGAAACTTAGAATGACAATGTCCATTGAACCTCAAATGTGAAAATCACCATCACCGCTCCTTGCCTTCTTTGCCTCCCAATATCTTTACTTAAGTTTCTCCTCCTCTATTTTTTGAACATAAACCATTAGATGAGAAATGTTCATATCATTGATGAGCATGGAGGTACGACATTCTTTAACTACCATCTCGGAGAGTCTCAAAATAAACTTACTCCTCCTTTCCCTAGGATCAACAAACATAGTAGGGACATATCTAGACAATTGCATGAACTTCAAGGAATACTCTTTCACACTCATGTTTCCTTGATGAAGGTTGATGAATTCAAGTACTTTTACCACCCTCGTTTCAAGAGGAAAGAACCTATCAAGAAAAGCAACCTTAAACTTTTCCCAATCATGAGGACCCATATCAACCGCCCTCTCTTCTTTCCATTGGTTGAACCAAACTTAAGCAACAAGTTCATAAGCGGCCAATACCGCCTTTTCCACCGGTGTCACTCCCATAATCATCAACACCTTATACACCTTATCCATGAAGTCTTGAGGATCTTTCTCAACCTTGGAACCATGAAACTCCAAAGGTTTCATTCTAGTAAAGTCCCAAACTCTAGTTGTCGTCGTACCGACATTTGGGTTCACGAGGACCACAACCTCTCTATTGGCTTGAGCCATCATGGCTTGAGCCAATACTTGGAAAGCATCCCTAAACTCCACATTAGTCACTTGTTCGACCAAATGGTCAGCCAGAACTTAAGGAGCTTTTTGAGAAGCTTGAGGAGATTCTTGTTACAAATTCTCATTCAATTCCTCCTAACGTATGCTCTTCGAGGTCCATATCATGAAAAATATCGGTTAAGGATTAGGAGAGAGACATATAGAGTTAAACACTAACACACGACTTGGAGTGATAAAAGAAGTAGAGTTTCCTAAACATCTTATTGCTTCTCATTCATAAATGTGGAGTGCTTCCCACTTATGAACAAGAATCTACTCGACGTGGCTTAGAGACTTTTTGGGAACATTCTAGACAATTTGCTCAGATACCAAGTTTGTCACGACCCAAAGTACACCTTAGGCGTACATGACATATAAAATCCCGATAGGTTTTACACAAGCCAATTAGCATACACCATACTATATAATAGAAGTAAAGAGTATAAAATATACAATTAACATACAAAATAATTTGAAAAAAGCGTAAGTCTAAACATAAGTCTCAAGGCCATCCATTACATCATAAGGAAAGTGATTGAGATGTAACCTATACATCACATACAAAGTTGGAAATGGAAATGATGTAAAGTAATAAAGGAGTTCCGGTCCTTAGAAAATGAGGACTCGCCAATCTTAAACTGAAGCACACAAGGGATGTCTAGCCAAGAGTGTGCCGAATAGGAGCGTCAAACCGTACTTTAGTGAAACAATGTAGGCACAAGTATGCATCAGTACATATAATGTGGTAAGTACGATATTAATTCGTAAGATTTATGAAATGATGCTAAAAGGGACTTTAAATGACATGCAATTACCAAGCTAAATCGTAAAATAACATGTTAGAAAGCATAAGTCATAATCATGGTCAATGCAAGCTAAACATCTTTAAAACACACTTGAGAGATACTTTCAGAAAAAAAAAAGTCTTCATTCATTATTGCAAGAAGTTTTCCATTAACCGGCCTAGACCAGGTGAGCTATAACATGGAATATAATATCTATCCAACACTGAGAAGAGATTTGCATACTTATCAAGGTAAGAACCATAAACTTGAGCTAAAGTGGATCCACTAGCTAATGTCTATCTATGACAAACCTATGGTGGCACATAGTTTTGTGACATGGGTAATCGCCGCTAGTCCACTCGGTGCTAAGCATAAATCCCAAAGAATATTCATTAATCATATTCAACTTATTATCCTGGGAAAGGCATAATTAAGTAGCCAATCCAAGATAGAGTCATTTATAATAGCTTCTAATTCTTGATTCAAATTTAGTTGTGAAAACCTTTCTACCCTATGAATCCTTCATGTGAGAATAACCTTTCACAACAACAACATCAATACTTTTGTAACACCCTATATGCTAGAACTACTAAAATACATATTTAAAAAGTGCAGGTGCCACCGACAGGCACCACCCATGGATCATAGGGTGACCCACAGTCCGTCCTAGTGGTTTATGGTTCAGCACCTGTAGCCCCTCCAGGAAAGACCTAGGAAAATAAGCTAAGGGTCAGCCCACGCCAAGACCTATGGACCGTAGGTCAAGCCACGGTCCGTGGTCCAGTGCCGTAGGTCTGACACCCAGCTTCCAGCTACCAGTCGCCAAACAACCGCCGACCAGAATGGACCGTCGGTGACCCCCAAAAACTTTTACGTCAGAGGTCGTTTGGTCTTTTCCCTATGTGTTGGATCCTTAAAATACATCGTTTAACCCCTAAACTACGTTGTTTTGTTTAGTTTTAGCCAAGAAACTAAATTAGAATCTACCCTAAGCGATTCATTTACTGAAAATTTAGAAAACTTAGAACACAAAGAGAAGAAATAGTCGACCAACCCCTCTCCAAGAACGTAGCAGGTGTTTTTCAGATTCAGCCCTAAAATTAAATGATTTCTTCGTGGAATTCGTCACCAGAAACGTGGAATTTTACTAGTAGGTTCCTTTCACCCATTAGGTCCCTAGAATTCAGTCAGATTCTTTATTCCCTTCATACTATCTAGACCTAGGTTTTCTAGAGTTTCAACATATCATTATGAATTAGTTACTTTAATGTTCCTAATCAGAATATCATGATTTTGTACCATTTTGTGTAGATTCTTTCATAAACTCAGAACCCTAGTTATGTAGTTTTTCTAGTTCACAAATTACACATGCTAGGTGTGTTATTTCTGATATACATGCCCAAACTCAAATGTTTCATTATCAGTACATTAATGTTGCATTCTCAGATTTGCATGTCAATATTTAAATATATCCGGTATTACAGAAATTCAGTCATAAATTGTTAATTACATAAACAATTGGTAGTAGCTTAATACCGAGTGGACTAGGGTCAGTCACCCTCAAGTTCCAGAACTACGTTCCCCATAGGTCAAGTCCCCTCTGTTGGGCATTACATTTTAGTGATCACGCCATTCATGCCTCCATACCTCTGGCAGGGTATGCTGGGTCCTTTTGATGGGGGTATACATCGGACTCTATATTTAGCCCATGTGGTTTTATGTCGGTTATTAGTAGCTCCCACAGTCAGATTCTAGCGCATTGACAAGGTTATCAGTTACAATTCAGTATTTAGTTTTAGCATGTTATAAACTTTGTTATTGCATTCAGTTAGTTCATGTTTAGTATTATCAGTATAGTATCATGCTTATCTCATATGATTACTCAGTTATATGCTTTGTTCAGTTATTTTATTGTTCAACTTTACTCTATGCTTCATGCTCAGTACCTTTCAAGTACTAACGTATATTCTGCACTACATCTTCTCATGATGTAGGTTCATATCCTCAACTTCCAGATCACGCATAGATCAGTTCCCGATCTTTAGCTCAACAATATCAATGGTGAGTCCTCATTCTCCGAGGACAATATACACGTTACCTTTCTATTTTTAGTCTTTAGTTTCAGTTTTTGCTTGACTTAGCTGGGGCATGTCCCAACATTTCTAGTCATTTAGAGGCTTTATTTCAGACATAGTTTAGATTTTGTTTTAGCTTTGGAGTTTGATATTTCAGTTGTCATTGAACTCATACATTATTTATTCAGATTAGTATTGGGTATTCCTCATCTTTTAGTTTATGATATGTTTCTACTTTCAGCACAGTATGTCTATTTTGTTGAAAATGTTTTAGTCTTCTTATGATATGCTAGCATGGTTAGCTTGGGGTCACTCATGATCCTAGGTCTCGTGCCTGCATCCTGAGGTAGCTTCGGGGTGTGAAAAACTTGGTATTAGAGCATTAGGTTTAAGAATCCTAGGATGTTTGAAAGCTGCACTAAGTAGAGTCCTTTTCATGGGTGTGAAGTGTACCACAACTAATGAGATGGAGGCTACGAAGTGTTTTAGGAAAACTTCACTTTCTTTGCTACTCTTATCATGCGTAAGGTATATATGATCCAACTTCTCATTTCTAATCCATAATTATGTGTTGTCAAATCATGCATCTCCGTAGAGCTTATGGAAGGAATGCCCATAACGCTAAAGCAACTCCTCCGGTCCCAGATCAGGAAGATTCAAATAGTGAGTTTTGAAATGCCATTCAATTTTAGGCTCAGAGTGTGACCAACAAGAACAATCAGCAGGCCCCAGTTCCTACCAATTCTAATCAGGGGTCAACTGCAACCAGGGTCCGTGATTTTGTTAGAATTAATCCTCCTAAGTTTCTAGGGTCGCAAGTTGGTGAAGATCCCCAGAACTTCATTCATGAGGTTAAAAAGATCTTTGGAATGATGCAAGTGACTGGTAATGAAAGGGTTGAGTTAGCATCTTACCAGATGAATAATGTAGCTCACATCCGGTTTACTCAATGGAAGGAAAACATGGGTACAAATGCAGTTCCTATCACTTAGAAGTGCTTTGGTAAGACTTTTGTGGAAAGGTTCTTCCCAAGAGAGTTGAGAGAGACAAGTTCAGGAGTTCATGAATTTGAGGCACGGTAGCATGACGGTCCAAGAGTATGGACTCAAGTTCACCCAACTCTACAGGTATTCTCCTCACATGGTTTCCGTTTCCAGGGCTCAAATGAGCAAGTTTCTATATAGGGTATTCGACTTAGTGAAAACAAAGTGTAGAAATGCTATGTTGCTAGAGAATATGAACATCTCTAGGCTCATGACTCATGCTGAACAGGTTGAGGGAGATAAGTTTAGGGAGCAGGCTAAAGAGAACTAAAAGGCTAGAATAGGCAACTATAAGTATTCTCAACAAAAATCGGATGGTGGATATCACTCGCAGTTTCAAAAAATTTCTTCCACTCCAGCCCTTTTATCAGCTAGTGCTCCATATTCCAAGTTTCAACAGGATCAAAAATGTAGGGCATCAGGCTCTAAGTCTCAATGAAGTGTTTCAGGAACCATAACCTACCTAACTTGTCCCAAGTGTGGTAAGATCAATCTGGCGAGTGTCTTGTAGGAAAGGAAGGATGTTTTGGGTATGGTCAGACTGGTCAAAGGTTGAGAGATTGTCCTTCTTCTAAACAGGGAGGTAATAATGGTAGAGCTCAGTCTACAACTTCAATAGCGCCAGCAGGTTGCCCAACTCAGCAAGGTAACTCATCTGGTACAGGTGGCGGTCCGTGCCATAACAGGTTGTGTGCTCTTCAGGCTAGTTCGGATCAGGAAGATTCTCCTGATGTGGTCACTGGTACATTACGAGTCTTTAACTTAGATGTTTATGCTTTGTTAAATCCAAAGGCAACTCTTTCCTTTATAACTTCTTATATAGCAGTCAACTTTGATGTTAGTCCAGAAACTCTCTCAGAACCATTCTCAGTCTCTACTCCAGTCGGTGACCAAGTTATAGCTAGATGGTTATACCAAAATTACCCTGTCACAATCTCTCAGAAAGTCACCTCAGCAGATCTTGTAGAGTTAGAAATGGTAGACTTTGATATCATTCTAGGCATGGATTGGTTACATTCCTGTTATGCCCCAATCGATTGTAGAACTAGGATTGTTTGTTTTCAATTTCCAGACGAACAAATCTTAGAATGGAAGGGTAGTAGCTTAGTGCCTATGGGTCGATTCATTTCTTACCTTAAGGCAAGAAAGATGATCTCTAAGGTTTATCTCTATCATCTAGTTCGGGTTAAGGATTCAAGCTCCAAAACCCCAACTCTTGAGTCAGTTCCAGTAGTTAATAAGTTTCTAGAAGTGTTTCTAGAAGATCTTCTCGGAGTTCCTCTCGAAAGGGAAATTGACTTTCGAATTGATCTCCTTCTAGATACCCAGCCTATTTCTATTCCTCCTTATAGAATGGCTCCAACTGAGCTTAAGGAATTGAAAGAGCAGTTAAAAGACCTTCTAAATAAGGGCTTCATCATACCTAGTATTTCCCTATGGGGTGCACTAATGTTGTTCGTGAAGAAGAAAGATGGTTCTCTCAGGATGTGCATTGATTATTGCCAGTTAAAAAAAATCACAATCAAGAACAAATATCCCATCCCCAGGATTGTTGATTTGTTTGACTAACTTCAGGGTGCTAGTCATTTCTCAAAAATAGACCTTAGGTCCGGTTATCATCAGCTCAGAGTCAGAGATGGTGACATTCTAAAAACAGCCTTCAGAACTCGGTATGGTCATTATAAATTTGTAGTTATGTCATTTGGACTAACCAATGCTCCTGCAACTTTCATGGATTTGATAAAGAAGGTGTTCAAGTAGTATTTGGATTTGTTCGTTATCGTCTTTATTGATGATATCCTTATTTACTCCAAAATTGAGGAAGAACAAGTGACTCATTTGAGGGTTGTCCTGCAAACTCTCAAAGATTGCCAGTTATTCACTAACTTTAGCAAGTGTGAGTTTTGGTTACAATCAGTTGACTTCCTTGGGCATATTGTGTCTAGCGAAAGAATTCGAGTGGATTCTCAGAAAATAGAAGCAGTGAAATAATGGCCCAAACCTACCTCTTCTGCAGATATCAGAAGTGTCTTGGGTTTGGCTAGTTACTACAGAAGGTTCGTGGAAGGATTTTCATCCATAGCCTCTCCATTGACTAAATTGATTCAGAAAAAGGTTCAGTTTCAGTGGTGAGATGATTGTGAGAAAAGCTTTGCAAAACTGAAAACTAGGTTGACTATAACTCCTGTTTTGACTCTACTGGAGGGTTCAGACGGTTATGTGATCTATTGTGATGCATCCAGAGTCGACCTAGGTTATGTGTTGATGCAGCGAGGTAAGGTTATAGCTTATGCTTCTAGACAACTGAAGGTGCATGAGAAAAATTATCTGACACATGACCTCGAGCTTGCAGCAGTGGTGTTTGCATTAAAGATTTGGAGACATTACTTGTATGGTGATCACGTAGATGTGTTCACCAACCATAAGAGCCTTCAGTACGTGTTCACCCAGAAAGAGTTGAATCTTCGGAAGAGGAGATGGCTTGAGTTCCTCAAGGATTATGATATGAGTGTGTATTACCATCCTGGTAAGGCCAATATTGTAGCAGATGCTCTTAGCAGACTATCTATTGGTAGTGTGGCACATGTTGAGGAAGAAAGAAAAGAACTAGCAAGGGATGTTCACAGGCTAGCTCTCTTGGGATTTCACCTTATAAGCATATCCAGCGGTGGTGTAACGGTTCAGAATGGGGCATAATCATCATTGGTAGCGGATGTTAAGGAAAAGCAAGACAATGATGTGATATTGCTTCAACTAAAGGGTGCAGTTCATCAACAGAGAGTTAAGGTTTTCTCCCAAGGGGGTGATGGTGTGCTTCGCTACCAGGGTCCATTATGTGTTCCTAAGATGGGTGAGTTGAGACAGAAGATTCTTGCAGAAGCCCATAACTCCAGGTATTCTATTCATCCAGGCGCCACTAAGCTGTACCGTGATCTGCGGGAAGTCTTTTGGTGGAATGACATGAAAAGGGATATAACAAATTTTGTGGCTAAGTGCCCCAATTGTCAGCAAGTAAAGGTAGAAAATCAGAAACTAGGAGGTATGACCCAAGAGATCAACATTCCTACATGGAAGTGGCAAGTGATCAACATGGACTTCATCACAAGTTCACTTCGTACTAGCACACAACATAACTCCATTTGGGTGATAGTTGATAGGGTTACTAAGTTTGTTAGATTTTTGGCTATCAAGACTACAGATTCAATGGAGGACTACACCAAGCTTTACATTAATGAGATAGTCAGGTTGCACAGGGTTCCCTTGTCTATCATCTCAAATAGGGGTCTTCAGTTTACCTCTCATTTTTGGAAGTCATTTCAGAAAGATCTTGGTACTCAGGTTAACCTTAGCACAACATTTCATCCAAAGGAGGATGGTCAGGCAGAGCGTACCATTTAGACCTTAGAGGACATATTGAGACCTTATGTGATCAAATTCAAGGGTAGTTGGGATGATCACCTTCCTCTTATAGAGTTTGCCTACAATAATAGTTACCATTCTAGCATTCAGATGCCCCTTATGAGGCATTATATGGGCGTAGACATAGATCTCTAGTTAGTTGGTTTGAAGTAGGTGAAGATGCCTTGATAGGGCTAAATCCAGTTCATAATGCTATGGAAAAAGTTCAGCTCATTAGGGATAGACTTAAGACAGCCCAGAGTCACCAGAAGTCTGATGTAGTTGTGAGTAGAAGGGACTTAGAGTTCCAAGTTGATGATTGGTTTTCATGAAAGTGTCACCTATGAATGGGGTGATGAGATTTGTCAAGAAAGGGAAGCTTAGTCCTAGATATGTAGGCTGTTACAAGATCTTGAAAAGAGTTGGTAAAGTGGCTTATGAGTTAGAGTTGCTAGCAGAACTAGCATGAGTGCATCTAGTTTTTCACATTTTGCTGTTCAAGAAGTGTGTGGGTGATTCAGTATCTATTGTACCTTAAGAAAGTGTGGCTATGAAGGATAGTTTCACTTATGAGGATATGCCAGTTGAGATTCTTGATCGTTAGGTTCTAAGGTTGAGAAACAAAGAAGTCGCATCAGTTAAGGTTTTGTGGGGGAGTCAGTCCATAAAAGGAGCTACTTAGTAAGCACATGCAGCCATGAAGGCCAAGTATCCTCATCTCTTTCATTCCGATTCCACTCCATCTTAAGGTTATAGTTCCTCTCCAATTTTTCAGTCATTCATGCATAGTTTCAGTCTTAGTATCATGTTCCTTCAGGTTGTACTTGCATTTTCACCGTATTTTGCATGTTCTTGGAACTTAGTTTAGTCAGAAATTAGTTTCCAGTATTTAGTGGTAGGGTTACAGCTCTTCCCCTCCATATTCAGCTAGTTTAGTCTTCATTCGAGGATGAATTTTCCCAAGAGGGAGATAATTTAACACCCCGTATGCTAGAACTACCAAAATAAAGATTTCATAAATGCAAGTGCCACCAATGGTCGCCACCCACAGACCGTAGGGTGACCCACGGTCCATCCTGGTGGTCTGTGGTTCACCACATGCAGCCCTTTCCAGGAAAGACCCAGGAAAAATCAACTAAGGGTCAGCCCGCGCCAGGACCTATGGACCGTAGGTCAGACCATGGTTCGTGGTCCAGGGCTGTAGGTCGGACCCCTAGCTTCCAACTCCTAGTCGCCGAACGACGGCCGACCAGAACAAACTAATGGTCCTCCCATGGTTCGACGGTCTGGTCTGTCGGTGACCCCTGATAGTTTCTAAGTCACAGGTCGTTTGGTCTTTTCCATATGCATTGGACCCCTAAAATACATTGTTTAACCCTTAAACTACGTGGTTTTGGTCAGTTTTAGCCTAGAAACTAAATTAGAATCTAACTGAAGCGATTCATTCACCAAAAAATTAGAAAACTTAGAACACAGAGAGAAGAAAGAGTCGACCAAGTCCTCTCCAAGAACGCAACAGGTTTTCTTCAGTTTTAGCCCCAAAATTGAATGATATCTCTGTGGAATTCGTCACCAGGTACGTGGGATTTCACTAGTAGGTTCCTTTCACCCATTAGGTCCCTAGAATTCAGTTAGATTCTTGATTCCCTTCATACTATCTAGATCTAGAGTTTCTAGAATTTCAACAAATGTAGTTCTTTTAGTTCACGAATTACACATACTAGGTCAATTATTTCAGATATACATGCCCCAGACTCGAATGTTTCATTATCAATACATTAATGTTGCATTCTCAGATTTACATGTTAGTATTTTGAGCTATCTAGTATTACAGAAATTCTGTCATAAATTGTTAATTACATAATCAATTGGGAGTAGCTTAATACGGAGTGGACTATGGTCAATCACCCTCAAGTCCCAGAACTACGTGCCTCATAGGTCAATTCCCCTCTGTTGGGCATTACATTTTAGTGATCATGCCAGTCATGCCTCTATACCTCTGACAGGGTATACTAGGTCCTCTCGATGGGGCGTACACATTGAACTCCACATTAGTAGCTCCCACAGTCAGATTCCAGTGCATTGACCAAGTTATCAATTATAGTTCTGTATTCACTTTCAATATGTTATAAACTTGGTCATTGGATTTAGTTAGTTCATGTTCAGTAGTATAGTATCATGCTTATCTCATATCATTCCTCAGTTATATGCTTTGTTCAGTTATGTTATTGTTCATCTTTACTCTATCCTGCATGATCAGTACATTTCAACTACTAACGCATACTCTACGCTACATCTTCTTGTGATGTAAGTTCAGGTCCTCAGCTTCCAAATTGGTTCCCAATCTTCAGCTCAGCAGCATCAGTGGTGAGTCCTCATCCTCCGAGGACGACATACATGTTTCCTTTCTATTTGTAGTCTTTAGTTTCAGTTTTTGCTAGATTTAGCTAAGGCATGTCCCAACATTTCTAGTTAGTTAGAGGCTTTATTTCAAACATAGTTTAGATTTAGTTTTAGCTTTGGAATTTGATATTACAATTGCCATTGAACTCATAGAGTATTTATTCAGATCAGTATTGCGTATTCCCTATCTTTCAGTTTATCATATGTTTCTAGTTTCCTTACAATATGTCTATTTTGTTGAAAATCTTTAAGTATGCTTATAATATGCCAGTAGGGTTAGCTTGGGGTCACTCATGATCCTAGGTCTTGTGTCCGCATCCTAGGGGTAGCTTCGGGGCGTGATAACTTACTCTCAAAGAAACCTAAAATCATTAATATCAATTCCATATAAAGAACATACATGTCTTTATAAATCCATAATTCATAGTTCAAACCCATAAGATCGGGGTTGAAAAGTATGGTTTAAGCATGGGCAAGTGTAATTTCAACTAAATATCATAGATTAACATCAAATGATGCATTAGAAGACTTAATTAATCATAATCAATCATAATTGAAAGAAACCCACATTCATTGAATTGAAACCCTATTTTGATAATTTGAAGATCGAATTGAGATCTTTAAATCTTTAGGGACCCTATGGAGGAGAGGACTCCATGGGTGAATACAAACATACCTTGATTCTTTAATACCTTGCTTCTATAAGCCCAAGAAAAAGGAGAATTTGGAGACTTGAATGGAACCCTAGCTCTTCTTCCTTCCTTAGACCCCTAAACTAACTCATCCAAATCATAATTTCTAAATCCCAAATCAAAACCAACTTTCCCCCAAAAACTCTCTCTAGAACTCTAAGGAAGAAGAAGAAGAATGAAGGTGAAGCTAGGGTTGAAGGAACAAGATTTTCCACTCAAATTCGTTGGATTTCTTCACCAAGGTACGGTAGCTCTTCATCCATAGAGCCCCTTCAAAACCCCAAATTTCAAAGCTAGAAATCCCAAAAGTTAGGGTTTGACTTCAATCTCATAGATTCCTTTCCAATTCATTTTTAATGATTGGATTATGTTTTATTATGGATATATTGATGATTTTATATGGTTTTATGTTGAACACCAAGAATCCATGAATTCCCCTATTGCCCCAATTTGGATCTCAAAGTGTGGGTATTGATTGATGCAAGTAGAATATGACAGAATTATGCATGTAGTAATTTAACTACTTGAATTATGTTATCATCCATGTATAATGTAGTAATTCTAGATGTGTTGATGGAATATGATCTATGGCCCTTGAAGGGTAAAGTATGTGAATTATGCATGATTATGAGGTTTATGCATATGCTTTAAGAATCTTTCAGAGTAAAGTGAATATGATTATGATCTAGTTGTTGTGTTGTTGGAAGGTTATCCTCATGTACACACTTATGTATGATTATGAATGATGTGAAAGGTTTTCTCAGAATATGATGATTCTAAGGTTGAAAGGCTATTCTCACCTATTGAATCTATGAGCTATAATATGAATTATGTTGGATTGAGTGTGAAGACATTCTTCCATGAATATGAACTTAAGTCAAGAATTAATATGCAATCTAGGGGAATTAATGCTTAGCATCGAGTGGATATGAACATGAGATGAAAGCTTATACACTAGTTGAGTTCGGCTTTCCAAGTGGGTTCCTTTTACCATAGTTGAGTCCGGGTTCCCAAAGTATGTATCTCATGAGATAGAAACCTACTACCATAGTTGAGTCTGGGTTTCTAGTAGAAATCTCCTTATCCCATAACTTTGTGCCCTAATAGGTATTTAGCTAGTATATATGATGAGTCCACAAATTGGACTCATTTAGGGATATATTTTGATAGAATTAGTATCCTCAAATGCATATTTTATCTCAATATCTGATGAAAACCCTTAAGTTTCAGGTATTTGGAGTTTGAGGGAAAGCATGGACACTACTTATCAATAAAAGAACAAAGGCAGCTGAAAGAACGAAGAAATGAAGATCTGAGAATCGCCAAACCCATTCGGCGAGTCGCCAAAAGGTCTTATCCTCGCCTTTTGTTCCAGTGTGCTAAGCCCTGAAGGAAAAGATCAAATCGGCAGTGAAATTGAGCAGTCGGCGTGTCACCGAGCCCATTTTGATATTTGTGTAATAAAGACACAACTTCCAATGCAAATGTCTATGATTGTACAATAGTAAAGTAACCCAACCAAGGGTTGGGGTCAAGTCCCAAGGGAGCGGTTCCACAAAATTAGTGATTAAGCGCGAAAGTGCTAAAGCTAACCGTAGCTAGACTTTATCGAATGAAGATATGACAAATTAAAGGGTTTGACACAAGTGTCAATTATCAATGGGGGGATTGTAAACAAGTAAAGAGCAAAATAAACAAAAATAAAGAGAGATACGAATATGGAGACGGGATTATTGGGATGTGATAAGAATACGGGCAAAACTAGATCATTGGGTACATGATTTTGATAGTAAACTTGTTGAATATTTGTGACTAGGCTAGACTATAGTGGGGTAAATTCTCTCACGAGCAACTTACCCCGAATCAACTCGGTTTCTCTCGAACACCGAGTTGCCGCTTTATGCACAGCCTCCGCCTTAGCCCACTCACTCTCTCGAGCTGAGTGTGTGGGAGAAGGACTAGGGTTCACTCTCTCGAGCTGAACCTCATGTCGGCCCAATCCCACCGGCCATCAGTTTAGTAGTTTTAGTTTTACGACCTCTCTCTCTCTCAAGCCGAAAATACAAAGGTGAAATCGTATTTGCAACAACAATTTCATTAAGTTCCACCACAACTACTAAAAGAAATTACATTTACACAACAAATAAACCATCAACAAGAAAGACCCAACATATAATCTAACCCATATTCACAAAATCACACCCCAAGAATTGAGGTTTTAGCTAGACATGTAAAAGAGATAAAAAGTTATACCAATCTCAGTTTCCATCAATGGGTATGCAAGATTAAGTCTTCAAACAAGCCAATATTGAAGAACCCACAAGACCCAAGTTTAAAACCTTGAAGTTGAAATCCTTTGAATCTTCAAGTTCATCAAAAATCCTCTCCAAATTTAGAGAGAATATTGTCTCTCAAAATTGTATTCTAAACTAAATACAACTAAGACTGACAACTCAGAATAAAAACTAAACTAGCATTTATAGTTTTCAAAAAATGTGTCGCGAAGGAGCCATTCGGCGCATTAAGTCGGGATCGCCGATACACACGGCGATCTACCTTTTGGTCTACTTCATCACCTTCCAGCTCTTGCCTTCAGCATCTTCCCGTCCTGGATCATTGGGTGGTATAGTACTGCTTCGCGGAACTGCTCGACGACATGCCAATTGCTGCATTTCACCGCTGATTTGATCTTTTCCTTCAAGGCTTATCACACTGGAACAAAAGACAAGGATAAGACCTTTTGGCGACTTGCCGAATGGGTTCGGCGATTCTCAGATTTCATTTCTTCATTCTTTCAGCTGCCTTTGTTCTTTTTTTGCTAAGTAGTGTCCATGATTTCCCTCAAACTCCAAATAATTGAATCTTAAGGGTTTTCATCAGATATTGAGATAAAATATGCATTTGAGGACACTAATTCTATCAAAATATAGCCTTAAATAAGTTCAATTTGTGGACTCATCAACACCCCCAACTTAAACTTTTTCTTGTCCTCAAGCAAACTCAAGTCCAGCCGTTCAAAAAGGGTGTCTAAAACAATGTTACATAAGACTCGATCATGAATGCACACAACAAGACTCAATTTACTTATGCAAAGATCAAATGTGCACTCAAAGATTCAAGTTGTGACTCTCCAATATCAAAGAATCTCATGCTCACAATACTTGCTTCAAATGCAAGTTCAAGTTCAACTATAGTGTTCAAATGCCCTCACACAAAGAATGATTGCATATTCACACGATAGTTCACAGTTTAAAGATTTGGAATAAAATGCAACGCTCACATTCACAAAGATGAACACAATGCATAATTTCACCCATAGGTTTGCCCGTATTTTCCAATCAACACTTGTTTCAGCTCACTCAAAATCACAAAGGTCTTTCAAGGCTTGTAATGGGGTTGAGTGCAAAGGTATGGTCATTCATCCTCATGAAATGTGGTGCTCTCAACACTTTCTTTCCTTTTCTTTCATCATTTTCATTAGTGCTCATAAGTCATCCTATTATTCACTTCCCGTGCATTATTTGGGAAGCCCATTTCTTTTGTACTTTTCAAGTTTAATCCACAACTTTTCTTTCTCATTCTTTTTCTTTTTGTTTCTTCTCTTTTTCTTTTTTTTTTATATATGGAGGGGTTCTATTTTTCTCAATACCATGGGTTAAAGGAGACTTTCCTTGCACTTCTTAACTTGCCCTTATCTTTTCACCACACCCCCAACTTAGGCTTTTGGCCTAAGTTGGCTATTCAACTAACCACAACTTCATGAGGATTATGGGTGATGGATAAAGAAAAATCATTGTTTTCATCAAGTTTCTTCTAAAGAAAGGGAAAGCTCAAGGGGTGTTCAAAAACGGTTCACACACTCACAAGGTAGATCACAAAAGAGGTATATGTCAAATTGGCTCACACTCTTAGAAGTTGCCTAAGATCATATCAAGAGATAGCATCACTTAGTAGATCGGACCAACGGGGCAAATACTAGGATCCATCAAGCATAGTTCACAGGTAAGCTCATCACACTAGGTATTGACACTATAAGTCAAACAAGACTCCACACTTTCGCTAGTGTGCAATGATCATCACAAGAGACTCAATTCGATACTAGGCTAGTCATAACGAGATGCAAAAAGTTCACATATTGTCTATGCAACTTCATTTGGCCTCACCGTAGCCGAACATTCATGTTCATTCGATTGAGAGCACTATTTAAGTCATCGATATTGATCAGAACCGAGACTCAAATTTTGCAAAAGAACAACCACATTCAACACACGAGAGGTGGCAAAAAATTTTGGACGGGTCAAAATCATTTTGCAATTTAAAATAAAAGGAGCCACAAGCTCAAACATCCACATGAAGCAGTGTAAACACGATTTAAGCACAAAGCCCAAATATAAATAAAGGTGGGCCTCACCCCACCACAAATAAAAACATTTTTCCTCAAATGCAAATAACAAAAAATCCAAAATGTAAAAATAAAGAAAGACAGAGAGGGGGGTAAAGAGGGGATCCTGGCTGATCGGCCGCTCCATCTGTTTAGGCTTCAGTGCCCGACCAGCTCCACTGGATCCAGCAACAGGTGCTAAGAAAGACTGCACAATAACATCTATCATTATTGCTTTCGTCTCGGTAAGGTCTTCATTTGCAGCTCCCTCAGTCTCCTCATGCATCTCTTCATCAGTCTCTGGTTCTGACTCAGGATCGGTTGTCAATTCCGCTCTATCCCAATGTCCAGTGGTGGTCTGAGGCATCTTAGGCAAATCTGGAATCTCCACTGTTCCAAAGACCATGGACACATCGGTGGACTTCAGGTGGTCTACATCTTTTCATAGCTCAACAATGGCAGCTTTTAAAGTCGTCACCTCCTCTGTGGCCCCTTGGTTGTGTTCACACACCGCTATCCTGGCCTGGCCTATAGGGCATCAATGGTAGTGCATAAGTGTCACAACATCAGCTAGGGCAATCTAGATCATGCCTGGAATAGAGGCCTCCAGACTGGCAGCTCGACGATCAGCAAAAAGAGCCAGTTGTCCCATCCGGAGTAGGGAAGCCTAGGTGAGTGGAGGCTGAGAAATAGCACCAACAAGAGTGGGTTTGGGAGATCGAGCAACAGCATAATAACTTGGAGTCGTAGTGGTAATGGATATACCTGAAGGCCCTGGGGCCGGTGTAGGCAGAGGTGCCTCTGTAGGTGATGATTATGTGTTTACTAACTCCATCGATGTTGCCTTCTTCCTTTATGCTTGATCCTTAAGGTTCTTGGTTTCGATCCTTCGGATATCAGTAGAGGCTGTGGGCATCACTTCCACATCCTTCTTGCCATCTCGAGGTACCCGAGCTTGTTTGCATAATTTTGTAATCAATATTGGGAATGGAAGTGAGGTCTGGCTCTGCCTTGCACGCATGAGTATCTCTAAAGCAATGATTGTACCCAACTTTGTCCGAGTCTCCTCTATGATGCAACCCAGGCAAGCTGCCTTGGCAAGGCGAAGGATCGACTCATTCTGGGATGGCATAATTGTGCTGCTGATAAAACCGAACCAGAACCTTGCGGCTATGTTTAGTTCTTTCTTTTCAATTGGAACTCCTTCCGCCAACCACTTCGGAGTCTCATCTGAAATTAGTGGGGCTAACCACTTTTTCATCTTATCCAACTTCTTTGTTCTGATCAAGTGCTTGTAGTGATCCCTAATATTCGTGGACATGCCCAAGAATGCGTTGATCGCCCCACTATCACACTTCACCCTCCTGCCTCTAACAACCACATAGTCCACTTCTTTGAAGGCTGCTTCTAGCTGCTTTTTCTAGGGTATTAGTGCATTATATGCACTGTGGAACTTTCTTACCCAGTTTGGAATATAAGGGCCACATGATTTAGTGAAGATTTGGAATTTGTGGTATCTCAGGCACTCAATTATCTCTGGATGCCTGTCTATAACCCCGTCTATGGATAGACATTTTTCCTCCAGAATTGTCCTCAGCCCCTCAGCCTTTACTCGATTCATTAACTTAGGCGGAGGACCCTATATTGGAGGTGCTAATACCATTGCCTGCTCTGGAACTGGAGGTGTAATAGTGGTAGGCTGGGGAGTCCTGACCCTGGATGGATCATTCAGCTTCTTAGTTCGCCGCTCAGTCCTCTGTGCTATTAACAGATCATCCTCATCAGAACCCACACCTTCGCTTTCAGATTGGTTGGGGTCATTTCTATAAAATCCATCACTGTCAGTGCTTGCATCTGATAATTCAAGGGTCTTGTCTTTGCCCTTGCCTTTCCCACCAATTGTGGAAAGTTTAGCAACCTTGCTTCTAGATGCAGCTGCATCTTCGTTGATTGGAATCCCTTTTGTTTTACCTTAGGGTGGCCTGCTTCTTCCTGCAACTTTATATCTATCCATTTCAGCAAAGAATTGGGAGGAAGTTAAAACAACTAAATCAAATTCATAGGGACACACTTGCAGAAAAACTCGCCGAATAGATCAGTGAATCGCCAAGTTGCTTTGGCAAGCTAGGTAGAGCTCGCCGATAGGAGTTGGCTAAATTTTTTTAACAAGTCTGCGATGGGTAAATCCTTTCAACAAGTTGTCAACTTCTTTCGTCGATCAGGGTTTTATCCGTCAAAAGATACAGTGCAACAAAGGTTCAGGGGTGAAGACAAAGGGCGATCAAGGAGACTTTCAGTGAGTCACCGAATGCTTTTAGCGATCAAAGTCTTCTCACCAAAATTTACAGAACCCATATCACAAGTAACATGAAATTAAAGGCGAGATGGGGTCATTAGGTGAACCGCCGAATGGTTTGGCGAGCTCGACCCAGCTCGCCAAATGGCCCAACATGCCTATTTCCAACCTATCTTCTCGACTTCAACCCCACAACCCCAAAAAACAAAATTAAACTATGCACTAGTACAATTAAGCTCAGACCCATAACACTTAATCATGATAAACACCGCGCACGCACAACCCCACAAGATTTAACTCATTTTTACACTCAACAAAATGGGAGTTCAAAAAATCAAGATAAAATGGGAAAGATTTACAAATCGAACTCGGCATTTCAACAATCTAAATTTATCAGAGAGGTCCATCACACGTCAATTCAATAAGCCCAAATGCATAAGAGAACAAAATTTTTAAAGTAGTCTCGGGGTTCGGGAAAAACCAACCCTTTATGCTGATCAAAGTACTTTGAAATGCTAGGAGGCAATGTAATCCCAAGTTCGAACACCAATTGATGACTAAAATACCATGAATGCAAAGATAATGAAAATTACTTACTAGGTGTAGATTTGCGAAAGTTTAAATCGAGTGGAAAATGAAAGTTTGTCAAACTTTGAAACCATTGGCCTGTAAAACCGTCCAGTTGTGGCCCCTTCGGCGACATTAGTCAAGACCGCCGAACTACTCAGCGTCACGCCGAGTAGTTACCTTCCTTGCTGAGTTTTACAAACTCCAATGTAAGTTGGTCTTGAGTCTAACGGCGGTCTAGATCGGATTCGCGGAATAAACCTATAGATTGCTAATCTACACTTGTCCATCACTCTCCACATTTCAACCTGCAAAATCAATACACCATTATTTCTATAATAAAACAAAGCATTTAAGACCTTGGGTTGCCTCCCAAGAAGCGCCTTAGTTAATGTCACGGCATGACGTGAATCAACCCTTAAATTTCAGTATTGGGGGTTGCCTCATTTTCATAAGGCCAACCCTTTTGTTGGATCCGAGTTGGGCAAGGGCATCAATTGGTCCATTTGGGACCCCAGCAGCTGAATGAGCAAAGAATGAGAGGCAGTCATCTGGTTTAGCATCATAACATTCTCTTTAATTTCTTCCAACAGTCTGTTGTGCTTGTCGACTTTGTGTAGGATGAGCAAGAGGACCTCTTCAATTTTATCGCCCTGTTTCTTCTTCGTCTTTTGATACTTGTGAGGAGGAATGTACTTATCTTTTCCTTTGGATAGTACCTCTAAGTCATTGACCTTTTGGGCCAAGTCATCGAGTTGCTCCAACAAAGCGGCCATTCTTTGGTCTTTCTCCTTCTTCTTGATGGTCTTGGCCATGTGATCAAGGAGGTGGGCTGCTTTTGCATAGGGCAACTGATGAATCTGCATTCTGGAATGTCATGAGCTGGGTGCTGATGCACGAGAGCTTTGAATTGTCACCATAACTCATGAACTGACTACCCTTCCTCTCTATTGAAACTTAAGATGCCATCCCTGAGCATCAAATTTTTATTTAGACGGAGGTAATCCATTTGATCACCAGCTTCACTATTTACACTCATTTTCCTGTTTTCGTCACAAAATAAACAAACAAAAACAAAACTAGAAATAAAGTTAGTAACCTACGACTATCAGAAGCAAAGTTCGACTTAATAAAAAAAATTCACGTAACACCACTCCCCGGCAACGGTGCCATTTTGTTGTTCGTGTAATCAAGACACAACTTCCAATGCAAGTGTCTACAATCGTACAATAGTAAAGTAACCCAACCAAGGGTTTGGGTCGATCAACCAAGGGTTGGGGTCGATCCCAAGGGAGCGGTTCATAAAAATTAGTGATTAAGCGCGAAAGTGCTAAAGCTAACCGTAGCTAAAGACTTTATCGAATAAAGACAAGACAAATTAAAGGGTTTGACATGAGTGCCAATTATCAATGGGGGGTTTGTAAACAAGTAAAGAGCAAAATCAACAAAAATAAAAAGAGATATGAATATGGAGACGTGATACTTGGGATGTGATAGGAATACGGGCTAAAACAGATCATTGGGTACATGTTTTTGATAGTAAACTTGTTGAATATTTGTGACTAGGTTAGACTATAGTAGGGGTAAATTCTCTCTCAAGCAACTTACCCAAAATCAACTCGGTTTCTCTCGAACACCGAGTTGCCACTTTAAGCACAGCCTCCGCCTTAGCCCACTCACTCTCTCGAGCTGAGTGTGTGGGAGAAGGACTAGGGTTCACTCTCTTGAGCTGAACCTCATGTCGACCCAATTCCATCGGCCATCAATTTAGTAGTCTTAGTTTTACGACCTTTCTCCCGAGCATGCCAAAAACACAAAGGTGAAATTGTATTTGCAACTACAATTTCATTAAGTTCCACCACAACTACTAAACGAAATCACATTTACACAACAAATAAACCATCAACAAGAAAGACCCAACAGATAATCTAACCCATATTCACAAAATCACACCCCAAGAATTGGGGTTTTATCTAGACATGTAAAAGAGATAAAAAGTTATACCAATATCAGTTTTCATCAATGGGTAAGCAAGATTAAGTCTTTGAAACATGCCAAGATTGAAGAACCCATAAGACCCAAGTCCAAAATATTGGAGTTGAAATCCTTTGAATCTTCAAGTTCTTCAAAAACCCTCTCCAAACTTAGAGAGAATATTGTCTCTCAAAATTGCATTATAAACTTAATACAAGACTGACTACTCAGAATAAAAACTGAACTAGTATTTATAGTTTTTAGAAAATGTTCTGCGAAGGAGCCATTCGGCGATCCGCCCTTTGGTCTGCTGCATCGACTTTCAGCTCTTGTCTTCAGCATCTTCGCATCCTGGATCATTGGACGGTATAGTACTGCTTCGCGGAACTGCTTGGTGACACGCCGACTGCTCCATTTCATAGCTGATTTGATCTTTTCCTTCAGGGCTTAGCACACTGGAACAAAAGGAGAGGATAAGACCTTTTGGCGACTCGCAGAATGGGTTCGGTGATTCTCAGATCTTCATCTCTTCGTTCTTTCAGCTGCCTTTGTTCTTTTTTTGCTAATTATGTCCATGCTTTCCCTCAAACTCCAAATACCTGAAACTTAAGGGTTTTCATCAGACATCAGATATTGAGATAAAATATGCATTTGAGAACACTAATTTTATCAAAATATAGCCCTAAATAAGTCCAATTTGTGGACTCATCAATATACACCTGAGCTAAGAGTATGGTTCTAACTTTGGCAAGTAGGACAACTCCTTTTTGGTGTGGGGTAGACACCAGATTCCATGGTAAACTTACATGGTCTATGTAGCTTAAGGCTTATTCCCCACTATGATAGTATGAACAAGAATATGAACTTTGAACTATGGCTACTCAAGAAGCTTTACTTAGTATGTGTAGGATTATGGGATCTTACTCATGCATTGCACAAGTAGACTTTGAGGGTATTTATGGTATGTTTCCATTATGCTATGATGACCTATATGTTGAATATGCTTATGACTTATGCTTTCACACTAATCTTCATGATGACTCTTAAACTGGGTAAAGTGCATGCTTTTCAACTAAAATGTCCTTTTAGCATGTTTTCATGATTTTATGCACGGTTTTCATACTTGGTGCACTTTTGTACAAACCCATATTTTCCTACATTTTCCACAAGTGTAGGGTCCGATTCTTAAGGTGATCTTCTTTTGGATAAAAGCTTAGATTCGACTATTGTTCTTGCTTGTTGGTGAGTCCTCATGGTTCGAGGACGAATTATATCATTTTAGTTATTTTCTTGTATTTCCTTTCAGATTTTGTTGTAAAAGGGTTGTGACCCTATTTCATTTAAATTATTGTAATTGATGGCTAAATGTGTCTTACTCTTTATTGTTCTATGCATATGTTATGATATGCTAAGTGGCTTGGGCCTTTCGGGTCTATGTGCCTTGTTACGTCTAGGGGGTACCCTTTGGTCATGACAAACTTGTTATCAGAGCATAATGTTTAGAATGATTCTAGGATGATGTCTCATAAGCCATGTCTAGTAGAGTTTTGTTCATGTGTGTGAAGCGTGCCACATTTATAAATGAGAGACTATAAGATGTTTAGGAAATTTCACTTATTTCATTACTCTTAAGTCATGCGATAGAGTTTAACTCTATAAGGTCTTTTTTTAATCCTTTTCTTGTGTCTTCAGGATATGAATACACGAAGGGCCAACGCTAAAAGGATGAAAGAGGAGAATGTGAATCAAGGAGATCCTCCTCAAGATAATAAAGCTCCGGTTGATCCCGTGGTTGAGAATGTGACCCATGTGGAGTTTAGGTATACTATCTAATTATTGGCTCAAGTCGTGACGACTCAAGCCAATAGAGAAGTTTTAGCTCTGGTGAACACTAATGTGAATTCCGTGGCTTCTAGAGTGAGGGATTTTGCAAGAATGAACCCTTCCGAGTTTCATGGCTCCAAAGTGGAAGAGAACCCTCAAGAATTTGTGGATGAGGTTTACAAAATAATTGATCTTATGGGGGTGACTTCAGTAGAGAAAGCAGAGTTAGCCGCTTACCAATTAAAAAGTGTTTCTCAAGTTTGGTATGGACAATGAAGGAGGGGAAAACCTATAGGAGCAGTCCCGGTTGAATGGGAAATGTTCAAATTGGCATTTCTTTATAGATTCTTTCCCCGAGAGTTGAGAAAAGCAAAGGTGGAGGAATTCATTAAGCTTTGTCAAGGAGGTATGAGCGTGAAATAATATTCCCTAAAATTCACTCAATTGTCCAAGTATGCTCTGGCTATGGTGGCAAATTCGAGGGATGAGATGAGTAGGTTTTTGACGGGTGTGTCTGACTTGGTTGAAGAAGAATGTTGTACGATAATGCTCCATCATGACATGGATATCACAAGGCTTATGGTGTACGCTCAACAAATTGAGGCATCAAAACTCAAGAAAAAGAATAGAGAGGTGAACAGAGCTGGAACCGGTGAAGGGAACTTCTCCAATGCTAGGTCTGATGGACAAGGTCAACCAAGGTTCAAACAAAGGTTTTCCAACTAAGGCTCCTCTAGTGCTCCGAGGGTCAACAAGGATAGGGTTTCCAATGAGGTAGTGGTGGTTCTTATGTTGCTAGGCCTAATTGTGCAAAACATGGTAGATAGCATGATGGTAAGTGCCTAGTTGGCACCGATGGGTGTTTAGTTGTGGGAAGGTTGGCCGCAAGATGAGAGATTTTCCAATGCTCAAGGTTAAGGGAAGAGAAGATAAACAAGCTCCTCCAAGCAGTTCAAACTTCAATGCTCAGAAGCAAAACTGCTTTTATGCTCTTAGTCTTTTCTATTGATGTATATGCCTTGTTAGATCTCGGTGCTACTTGTCCTTTGTGACACTTTTTGTGGCCATGAAGTTTGAAATACTACCCGAAGTGTTAGTAGAACCTTTTTTTGGTCTCTACCTCGGTTGGTGACTTAGTAGTGGCTAAGAGGGTTTATAGAAGTTGTCCCATTTCCTTGTCCCACATGTTAGACTTCGATGTGATTTTAGATATGGATTGATTGCATGCATGTTATGCCTCTATCGATTGTAGGACTCAAGTGGTTAGGTTCCTATTTCCAAATGAGCCTATTTTAGAATGGAAGGGGGGAAATTCTATGCCTAGAGGTCAATTTTTCTCTTGCCTTAAAGCTAGGAAGATGATCTGCAAAGGGTGTATTTACCATCTTGTTAGAGTGGGGGATGTTGAATCCAAAACCCCTTCCCTAGAATCGGTTTCGATAGTGAATGAATTCCCATAAATTTTCCTTGATGATTTGCCTGATAATCCTCCTGAGCGGGAAATAGATTTTGGTATTGACCTTCTTCCAGATACGCAACCTATCTCCATTCCTCCTTATAGAAAGGCTCCGGTCGAGTTAAAGGAGTTGAAAGAAAAGTTGAAAGATCTATTAGACAAGGGTTTTATTCAACCGAGTATCTCTCCATGGGGTGCTCCGATGTTGTTTGTTTGAAAGAAGGATGGGTCTCTTAGAATGTGCATTGATTATCATCAATTGAATAAAGTGATCATCAAGAATAAATATCCTCTTCCGAGAATTGATGACTTGTTTGACTAACTTCAAGGGGCTAGTTATTCTCTAAGATTGATCTTCGTTTGAGTTATCACCAATTGAGGGTGAGAGGGGGTGATATTCCAAAGACAGCCTTCCAAACTCGATATGGTCACTATGAATTTCTAGTAATGTCCTTTGGTTTGACTAACGCTCTGGCAGCATTCATGGACTTAATGAATAGAGTGTTTCGATAATATCTTGACATGTTTCTGTTAATGTTTATCAATGATATCTTGATCTATTCAAGGAGTGAGAATGTGCATGTTGACCATTTGAGAATTATATTGCAAGTTCTTAATGACCATCAACTTTTTGCAAAGTTTAGCAAGTGTGATTTTTGGTTAAGGTTTGTAGCATTCCTTGGTCATATTGTGTCAAACAAGGGTATTGAGGTAGATCCTAAGAAGACGGATGCGGTCAAGAGTTGGCCTAGACCTCTAACTCATTCAGATATTAGAAGCATTTTGGGTTTGGCCGGTTACTATAGGAAGTTTGTTAAGGGGTTTTCCTCCATTGCTTCTCCGTTGACGACATTGACTCAAAAGAAGTCTAAGTTTGAGTGGTCGAAAGCTTGTGATAAATGTTTTCAAGAATTGAAAGATAGACTTACTTTTACCTTGGTGTTGACTTTACCGGAGGGTACAAATGATTTTGTGGTGTATTGTGATACCTCTAGAGTTGAATTGGGATGTGTGCTTATGCAAAATGGTAAGGTGATTGCTTATCCTTCAAGGCAACGTAAAGTCCATGAGAAGAGTTATCCTACCCATGACCTTGAATTAGCGGTGGTGGTGTTTGCCTTAAAAATATGGAGGCATTATCTATATGGGGAGCATGTTTATGTGTTTACCAATCACAAGAGCTTACAATATGTGTTTAGTCAAAAAGACTTGAATCTTTGCCAAAGGAGGTGGTTAGAATTATTGAAGAATTATGACATGAGTGTCCTTTATAACCCTGACAAAGCTAATGTGGTAGCAGATGCTCTTAGTAGATTTTCCATGGGTAGTGTGGCTCATGTAGAGGATAAATGTAACTCCCCAAATTCGGAAAAGGAAAAATTCCATATTTTCAGAAGTTGCAGGTGCTATCGACAGAAGCCACCTACGGATCGTCAGTCAACTCTATCTGGGCCAATCAACTTTAAGTTTCTCACTTCAGATTTCAGACCTCCGTCGCGAACGATGGTCGACCAGTACGGACCGTCAGTTGACTCACGTCCAATCAGTCAGCTCCATCGATGGGCCAGTCAACTTTTAGTTTTAGATCCCAAATGTCAGCCTTCAGTCACGAACGATGGTCGACCAGTACGGACCGTCAATCGACTCACGGTGTGTCAGTCAGCTCCATCGGTGACTCCGACAAATTTTAAGTGAGGGGTCTTTTGGTCTTTTCCTTATTCGTTTGGCCCCTAAATTATGAGGTTTTAGTTAGTTTAAGCCTAGAAATATAACTAGAACTTACCCAAGTCAAATCATTAATCAAAACTTAGAAAAATTAGAGCGTAAGAGGAGAAAAGAGGTCAAGAACCCTAGTTCAAGAACTTAACAAGGTTCCATCAGTTCCAACCCCAAAATCAAAAGATTTCTCCATGGATTTCGTCACCAGTTATGTGGGATTTCACTAGTGGGTTCCTTCTCGCCCATTAGGTCCCTAGTTTTCAGTCAGATTCTTGATTCCCTCAATATCATCTACACCTAGAGTTTCTTGAATGTTAGAATTGTTGGGTTTTAGCTGTTAGAATGATCCAAATCAGATTATTATGTTATTACTTAGTTTATTGCATGAATTTCAGAACCCTAGCTATTGTAGTTATTTAGTTCTTGAATTACACATGCTAGGCCAGATATTTCAGTTATTTCAGATATACATGCCTCAGTATATGAATGTGTCATTTACAGTTTATTTATGTGCATTCTCAGTTCGCATGTCATTTTGAGCTATCCAGTGAATCACAGAAATTCATTCATAATATATTAATCACTTAATCCATTGGGAGTAGCATAATACTGAGTTGGACTAGAGTTCAGCGTACCTAAATAGTCCCAGAACTACGAGCCACGTAGGTTGTAAGTCCCCTCTGTGGGCATCATTTTAGTGATCACGCCAGTATGCCTCTATACCTTTGGCCGGGTATATTAGATCCTCTCGATAGGGCGTATACATCGGACTCCACATTTAGCTCATGTGGTTTTATTATCGGTTATGTCACGACCCGAGACTACCCCCTGGACGTGACATGGCGTACTCGACCCTGAAGGGGTCTCATACAAGCCCTTAGCATACATCATTGCTTATGTCATAGAATAAAAGCGAAAAATTAAAACTTTTTCTTCAACAATCGAAGTCATTTCTATAAAGTAAAAAAGAGTCTAAATACTATCTCATTGGCCATCTAATATAATTGAATACTTAGACATATAGGGATACAACCCTTACATAGTTCTAAAATGAAACTATAAAGAAACTACTAAGACATCTACTAAGTAAGATGTTTGTCCCCGAACTTGAGGACTTATCAACTAACTTGGAGGGTCACCTATTCCCAAGCTTGAACCAACAGATCCCATCTACATGAACCAACCCCCTACATTTGTAGAAAACATAGAAATATAGGTTAGCACAAGAATGTACCAAGTATGGTAGCTATGCATAAAAACATTTAAAACATGCTAGAAAGGGAACATTTTAGTTGGAACTCATGCTATGCACTTTTGAACATTTTTCTTGAAAGAGTTGGAGAACACAAGTCATAAACAACTCACATATAGTTCATCAAAGCACAAGGATATCAACATTACCATAAGCATATTCTCCAAACATAGTCATAATGCACATCATCTATTACAAGACATAATACACATGCATAGTCACATATCAAGACAATAACATCATAATAAAACAACAACATAAGTAACCCTAAGCTCCACTTGTGCAATGCATAGATAGGGTCCATAGTCCTATCTACACTAAGTATCACTTTTAGGACACTATGATCATACTTAACATTAGTTCATACTAAGATATAAGCAACCCAAAGTCATACTAGTGCAATGCAAAGGTAAGATCCCATAACCCTACCAAATGCTAAGTATCACATTTAGAGCACCAACAACATATATATCTTACTTTTGATTCATTCATAGCCAACATACATAAATAAGGAGACATTCATAATCATAACTTCTAATAAGTAAAGTCAACCTTAAGATTCATTCATATCACACATACACAATTCATAAGTCTTCATAACGTAAGGTAACCTAACTATAACCCCTCTTAAAGTCCACTTGTGAAATGTATAGATAACATCCCATACTACCACCCATACTAAGTAGCACCTCTTAAGAAGTCATAATTAGAGTCCATATTCTTATCATAGCTTGTATTCATATCATTTAGGGATAGTAGCCTTGATGCTTATCGTGACCAATGACACTAACCTACAGTATGAGTGTCTACAATCGTTGATAATATAGTAACCCAACCAACGGTTCGGGTCGTGTGCCAAGAGAGTGGTAGTGAAAATAGTAGTTAGGCTAGAATTTTGTTATAGGTAGCTGTAGTTTGAGAAATTATCGAACAAAAACAAAGTAAATTCAAGTGGGTGACATTAAAGAGTCAAATATCAATGGGGGTTTGTCACAAGTATAGCTAAAACAACAAAAATAAAGAGAAAATTCAAGTATGGGAGAAAGTTCTTGGGGTGTGACCGCAATACAAGTTGAGATAAATTGTTAGGTACATGCTTTCGATAGGAAATTTACCAAATAATAGTGACTAGGCTAAGCTTTAGATGGAAATAAGTTCCCTCTATGGCAACTTACCCCGTTTCAAATGGGTTCCTCTCGGACACTCATTTGTCGTATGAAGACTAGCCTACGCCTTACCCCACTCACTCTCTTGAGCTGAGTGTTAGGATATGGGACTAGGGTTCACCCTCTCGGGATGAACCTCATGTTGACCCACTCCTTAGGCCATCAGTCTAGTGGTCTTGGTTTCGCGACCTCCCTTTTGGGCAAGCCAAAATAACATAGATGGTTTTGTATTTGCAACTCAAACCCATTAAATTAAACCACAACCACTAGGTGAAATCACCATTAAAATACATCTAACCTATCAGCAATCAAGACCCAAAAACAATATCAACACATATTTGTTAAATCACACCCCAAGAATGGGGTTTTTTTGCCACACATAAAGAAATAATAAAATACACCTAAAATGATACTAAAATCAAATGGGTATAAGAAATTCAACCTTGATTTAAGAAAAGGAAGAAGAATGGAGAAGACCCACTTCCAACTTGGGGAAGATGAAATCCTTCTCTCTTCAAGTCTCCCACAAAACCCTCCCCAAACTTGAGAGAAAATATCCCAAAAAGTACTATTCTATTATAGAAATTAAAATAAATGTTCAACTCTTCTAAATTAATTATAGGTTTAGTATTTATAGACTTAAGAAAATAGTGTTGGCGGATCTTTCGGCGAGGTTAGTCGATGTTGCTGAATGACTCGGTGACCCCCCTTCTTCTATTTCATCGTCGTTTCGTGCTTGCCTTCAGTATCTTCACATTCTGGACCATTGGGCGGTATAGTACTGCTTCACGAAAATATTCGGCGAAGCGCCAACTGCTCCTTTCATCGCCTTTTGATCCTTCTTCTTCAAGGCTTCGCGCACTGGAACAATGGGCGGAGTGAATCCCTTCGGCGAATCACCAAGTGTGCTTGGCGATGCTCAGGCTTCAGCTTCTTCATTCTTTTCAGCATTTTTGTTCCTTTTGTGCCTAAGTGTCCATGCTTTCAATAAAACTTCAAATACCTGAAACTTAAGAGTTTTCATCAGATATTGAGACAAAATAAGCATTCGAGGACACTATTCTTATCAAAATAATGCCCTAAATGAGTCCAATTTGTGGACTCATCAACACCCCCAACTTCAACTTTTGCTTGTCCTCAAGGAAACTCAAGTTCAGCTGTTCAACAATGTGTCTCAAATAGTGCTACACAAGTCTAAATCATGAACATACACAACAAGACTCAAAGTACTTATGCAAAATTAAACTGTGTACTCAAAGATTCAAGTTGTGACACACCACTACCAAAGATTCTCATGCTCGCAATACTTGCTACTTGTGCAAGTTCAAGCTCAATAAAAAGTATATAAATGCCCTCACACAAAGAATTGATTCCATATTCACACCTATAGGTTAATCCATTTAAGATTAGGAATTCGATGCAACGCTCACACTCAAAAAGAGGAACACAATGCATGTTTTCACCAACATGTTTGCCCTTATTTTCCTATCGACTTTTGAATTGGCTTACTCAAGATCAAAACTTTTCAAGGCTTGTAATGAGGCTGAGTGCAAAGGTATGGTCATTTAGGTTCAGTGACTTTTTCATCCTCGTGAGGTGTGGTGTTCTCAAGGCATTCCCTTCTTTCCCTTTTTTCAATTCTTTTTTCTAGTGCTTCTAAGTCATTTTTTTATTCATCTCCATGGATTGCTTGGAAATCCAATTTCTTTTGTACTTTATTCCACACACTTTTTGTAAGGGATTCCATTTTTATGCAATACCATGGGTTAAAGGGAGACCTTTCTTGCATTTCTTGACTCCTCCTTTACCTTTTCACCATACCCCCCAACTTAGGCCATTTGGCCTAAGTTGGCTATTCGCTAAACCACAAATCAAAAGGATTATAGGTAGTGGGTCAAGTAAGGTCTAAGGTTCATCAAGGTTCTTCCAAAGAAAGGTAAGGCTCAAAGAGTGTTCAAAAGAGTTTCACACGCTCATGGGTAGGCCACAAAAGAGTATATATGAAATTTGGCTCACACTCTTTAAAGTTGCCTAAGATCATCACAAGAGGACACCTTTCTAAATCAATCAGACTAACGGGGCAAATTTTGGGTTTATTCATGCATGGTTCAAAGTAAGCTCATCACACAAGGCATCGACGCTTAAGTCAAACAAGACTACACAATTTCGCTAGTGTGCAACGGTCATTACAAGAGAATCAATTTGAGAAATGGCTAATCCCAGCGAGATGCAAAGAGTTCACATATTGTCTATGCTACTTCATTTATTCTCGTTGTAGCCGCACATTCATGTTTGTTCGATTGAGAGCACTATTCAAGTCATCGGTATTGATTGAAACCGAGACATGAATTTGTACAAGAACAACCACTTTCAACACAAGAGGTGACGAAAATTTTGGAAATTGAAATTTTTTTCGGAAGGGTCAAAATTATTTTTCAATTAAACCCAACAGAGAGCCATAAGCTCAAACAATCGCAAAGCAATTTTTAAAAACACAATTAAAAATAGACAACCTAAATGTACACCAAAACACAAGTATCCGAAACAAGCAAACCAAGGTGGGCCTCACCCCACCACAAATAAAAACATTTGTCCTCAAATGTAAATAACGAAAAAAAATCATTGCAAATGAGTACAAAATTCTTAAAAATAAATTTGGGGTTCGGAAAACCAACCTTAGATGCCGATTAAAATACTTTTGAAATGCTAGGCGGTAATGTAATCCACTCCAAGCACTAATTATCGACTACAATACTAAAGGCAAACAATAATCTAGAAAATATTACCTTGATGTGAAGTTGAGAAGTTTAAAAGGAGGGAGAGTGGGAAAATTTAAAAATTCTGAGATTTTTGACACTTTAAAACCGTTCAGTTCTTGTCCATTCGGCGATGTTAGTCAACCCACCGACCCACTCAACGGTCCGTCGAGTGGTCATTTATCTCATCCTTTTTTCAAAATCTTCAATTTTCTGGAGGTGAGATCGGCGATCTGCATCGAGATCTCCAAGCAGGTTGGCGATGCGTCGAGCTGCTTTCAAGTTTGCCGAGTTTTACAGGCTCTGTACAACTCTTGTATTGAGAAACGGCGGATCCAGTAGGGCTCACCGACCTATTTAGCGACTCACAGAATGGACTTTCTGCTCGCCAACCTGAGATTTTCCACACTTTCCTCGGTTTATCTGCAACATCAACACAACATTATTTATTAGAGTAAAATCCTAAATTTACGACCTTGGGTTGCCTCCCAAGAAGCGCCTTATTTAACGTCGTGGCACGACGCAACTCCTCACTCAAGTTCCATTAGTGAGGTTTGCCACATTTTCATAAGGACACCCCTCTTTTGCCTCTAGGTAGAGGACCTGCATACACAAACAATAAAGAAAGAAAAACAAAACTAAAAGTAAAATTAGTAAAAACTACACTAAAAAGAACAAAAAGATCTAGTTAATTACATTTTCACATGACACCACTCCCCGGCAGCGGCACCATTTTGATGCTTATCGTGACCAACGACACTAACCTATAGTACAAGGGTCTACAATCATCGATAATATAGTAATCCAACCAAGGGTTTGGGTCGTGTCCCAAGGGAGTGGTAGTGAAAAAAGTAGTTAGGCTAGAATTTTGTTCTAGTTAGCTGTAGTTTGAGAAATTATCGAATAAAAACAAAGTAAATTCAAGTGGGTGACACCAAAATGTCAAATATCAATGGGGGTTTGTCACAAGTATAGCTAAACAACAAAAATAAAGAGAAAATTCAAGTATGGGAGAAAATTCTCGGGGTGTGACCGCAATACAAGTTGAGATAAATCGTTGGGTACATGTTTTCGATAGGAAATTTACAAGATAATAGTTACTAGGTTAAGCTTTAGATGGAAATAAGTTCCCTCTCGGGCAACTTACCCCGTTTCAAATGGGTTCCTCTCAGACACCCACTTGCCGCATGAAGACCAGCCTACTCCTTACTCCTCACTCTCTCGAGCTGAGTGTTAGGATATGGGACTAGATTTCACCCTCTCGGGATGAACCTCATGTCGACCCACTCCTTAAGCCATCAGTTTAGTGGTCTTGGTTTCGCGACCTCCCTCTCGGGCAAGCCAAAAACACAGGGATGATTTTGTATTTGCAACTACAAACTCATTAAAATTAAACCAAAACCACTAGGTGAAATCACCATTAAAATACATCTTACCTATCAGCAAGTAAGACCCAACAACAATATCAACACATATTTGCTAAATCACACCCCAAGAATGGGGTTTTTTAGCCACACATTAAGAAATAATAAAATACACCTAAAATGATACTAAAATCAAATGGGTATAATAAGTTGAACCTTGATTTAAGCAAAGGAAGAATAATGGAGAAGACCCACTTCCACAAAACCCTCTCCAAACTTGAGAGAAAATATCCCAAAAAGGTATATTCTATTCTTGAAATTAAAATAAATATTTGACTCTTCTAAAATTAATAATAAGTTTAGTATTTATAGACTTTAGAAAATAGTGCTGGCGGATCTTTTGGCGAGGTTAGTCAATGTCGCCGAATGACTCGGCGACTCCCCCTTCTTTTGTTTCATCACTATTTCGTGCTTGCCTTCAACATCTTCACGTTCTGGACTATTGGGCGGTATAGTACTGCTTCGCAAAAATATTTGGTGAAGCGTCGACTGCTCCTTTCATCGCCTTTTGATCCTTCTTCTTCAGGGCTTCGCACACTGGAACAAAGGGCGGAGTGAATCCCTTCGGCAAATCGCCAAGTGTGCTTGGCGATGCTCAGGCTTTAGCTTCTTCATTCTTTTCAGCCTTTTTGTGCCTAAGTGTCCATGCTTTCAATAAAATTTCAAATACCTGAAACTTAATAGTTTTCATCAGATATTGAGACAAAATAAGCATTCGAGGACACTATTCTTATCAAAATAATGCCCTAAATGAGTCCAATTTGTGGACTCATCAAGCCTTAGCCGACAACCATGTGAGCTACATGGAATCCGGTGTTCTACTCCCATACCGAAAAGAGAGTGTCCTACTTGCCTAAGGTAGAACATACATAATAGCTTCTATGTGGATCCACTAGCTAATACCTACGGGGGCACATAGTTATGGGATATGGAGATTGCTACTAGAAACCTTATACTACTAACGTGCGGGTTTCCATCTCATGAGACACCATAATGTGAACCCAACTACTAACGTGAAGGAACCCATCTCATATTCATATCCACTCTGTGCTAAGCATAATTCCCTTTAAGTCATATTAAGTCTTTTCTTAAGTTAGGTTTATACAAGAATGCACTAGCCACTCAAACCAACATACATCATAATAGCTCAAGATTCATTAGGGTGAGAATGTCCTTTCAACCTTAGATACGTTAACATGTGAGTAAACCTTTCACATTATATTCGTAGTGTGTTCATGAGAATAACCTTTCATACAACACAACATTTCTACCATAATCATAACTTATCATGTATAGTCATAGCATATCATACATAATCATATCATATCGTACATAGTCATATCGTCATGGTCATGTACATTTCATGCATAATAGTAAGTAAGGGTGCATATGAGAATTAGCCTTTCAATTGACACCATAGACACATCATATTTATGTTTATGCATGGAGTGTGTGTGTGTGCATAATTGTCTCACAATGTCACAACAACTACGACATTATCATCATAGACACTTCCCTTCTAAATGGGGTCACAACATGTACATCATATCCCAACTCATGCACAATTCACATATATTACATCTAAGGATCTTAGACCATGTAAATCACACATATAACATTAATACAATAGACATGGATCAATTCATCATTCAAGTAGATCATTCATGGCATGTAGAGAATCATATATTCATATTAAAGGGATATGTGGGTAGGGTCCTTCCACAATAGCACCACATACAATTCAACATGCATAACACCACAATGATCATAACATATCATTCGTATTCATAACGTATCATACCTAGTCATATATAGGGTTGTAGGGAAGAGGGACCTTATGTCAACACTACAATACATATTGACAAGTAAGCACCTCCACCATAAGTGGATCAATCCATTCATACAAGAGATACATGATAAGTAAACTCCTCCACTACAAGTGGGTCAACAACTCATATAATATAACTTCATCATAACATATCTTCATAGATTGTACTTCAAAGCCAAGAGTCAAGATCAAGTCTATCCTCTTAGATTTGGCACTTTAGGTAGAAGAACATCATAAACCAACAATATAACCAATATGATCATATTCAATTTAGTCTAGGTCTACAAGATTCATCATGATAAATTCATGCCTAGATGATCTAATCTAAGGCAACTAAACAAGAAGATCATCAATCCTAGAAGATCACATCTAACCCCTCAATTTGCCTCTTTATGATATAAACCTAGATCATGTCAATTTCATCTTAGATTCATAGGTTAATCAAGAATACATGTAGAATTATACTTATATCATGCAATTTCATCATAATCAACTTCTATTCATTCAATTGAATCAACTTCTAATCACATTCATATTGTAGAGAAAAGCCATAGCTAGGGTTGGGGGAAAACTCATGGATTCTTTAGATTTAAAGTTAAAATCATATTAAATCAGTAATATAATCCATAATAAACGTAAATCAATCTTTTAGAACAAATTTGAAAGGAATCCATGGGGTTGAGTTGAAACCCTAACTTTTTTGAAGATTTCTAAAATTTGAATTGAACGCTTTTGAAAGGGCTCCATGGGTGATAGCTACCCATGGATGAAAACCACCATATCTTAGGTGTATAAACCCACTAAAATCCTAAGAGAAAGCCTCCATCTTCAATCCCCTAGGTTGGTTCCTTCATTGGTCTTCAATGGTGTTCTTGGAGAGAAGACTTTGGGAGAGAAAGGGAATAGGGTTTTGATTTGGGGTCTTGACCTGTGGTGAGTTTATGACTTAGTTTAGGGACTTATTTAACTTATATAAGTCATTTAATTAAATCCTAACCGACCTCCATTAACCCCCCCTTTAATAACTAATTAAATAACTAACCCTCAACTAAACAAAATTGCCTACTAAACAGTTCCCATCTAAGATTTGCCTTCCACGGACCGTAGATCAGTCTACTGGCCGTGGATGGCTTCCGTGGTTTGGGACTGAGGGTCCAAATGTTTCAGGTTCCTAAAATTCTAAGTATGGAACCACGAGGTCCATCCACGGACTGTGGTTTGATCTAAGGGGCGTGGAATGGCTCCGTAGATCACCACCAAAAAGCTGCAAGTTTGCTGTCTAGACAGCTTTGGGGGACTGTTTTGGGGTCCTCTTCTAGGACCCCTCGAGTGGTCTTAGGGGAGTCTTACCCAGACGTTTAACCCCTAAACATAGTGTTCTAAATGTAGGAATCACTTCTACAAGTTTTCACCCTCAAACAACACTACAAACTTCAACGACAAGACCCTTACTACTCACTAGTTCAAATGAATAGTTTTCAGACGTTTTAGTCGTTTCTTGACGTTTGACCTCAAATCTCCTCAAACTAACTTCAAAGTCCATTTTTAATCATTTAAAAAAGTTTCCAACTATAAACAACATGTGAGGCTCTAGTTCAACCTACTAGATTTAGTCAAGCCTTAGCTAGGTCTTACTAGTTTTTACGGGATGTTACATGTTATTAGTAGCTCCCACAGTTCAGTCAGACTCCATTGCATTGACCACATTTCAGTACAATCAGTATTCAGTCTTAGCATGTTATAAAATATTCATTGTATTCAATTAGCTCAGTATTCAGTATCTATATCATGTTCAGATTACACTCTTACTTTTTTGCTTGTTCAGTTATATGTTTATTTTAGCTTTTCTCTATCCTGCATGCTCAGTACCTTTCAAGTACTGAAGCATATGTTGCACTACATCTTCTTGTGATGTAGGTTCAGGTCCTCAGCATCCAGATCACGCTTAGATCGGTTCCCGATCTTTAGTTTAGCAGCATCAGTGGTGAGTCCTTATTCTTCGAGGACTAGTGACATGTTTATCTTTATCGCTTTTAGTTTTTAGTTTCAATTTTGCTAGATCTAGTTGGGGGGATGTCCCAACATTTCTAGTCTGTCTAGAGGCTTATTTCATACATAGTTAGTTTCAGCTTTAGTCTTAGAGTTTGATTTCTCTTCTGTACTCAAACTCGCAGTTTTCATAAATTCAGATATAGAATGGGTATCCCCCATAACTTTCATTTTCATGATATTTAAGTTTTCTCATGAGTTTTGGTATCATAGTATGCTTATGTTATGCCAGCATAGTTAGCTAGGGGTCACTCGTTATCCTAGGTTCCGTGTCTGTGTCCAGAGGGTTGCCTCGGGCGTGACAAACTTGGTATCAGAGCATTAGGTTTAAGTGTCCTAGGATGTCTAAAAATTTGCACTAGTTAGAGTCCTTTTCATGGGTATATAGTGCGCACCGCATCTAATGAGAGGGAGGCTACAAAGTGTTTTAGGAAAGATCGTCAATTTCTTGTTACTCTTATCATGCGTAAGGTATGATCTAATTCCGTTCTAACTCAACGTTCTACATTTCAGATCATGCCTCCTCGTAGATCTAACGCCAGGAATGCGAATGCCAGGAACGCAAATGCATCTCCTTCAGTCCCAGATCAAGAAGTTTCGAATGCAGAGTTCCAGAACGCCATTCAGATATTGGCTCAGTGTATGGCCAACCAGAACAATTAGCGAGTTCCAGATCGGGAAAATGTAAATGTTGGGTGAGTTGCAACCAGAGTGCGAGATTTTGTTTGGATGAATCTGCCAGAATTCTTTGGATCGCAAGTGGGTGAGGATCCCCAAAACTTTATTGATGAGGTCAAGAAGATCTTTGAAGTGATGAAAGCAACTGGGAATGATCGGGTTGAGTTAGCATCGTACCAACTCAAGGATGTGGCTCATATTTGGTATACTTAATGTTAATAGAATAGGGCTACAGATGCAACTCTTATCACTTGGGGTTGCTTTAGTGAGACCTTTCTGGATAGGTTTTTCCCAAGAGAGCTAAGGGAGGCAAAGGCTCAGGAATTTATGAACCTGAGGCAAGGTAACATGACAGTCCAAGAGTATGGGCTTAAATTTACCCAACTCTCCAGGTATGCTCCTCACATGGTTGTTGATTCTAGCACTCAGATGAATAAGTTTCTATATGGATTGTCAGACTTGGTGAAAACAGAATGTAGGAATTCCATGTTACTTAAAGACATAAACATATCTAGGCTCATGACTCATGCTCAGCAGGTTGAGGGTGATAAGCTTAGGGAACAGGCTAAGGAGAATAGGAAAGCTAGGAAAGGTAATTATGACTATTCTCAACATAAATTGAGTGGTGGAAATTGATCGCAGTCTCAATAGAGGTCCGTTGAGTTGAAAGAGTTGGTACTCAAAAAGTTTGTTGAGGCTTTCTCCCAAGGGGGAGATGGGGTGATTAGGTACGAAGGTCGGTTATGTGTTCCAGATGTTGATGGTTTGAGGGAACAAATCTTAGAAGAAGCTCATAGTTCTCGATATTCTATTCATCCGAGAGCCACCAAGATGTACTGTGATCTACGAGAAGCCTATTGGTGGAATGTTATGAAAAGATATATTGTGGGATTTGTAGCCAAATGTCCTAATTGTCAACAAGTTAAGGTCGAGCATCAAAGGCCAGGAGGCTTATCCCAGAATATACCAATCCCCACTTGGAAGTGGGAAGAGATTAAAATGGATTTTATTGTGGTTTGCCTCGCAACCAAAGTCAACATAATTCTATTCGGGTCATTATATATCGAATGACAAAATCAGCCCACTTCATTCCCGTCAAGGTTTCTTTTTCAGCGGAAGACTATGCCAAGTTGTATACAAGTGCGGTAGTAAAGTTGCATGGGGTACCTTTATCTATTACTTCAGATCGGGGTACTCAATTTACTTCACACATTTGGAAGGCATTCTAAAAAGGGCTTGGTACTAAGGTTAAGCTTAACACGACTTTTCATCCCCAAACCGATGGGCAAGCGGAGTGTACCATCCAAAAATTAGAATATATGTTGAGGGCATGTGTTGTAGACTTCAAGGGTAATTGGGATGACCATTTTCCATTAATAGAGTTTGCCTTCAATAATAGTTATCACTCAAGTATCGGTATGGCTCCCTTTGAAGCCTTGTATGGTAGGAGATGTAGGTCTCCGGTTGGTTGGTTTGAGATAGGTGAAATTGCTCTTATTGGTCCCGAATTGGTTTATGAAGCTATTGAGAAAGTCCAACTCATTAGAGAGAGGATGAGGATGGGCCAAAGTCGGCAAAAGTCTTATGCCGATGTTAGAAGAAGAGATCTAGAATTTGAAGTTAATGATTGGGTCTATCTAAAAATATCACCTATGAAAGGTGTGATGAGGTTTGGCAAGAAAAGGAAACTTAGTCCCCGGTATGTAGGCCCATATCAAATTTTGAAACGTATTAAGAAAGTTTCCTATGAGTTAGATTTTCCAAATGAGTTGGCTCCGGTGCATCCGATACTTCATGTTTCTATGCTTAAGAAGTGTATTGGAGATCCAACATCCATTATTCCCCTAGAAGGTTTGGGAGTTGATAAGAGTCTTTTCTATGATGAAGTTCAGGTAGAGATCCTAGACCAACAAGTTAAAAGGTTGAGAAAAAAGGAAATAGCTTCCGTGAAAGTTTTATGGAGAAATCATCTTGTTGAGAGTGCTACTTGAGAGGCCGAGGCCGATATGAAGTCCCGATATCCTCATCTCTTTCCTTCTACTCCTATTCAAGCTTGAGGTAAATAGTTCCTCTTAAGTTTTCTAGTTTTGGGAGTCATGTGTGTTATATATGTTTTCCATGATTTCCTTATGTTATTCATGTTCTTGATGAAATTCATGTTTAGTAAGAAAATGAGTTTTCATGATTGATGTGTTCCTTATGTTGTTGTGCTTTTAGTATGAAATGCATATTTGACTTCATGAGATGAGTGGATGAACATGCTTTAGTAAGCTTTTGAGAGTAATTGATATTGGCTCCATGATAGTGTGTTGAGCATGCTTTTAGTTAGAGAAGATAGTTCCTCCTATGACTCTGAAAAATATTGAGTTTCATGCATAATGGGTTGTTAGATGTCGTTCCTACTTCCTTGTATTGCATTGATTATGTTTGAGATGGAGTTGAAGTTTTCTCCATTGAATTGTGCATTATCTTGATGTTTCATGTATGTTGGGCTGCTAGTATTGAGTCTTTACTTCCGCAAGGTGTCTAGATCATCATTCGAGGATGAATGTTCCCAAGGGGGAGATAATGTAACACTCTGGAAAAATAGTAGGTTAAACTAGAGCTTGACGTGAGGGTTAGAGTCGTGAATCACTCCCCGTACTTAAAATAAACGTTTTCATGTTAGAACGTCAAGGTACCAACCCTTAAGGACCAACTAAGGGTCCTTGAGGGAGACCCTAGCAAAACTGCCCAAAAAGGCAGTGACCCAAGAAATGGACTCATGCCCCGTAGGGAGGTCCACGCCCCGTGGGTGGGGGTCGTGGGTCCCCTGAGGTGAGCTCCAGTAACTCACCCATGGTTCACCAGCACGCCATGTGGGTCCATCCACGGACCGTGGTCGTGTGGCTGTGGGCGGTCACGTGTGAACGGTTATGGTGAGTAGTTGAGGGGTACTTTGGGATTTTCTATTTTTAATTAATATTAAGTGATGTCGCTTTAGCCTATTTTTAGACACCTATATGAGTATTTTAGACCCCTAAACTAACTCATCCAAATCATAATTTCTAAATCCCAAATCAAAACCAACTTTTCCCCAAAAACTCTCTCTAGAACTCCAAAGGAAGAAGAAGAATGAAGGTGAAGCTAAGGTTGAAGGAACAAGCTTTTCCACTCAAATTCATTGGATTTATTCACCAAGGTATGGTATCTCTTCATCCATGGTGCCCCTTCAAAACCTCCAATTTCAAAGCTAGAAATCCCAAAATTTAGGATTTGACTTCAATCTCATAAATTTCTTCCAAATTCATTTTTAATGATTGGATTATGTTTTATTATGGATATATTGATGATATTATATGTTTTTATGTTGAATTCACCAAGAATCCATGAATTCCCCTATTTCCCCAATTTGGATCTCAAAGTGTGAGTATTGATTCATGCAAGTAGAATATGATAGAATTATGCATGTAGTAATTTAACTACTTGAATTATGTTATCATCCATGTCTAATGTAGTAATTCTAGATGTGTTGATGGAATATGGTCTATGGTCCTTGAAGGGTAAAGTATGTGAATTATGCATGATTATGAGATTTATGTATATGTTTTAAGAACACTTTGAGAGTAAAGTGAATATGATTATGATCTAGTTGTTGTGTTGTTGGAAGGTTATCCTCATGTACACACTTTTGTATGATTATGAATGATGTGAAAGGTTTTCTCAGAATATGATGATTATAAGGTTGAAAGGCTATTCTCACCCATTGAATCTATGAGCTATAATATGAATTATGTTGGATTGAGTGTCAAGACATTCTTCCATGAATATGAACTTAAGTCAAGACTTAATATGTAATCTATGGGAATTAATGTTTAGCACCGAGTAGATATAAACATGAGATGAAAGCTTATACCCTAGTTGAGTCCGACTTTCCAAGTGGGTTCCTTTTACCATAGTTGAGTCTGGGTTCCCAAAGTATATATCTCATGAGATGGAAACCTTCTACCATAGTTGAGTTCGGGTTTCTATTAGAAACATCCTTATCCCATAACTATGTGCCCTCATAGGTATTTAGTTAGTATATCCACCTAAGCTAAGAGTATCATTCTACCTTAGGCAGGTAGGACAACCCCTTTTTGGTGTGGGGTAGACACCGAATTCCATGGTAAGCTCACATAGTCTATGTCGGTTAAGTCTTATTCCCCACTATGATAGTATGAACAAGAATATGAACTATGAACTATGGCTACTCAAGAAGCTTTACTTAGTATGTGTCGAATTATGGGATCTTACTCATA
The DNA here is from genome assembly GCF_019186545.1 of Solanum stenotomum. Lineage (NCBI taxonomy): Eukaryota > Viridiplantae > Streptophyta > Magnoliopsida > Solanales > Solanaceae > Solanum > Solanum stenotomum. The sequence continues at coordinate 24,463,771 of NC_064288.1, forward strand.
CATTGCACAAGTAGACTTTGAGGGTACTTATGGTATATTTCCATCATGCTATAATGACCTATCTGTTGAATATGCTTATGACTTATGCTTTTACACTAATCTTCATAATGAATCTTAAACTGTAACGACCCGTAAAATGAATAGGTGAAACTAGAGCCTAACGTGTGTGTGTTTGAGTTGATGTGAGGTTTGAGGGTGTAAAATATTGTCCCGAGCTTAGTTTGAGTGGTTTAGGGGTTAAACGTCAAGGAAAAACTCCCCAAGGACCACTCTAGGGTCCTTGAGGAGGACCCTAAAGCCTAACCCCAAGGCTGCCCCAAAAGAGCAAAATGTCAAAAATGGTGTAACCTACGAAAGGGACCTACGCCCCGTAGGTCCATCCACGCCCCGTGGATGGCCTCCATTGGTCAAGGCCCCCAAGTTCAAGCTGTAGCCACGAACCACGGCCCATGGACCCACCCACAGTCCGTGGGTGGGGTTTCGTGGATGACCACTGTTTTCTGCAACGGGTTCGGCCCATGTGGGGGCAATATGGTAAATTCATTTTAAGTTTAGTTAAGTTGGGGGATGGTTATTAATGAGTTATTAATGTATTTTAAGGGTTTTTTAAGTATTAAACTCTATTTTAGACTTCATTATTTCAAATCACAAATTAGAACCCACTTCTCTTCTCAAAAGTTCTCTCTAGAAACCTCCATTGGAGGTGAAGGATTCAAGCTCTCAAGGTCAAGTCTTCATCTTTTTCAAGGGATTTTTGTGGAGTTCTTCCATAAAAGGTATGGTGGTCTTCATCCTTGACTTATTTTCTTTCAAGGAGCCAATTTCAAAGTTGATTTTAAGTCTCCAATGTTTCCCCTAAAACCCTAGTTTTCAATCTTGGCATGGGTTCAATTCCAAACATTTTCCAAAGGCTTTATTGCATTGAATTATGAATGAATTGTGGATTTAAACATGAATTAATATGATTTATTCCTTGAACCCATGTTATCCCCCAAATTCTTAAGTGGTGAATTGTGCATGGGAATTGATTGATTATGGAAGTATGTTGAATTGTCTATGTTTATATTGAATTATTTATTGAACCATGTCAATTTCATTATCTATTGTAGTATCTTAGATTTATGGGTTGATGTTGGTTCATAGTCTTGGAAGGCAAGTTCGTGAAAGATCGATGTATGATTATGATGTGAAGTATATGTGTGTGATCTAAATGAATGTATTATGATCATGTTTAGAAGTTAATTGTGTAATGATTGAATTTTATTTCTCTATTAACACCTATGAATGATGAGGTTATATGTGAAAGGTTATTCTGACATACACACACTCATGAATGACTAATGAATGTAGTTTCTATGATCATGTTAATGATGATGGGTTGATTGAAAGACTATTATCAATTGTACTCTAATGAATGATAATGACATGTTGTGAAAGGACTTTCTCACAATATGGGGATTCTTCGGTGAAAGGCTATTCTCATCTTTGAATCTATGAGCTTTCCAATGAATGAATGTTAGGTTTGGGATGGATACTCATCCATGAGTTGAGGCAAAGTATCTAGTAACAATCCCTTATCCCATAATAATGAACTAATGTAATGAATGTCAAGTATTTTGTGGGGAATAATGCTAAGCACCGAGAGGATATGGCTTGAGATAGGTGCTCATCTGTGAGTTGAGGCGGGGTATCTAGTAGCAATCTCTTGAGATGTTTTCTCATTCGTGAGTTGAGGCGGGGTATCTAGTAGCAATCTCCTTATCCCTTAAACTATGTGCCCACATAGGTCTAGCTAGTGGATCCACCTAAGCTAAAAATAATGGTCCTACCTTAGGCAAGTAGGAATCCCTTATCCGGTGAGAGTGACATCGGGATTCCATGAATTGCTCATATGGTCTATGTCGATTAAGTCTTACCCCCACAAAGAATGTTAATGAACTATGGCTTCTCAAGAATGCCTACTTAGTGTGGGTGGTAGTATGGGATGCCATCCATGCATTGCACATGTAGGATTTGAGAGGGCTTGTGGTGTGTTCCTTTATAATGTTAAGTGTAATGAATGTGCTCTTATGATGATGCTTATGAGAGTGTTGGTTTAATGTCTAATGAATGAAGGTATTCTTAATGAAGCTAATGAAGAATGTTGACTTATATACTTAATGAAATGATGTATGCTTTACTTGGATTGTATTATGAGTTACTTCCTTGTCATGACTTATTGAGTATGAATGTGCCTTGTCTAGGGTGACTCCAAAGGAGTACTTAGTTTGAGTAGTACTATGGGGTGCTACTTACACATTGCACAAGTATGACTTAGGGTTGGCCGAGATGATGGTCCTTATGTGTTGATATGACTTATGAAAGGTTTATGCCTCTTATGTATGAGTATTGTGTAAAGGTGGAAAGGTTGAATGGTAAGTTCACTTTCGGTCACCTTAAGGTGGTACTTTAGTGTGGATGGTGGTATGGGACGCTATCTATATATTGCACAAAGTTTAGCTTGAGGGTTACTTGAGGTGAAGGCTTAATGTGAAGGTAATGGTTTGTATGTTTATTAGGTCCTAATGTGGATAAATGGTTTGTATGTTGGTTATGTGTGTATATTATGCCTCTTATGCTTATGTTCATGAAGTTTTCTCAAAATGGCATGTATAATGACTTTAAAAAAAATGTATGTTTTAAGCATGGTTTTTGCATGGCAATCATACTTAGTACTTAATTGTGCTAACACATATTTTCTTTACCTTTATGAAGTGTAGGGATTGGCACTCAATTTGATACTCTCTAGTTCAAGGGCTTGGATTGAGATTCCTCCAAGTCTAAGTGGTATGTCCTCATAGATCGAGGACAAGTGTTTAGATGTTTCTTTTCTTTCATGTAATAGACATTTGTTAGTCTTTTGATTGTAAAGGGCCATGTCCCTACTTTAGTTTTCAAGACGTTGTTTTAGATGTCCATGTGAGACAATAGACTTCCGCTATTTTTGAATGTTTTAAATGAGTATTTTAATTGTATGGTTTTAAAGAAAGTTTTATTTCCGTACCATTTTCCTTATATCGAATGTTATGAATGCTATGAGGCTTGTATGAGACTTTTCGGAGTCTTGTACGTCGTGTCACTTCCGGGGTATAGGCTCGGGTTGTGACATAAATTTGGTAAAGTGCATGTCTTTCAACTAAAATGTCCTTTTAGCATGTTTTCATGATTTTATGCATAGCTATCATACTTAGTGCACTTTTGTACTAACCCATATTTTCATACATTTTCCACAAGTGTAGGGTCCAGTTCTTGAGGTGATCTTCTTTTGGCTAAAAGCTTGGATTCGACTATTCTACTTGCTTGTTAGTGAGTCCTCATGGTTTGAGGACGGATGATATCTTTGTAGTTCTTTTCTTGTATTTGCTTTCATATTTTGTTGTAAAAGGGTTGTGACACTATTTCATTTGAAGTATTGTAATAGATGGCTAATTGAGATAAGTCTAGACTTCTACTTTCCTTTATGAAAATTTTAGACTTGAAATGCGTCTTACTCTTTATTGTTCTATGCTTATGTTATGATATGCTAAGTGTCTTACATCAGACCTTTCGGGGTCTATGTGCCTTGTTACATCTAGGGGGTACCCTTGGGTTGCGACAGAAAAGGCGAGCTGAAGCATGAGCACTGATTCACCGAATGAACTCGATGAGCCTTACAAACATCACCCAAAGGGTAGCTTGCTGAGTTTTTGGGCCAAATTTTGGGAAATTATAAATAGCTCAAATAATAAGAAATAAAGAGAATTTTTTGGGAGAGTTCTTAGACAATGTTTTTTTAGTCTCGAGAGAAACAACTTTACCTTGTGAAGAACACTCTAGTTTTTAGGGGTTTTTTACTTTGTTTTTGAAATTGACAAATTAAAGTTGAATTCAAAGTGAGTTTGCTTGTAATTGCTTAATTTCATGTTACCCGTGGCTTCTTTCATGAAAGGTGTAGCTTCTTTGCTTTTTGTGATGGGTGCCTAAAACCCTAAGATATAGGGGTGCAATTATGGGATTGTGTATTGATTTAATGTAGTGGGTATTGTGTTATACTCTATTTTTCTGCTATTCATACATGAGTTTGGTCTAATTATCATGTGGTTAACTTATGGATTAAGGTTGTAAACTTGATTCCTAATTTCGATCTCCTGTAAATGCTCAAAAGAGATTGATTGGAGTGGATAATTAGTCTAATACTACCAATTTAGGTTGGATTTCTGTAACTTGCTTGAGAATAAAGGTTATGGGTCAGATCTATTTGTCCTACTTATGCATCTAAATAGAGAGTAGAGTAAGGTACCAGATTGTTAAGATTGATATATAGATGAGATCGAAAGGAGATTATATGCAAAGATGCTATGAGATCGGAAGAAGATTAGCGTAATTGAAGATGAACTAGCATATTCATGAATGTTCACCACTATAGATCATCATAATTTTCCCTATCCGACATTGATTTCCAATCCCCGCACCACTAGATTACTTGCTAACTCTTGAATTCTCCGAAATTTTAGTTTAATTGTGACAATTGATAACCAAATCCTTTTATTAAATTGGTGGAATCATCCACCAACTTGTTTTTACTACTACAAATGAATAATTTTACAATCCAAATTTCTTGATAGAATTCTCTACTATATACCATTCTCTAAGGGATTTGACCCCAACTCTTAGTTGAGTATTTTTATTGACGATGACTGTTGTCTCTTTTAATTGATTTTAAAGGGTACATATGAGGTTTAAAAACATGACGCATTGCTGGGGAGTTAGACGCTTTAAAGCGGTGGTTGAACCCATTGATATGTGATGCTTCTCCCCCACGGATGGCTGACGGTGTGAGAATTGATAAGAAAGACTTAAACATTGTGGCCTGTTATTGGTTTGGGTTTATATTCAACAACATCATGTCATCCTAGAATGAATCGATTCTTCGACAGTGCTAGTGGAAAGTATCATCGACAAAGAGAAAATCAATGTCTGTACCATTATTGTCGAGGAAATGTTTCTAAAGGCCAAGCAAGAGCAGACCTCCCTTTCTTTTCCAATTCTCATTACCCAAGTTTGTAAGAGAGCAGGAGTTCTCTTTCAGGGAAGTCTGATGTGCGGATCACACCAGTCTCTTCGAGTGACATCAGGAGGATTGAGGCTGAATATTTATGGGATGATGTGGCTCGGAGGAAGCCGCCGCCACCAGACACTATGCCCATAGTGGACCAACTATACCAACTTCTGAGGCTAACATACCTGCTCCTTTTGTGGAGCAAATAGGTATATCATCCTCCCATGTTGTGCCTTCATCTTCTACACTTCTTACAGCTACTACTGCTTGTCCTACTATTGTTGTTGTTCCTACCCCCACTCCTACTACCCGCCCCCTTGATCCAGGACTTAATTTACCAAAAAAGGCATTCTTTCCCAGTCTGCGAATGTCAGAGCAGCTAGGATTGAGAAAGACATGTTGAAACTGATTGATAGGGCGATTCAGAGGGCATTGACCCCATTGAGGGACAAGGAGACTAGGAGTAAGGGGTTGATTGAGGCCCGTAGTGTGAGGTTGGACAACCTCACTACGAGATTAGAGGCCTGAGAGATGGCCGAGCGTAGTTTCGATGTGCTGACACCATGAGAGGTGAGCTTTCTACCTTGTAAGTGGATGTAAGCCAGTTTCAGTCTACATATATTTCTATGATATGAAGCGATGCTCCCCTACAAGATGCACCAGCCTCTATGCCACCAATGATGCCCAATAGTGAGCCTACTTCTAGTGTGCAACCTGAGTTACCTGCGAGTGTTGATGATGTTTCTATTGATGGTGATAGGGACAATGATTATTTAGCCGAGGAGAAATATGAGGAGGAGATAAGGACCCTTTTTACTCATTCTCTCGTTCTTATTATTTTTACATTGAGGACACTACACATTTCTTTTGGCTGGTGGGGCCTTTGAGACAATATTCTCTTTTTACCTTGTATTTTGTTATGTTTCAGTTTTGGATGATTTTAGTAGTTTACTTTTGATTATATTAGAGTTTTTCATTTGGTTTAGTGTATCTCTTGTTGCCTCTTTTGTTTTCTCTCAATTTTGTAACTAGTCCATGAGTTTTGAAAATCGTGAAATGCTTGAGTTTTCATTGATAATAATTTGAGGATCAATTGTGTTCAATATCGACATATTAAATGGTATTCATAGTGAGCATAATGTATAGTGTTGGTAGCGCAAGAATGAAATCGATGTGGCTACACTTTTGAATGATCTTTTTGAATCTTTTGTTGACTAGTTGTGTTGTGATGTGAGCCTTGCAATGAACATCGCACATGTGCTTTTGATATATTTAGGTTATGCTAAATATTATATTTTAAAGTTCTATTTGTTGTGAGGTCTTACTTGAAAGAATGTGTGTGAAATCCTATAATTTGCCTAGTTAATCTAATTGTATAAACCTTGTTAAATGTAAGGCGTGATCATAGGAAAAAATTCTAAGAGGGAACCCAATTTTTTATATCCTTTTATGACTATTTTATGAGGGTGTGCATCCATTTTGGCACCATTTGAGCCTAAACCATTTGTTGATAAAACCAAGTTAAAACCTTTTGAGCCAAATTGTCCCCACTTTCTTACCCAAAATTCTTTTTGAAGTATTATTATGTTTGAGTATCCAATTTAGGCCAAAAGCATAAGTTTGGGGTGTGGAAAGAAAGGAGGAATGAAAGCCAAGTGAAGCGCAAGGAAAGATGAAATGAGATTCAAGTTTGAAATTTGTTACAAAAAGAAGGAACCCCTCCTTATAAAAAAAAAAAGAAAGTCATTGTGATGAAAAACATTTTGAAAATAGAAATGAAAAAAAGAACTGGTGAAATAAAGGAGATTCAAAATAAAATGAGTGAAAAGTCAAAGTTTGAGTTCTCAAATGAAAAAGAATCAAAAGAACTTGAGAAGAGGTGAAGATGATTGCAACAATACTTTGAAAAGGTGAAGTCACCAAGTCAAATTGATCATACCTTAATCTTCAGCCTCATTACAAGCGTAAATGACCCTTGAGATATTGTATGAACTATATTATGTGATGATTGTAAAATATGGTCAAACCTATAAGATGAAACTTACATGTATTTCCCTTTTGTGAGAGTGAGAGTTGCATTGATTTTGTATTTCTTTGTTAATTTGCATTGTGAGGACATGTAATAGTTCTTGATGTGAGGGAATTTGAATGCATTTATGGAAACATGATCTTGCATTAGAAAAGAAGCTAAAGTGAGCTTGAGCTTTTGTTGAAACTGGATAGTCATCATTTGATGGAAACATGATCTTGCATTATAAAAGAAGCTAAAGTGAGCTTGAGCTTTTGTTGAAACTGGATAGTCTTATAATGACACTTGCATATTAGCTCTAAAAATGCAATCTTTTTCGGCTCGGTACATTTACAAGCAAAATTCCCCAGCACTTGACAATTATATCACTTCATTTTGCTCTTGTCTCTCTTCTTGAAAACCCTTTTTCCTTTCTTGGAATCTGACTTTTTTTTTCTTAGAGGATTCTTCTCCGGTCTCTTTGTCTTTTCCAATCCATCTTGTGCTTAAAGCCTGAAGATTTTGTACCACTTGACTCTGCCATAAAGGCATTAGAAGCAGCTTTAATAGCACCAAGCCACTCATCTTCAAGTTCAACATGGAGGGCAACATCAGAAAAGGTTTTGATACTATCACTATGGGTCAAGTTAACCTTCAAATGTTCTCAATTATCGGGAAGAGGCTGAATCACTGCCTCAACTTGTTTCTCATCTAAAATAATATGACCAACTCTCTTGAGTTGAGCTATCAAGTTTGACATCACCCTAAGGTGTTTTTTGATATTTTGATCATGACGTTTCTTGTAAGTGTCGAATTTTTATAGTCAACTGTCGGAGGCATGTCACAAACGTACCTCCATACATTCATCGCAGATGTGCCCACGTAGCATGAGCAATAGGGAATTCCTCACTTTCATGTCTGAGGTCAACAATCACTGAACTAACTATTATTCCACGTGCAGTCATATTAGCCTTTTCCCAAGCGTTATAAGCTTTAAGATCATTTTTGTGCTATGCGGTGTTATCCGCTTCTGGCAATTCAAAACACGATTTATACCTTCGAGAGCATATTGCTCTTTTAGTACATATCATATTTTACGACTCCAACTATTGTAATTGTAACCGTTCAGTTTTCATCTTTGTTTAAGTCAACAATAATAATTTTTGATATCATGTCTGTTTTGAGATATTATAAGGCAATAATTTTTTAATCAATTATGCATGTGACATACATATTCAAGCAAATAAGTTCTCATAAAGGTTTCATATTTGATGTAAATTTGAAAAAAACCACATAAGCATTCAATCATCATTTACAAACTAAATATTTAACGAAAATTTGAAAAAAATTTCTTAATGTGTATGCTAATATATTGAAGACTTTAATAACATAACTTTTTAAGTCTAATAACATATATTGAGAAAAACAAACTACATAATTTATATATAGGAAAGCAAATAAGCAATAACAAGTTACAAGTCATTTAAAGACTAAAATTCTCCCACAAATCTTCAAGACAACAAATATTCACCATAATAGGTTGAGTAGGCCAAATGTAATGTGAATGAATCACGTGTTGATATATTAGGGGACATCTTCAAAGATTTAAACTCTTTGAAATCCTTTTTCCCCCTTCGAATAATCCTTTGATTACTTAACTGATTTTTTGTTGCAGCTAGGAACATTAATATGATCTCTCACCCTCGGAAACATGTCCTACGTTGATGTGCTATTCTACATTGTCCCTTTGCTCGGCTTCGAGAACTCCTATTTGGAGTAATTCGAGTTTACTCATGTTCAATAATATCTGAAATAAGAACAAGGAAACAATAAGAATGGTTAAACCATTCAGTGTGATAACATATGTCACAATCATTTGTAGAAGAATTTATTTAAGGAACATAAGGTATAAATGAATTTATCAAGACCAATATTAATGCACATAATTAAAATCACAATTTAGTCAAAACAATTGGTCAATATTCTTTATTAAATAAAGAAGGTAACTCATGGCCCTTTGAAAAAAATTATCAAAGTCAAAAGTAAAACTAATATTTCTTTTCTTGACCGCACAAAAATTAAATTTAAAATATGTCATAGTCATAAATAATATTCCTCAAATAATAAAGTAAGAATTACTATTAATAATCCAAGTACTAGTACCAAAATAGTACTAACATAACTTCACTTTTCATGAACTTAGTGAAATTAGTACAACTTTTAAAATAGTACTACCAGATACCAACATGACTTTTACCTTTTTTTTTTTCTTTTTTTTCAAAAGAAAATATATGTCATAGTACACATAAATTATTTTACCCAAAACGAATACAATGATAAATCAAAAAAGACTTTATTTAACTCAAAGTATTTGTCTCTCTCAACAGAGTACTCTACAACACAAAAATTTTTAGAAAAGAGACATAGATACTATACTCTTTCAATGAAGAGAGAGAGAAAAAAATGCCTTATAATAGTACTAAAACTCTAAAAAAATTATTCTTTTCCTCAATAAAATAAATATCATCTTTCTTTCATTTTCTCCACAAATCTCTAGCATTCAAGATATACAACTTCTACTCAAGAAAAAGAATTCAAGAGGAACGATAGAAAAAAAATAACATGAACAAATCTCGTTATGCCTTTTCTTATTCATTACTCCTAAAAGAACTACAATGAGAACTCAAAAAAACTTTTCAAATTCGTGGCTGATTTCGAAGTGTTCATGTGGTACTCTTGATTTTAGACTAGAAGGCATAAAATATGAGATTCGATTTATGTTGAGTGATCATGTTATTATCTAATATAGAATAGGCTGAAATCTATTAGTAGAAAGATTCAATAATTTATACACTGATTTTTGCATAAAAAAATTCACAAAAATAATAATCAGTTTCATACTTTAAGGAATTACTACGCAAATAATGAAATAACTAATATTGCTCTAATACCAATGTAAGATTTATTTAACATGAACAAGATTGTGTACATGTTAACGATAGCGAAAGACTTATAATTGTCGCGCCCCGTTTTTCGCAAAACGGATTTTCATTTTGGATGCATGACCTAACAACTCTTTTGGGCTTTGGAGGATTGAAGAGTCGCCACCTAACGAATTAAGGCGCGTTAGGGCATCAATCTAACCTAGCTAAATCTAACTAAGGTCAACGAACCAGAGATCAAGGTAAGGGTTCAAGTTACCTCGAGGAAAAGGTGTTAGGCATCCCTCGAGGTCCACAAATGTGGGACCCAACCGTATCCCATGCAATTTTATGTGGGGATTACAAGTAACAATTAAGGTCACTTCATTTATCGGTTTATTTAATTAGCATGACGACTAGGTGATTATTAACATTAAACAATTAGGATCAATTCGTTTATTTAATTAGCATGCAAAACTAAGTGATAACATAAGATTATATAATTAAGATCACTTTATTTATTTATTTAATCAATTAAGCATGCACAACTAGGTGATAACATAATATTAAACAATTAAGATCACTTAAATTACTTTAATTAGTTTAGCATGCACAACTAGGTGACAACATGATGTTAAGCAATTAAGGGCATTTTAGTTATTTTAATTAATTAGCTAAGCATGCAAGACTAAGGGATGACATATTATTAAATATACGTTAACATAAAAACAATTATAGAAGATAGGCGAGAAGACAGAATTATGCACAAATATATATATATAAAAGATAATCCAATTTTATTTATTAACCAATCCCAAACAAGAATAAGATGTGCAAAGAATAAAATTTTAAAAGTTGAGCAAGTCATGAATAGAGTTTTTTTTTTATTTAAAAAATGTTTGTTTCTTTATAGGGATGATACCACGATATTGTTAATCGCGCTCATCCACCAAAGAAACAATTTGATTTGAGGTCGGTCTTATAAAATTAGTAGTAGTTTATTTTTTGAAGACGATTGAAAAGATTTAGTTTACACATAAGCACATAAATATTTACATATAAATACACATAATCCTTTTCAAAAAAAAACTTGGGGAGGTAGTACTCCCAGGGACGCGTCGGCTTAATTAAAAAGAGGAATTAGACCTCATAATTCCTTTCACTTTCCCACTAACTATAGGTTAGGAGATAGCATTTTTTATATAATTTTAAAAATCATGTCCAATCCCAATTTCAAAAAGGGGGTGAATTGAACAATAATATTTGACGATAAATAAAGACATGAATATTTTTTATTTAAAAGTGGGTAGAAAATAACTCAAATGCAGCAGCGAAAGATCACCAATGCAAAATATTTATTTTAAGCAGCAGACATTTTATTAAATACATAATTATTATTTCAGACAGACTTATTTTATCAGATTAGTTTTGTGAAATTTATACTTAGAAAATAATCACTATTCTGATTTTAACTCATAACAGGTAATAAGTCAACAAGCAGATCCAATTTATGCATAGATTTATTTTAGTCAATTATAACATGCTGAACAATTAATTAAACTAATTAAGTGGCAAAAAGTATGTGTACAAAAAAATTTAAACATGCTGGAAATTACTTTTGGTTAATCAGGACGTTAAGGTCTCAATAAACAGATTAATTAGTCTAGTTTGATAGGATCCTAAAAATTATTTTAAAATTTCAGGATTTCGTGACATGCTGGAAATTGATTAAAGTACCCATGAACATGATTTCTAGGTGATTGAACGGTTAAAATGCATAGCTCCTATAGGCATGACTTCTAAAAATGAGCAGAATATTCCAATACAAAACAAATTATGACAAATCTTTCTATATTTACCCAATGATTATATAACAAGTGTTGGGTTGAGTAAGTGAAACACGAGGAGAATATATACATTATTTATTATTAATAATTAAGAAGGAGATCACATAAATCAAACAAACGAGTTATAATAGGCAATTAAAGCATTTGAACACATGATAAATGTTAAGCTATAATTAGACAAGTTTTAAATAGGTGATTAATGCTAATAGTAAATTTATTTTATTTTAGTTAGATCTAAAGCGAAGTTATTAAAATACAAACTATCAAGCGATCTCAATCCTATAGGCATGTTTTCTAACACAAATAAATTACGGTAAAATAAACAAGTAGAACGTAAACCCCTCCCCCCTTAGACGATCCCCAAGTTATATTATACAGAGAGAGTTAGAATTATACACAATATTACAGACCAAAACAAAAGAACAAATGACTAAAATATACAACATTAAAATAAACTTAAATATAATAGCTTCATCTGGAATTCTTTTAGGAGACTCTTCAACGTCTTGAACTCTAAGTTCAAAACCTGTTAAGCAGAATAATACCCAAACACAAGGTCATAGCATAATAGTAACTATATAGAAACATAACGAAACATTCACAACAAACACACGAATTTCAAACGATTCATAGAACATATAAGATCACACATTGACAAGAAAGGGATAATGAAACTAATCCGGATGCTTCCTTTTATTTATTTTCGAACACCCAACAACATTAATAATAAATAATGCAAGTCAAAACTTAAACTAATGAAGAAGAACTAACCAATAGTGCAAAAAGTTTATCAGCAATGAAGACCCAATTTGATTCGATATTAGACCCGAACACAGCAAAATCGATTAAAGCAACACTTGGAATGTTTATCGGAATCTTAATTCTTTTAAAGAGTAGGGATCAATATATATTTTTTTTAGTATGAGCAATGTGAGGGCAATATGTGAATGTATAGAGGTTCAACCGTGTGTCAGAGTGAAAAGAGAGGTCTCTTTATATAGTAGAGGAGGAGCATATATAAGGAAAATAAATATTTTAAGGAGTCAATTAGCATAACAATTTCCTTATTTCAAAGAAGAGCCAAAGTCGGATTTAAATTAAATTATTATTACCAAATTATGAGCAACTAAATATGGCAAAGAAAAAAAATTACGAGTTTCCAATAGTGCAACAACCGGTTGGCAATAATTATCTAAATCAAATATTTACCTAATATTAAATTAACATAAATAAACAAGAAAGAAATCTGTCAATCTTTTAATTGAGGAAAAAGGAGTCAGTCACAAATTTTACCAAGTTCAAAATTATGGGCAGTCATGCTTTGCAGAAAAGGAAAGAATAATTAGTGACATGTAAAATCAGCAAAATATTTATCATGATTGTATTTAAGCAAATAAAGCATCAATCCTAATATCAATCACGCTGCTTCGATACACTACCATATATATAATCACAGCAGAGGTTTTAATCAACTCTCTACCTACGTAATCAAACCTAGTAACTCACATTTTTTAGAAAGCCCATGTCACGGCTTAATTTGCCAAAGAGCAGAATTGATCCGAGAAAGGGAAGACAATCAGTAAATTTGCAACCAATATTACCAATTTTAGTCAAGAGATCAACCAACCATGATGATGCTAGAAATACAACGATATATTTTCCACACGACATACTCGGACTAGATCAAATCATCAGTAGTACGAGTCAACTAAACAAGCAGGAGCAGCAAATGACTATATTCCACCGAGTATTAAAACACAACTATCGTTCATAACATCTGGGCATACCCACTAGTAGTTCAAATTTTAAAACTAAATGGTTTCTACATATACTAAACATGCATAGAACTTCCATATCATAAAATCAAGGTCGCATTGCAAATAAGAAGAATAAAATTGCTAAGATTCTATAATAATCTGAAAGAAATATACCCGCACGGATCTGTTAAAGATCCTTCTTTTGACCCACTTGACATTTTCAAAAGCTCCGTCGGAGCTCGATTTGTTCGCTGGATGGAGCAGCATTTCCCTGAGTTGGGGCTTGTTGTTGCTGCTGGTTGCATGCTGCTCGGAGCGACCTTCACTGGAGCTGCTGGCTCTGCTGGTCGCTGGTTGGAGTGCTGCCAGCGATGGAGGCTCACTGGTTTCCTCGCCTGGAAAACAGAAGTCGTCGGTTGCTGCTGCTGTCCAGTGGAGTCGATGGCTTCGCCTGGCTTCTTGGAGCAGCCGCTGGTCGGAGAAAAAGAGACGGAGTGAGGGAGAAGAGGAGAGAGGAAGAGAAGGCGGAGAGGATAGGAGTAGAAGGTGGAGAGGAGAAGAGATCGGCCTCTCTTTCCTCTGGTTCTCGTCAGAGACTCGCCATCACCGGTGGAGTTGAGAGGAGAGGCGGCTAATATGTGTTGGGGAGGAAGAAGAGAGTGAAAATTGTTTTAGGGTTGGGGTCTTTTGTTTAAAATAGGGAAAAGGGTAGATTTGATCTGGACCCTCGATTTCAAAATAGATGAAGGGATGAGATTGAATAAAAGAAATCAAAGGTTTAGATTAAAAGATGAGGTTTTTAGCTTTGGGTTCACAAAGGCTATAACTGAAATAGTAATTGGTTTAAAGAGGCTAGTTTTGAAATGAGATTGAATAGGAAAATGGGCTAGATTTGAAATAAAATTGAATAGATAGGGCTATGATTTAAATGATTTAAGGGAAACTTAAGGAGACGCTACTCGATTAATGAAATACTACATATATTAAAATATTTTCCCCTAAATTAAGCACATCTAAGTTTTAAGAACCTTAAAATAAATAAGTAAAATAAATATTTCGAGTACAAATATCGATTATAAAAATAACTTAAGAGAAAAATTCAATAATATTTACAATAATTTTTGTAAAGCATACATACTAAAATGTACAATTTTTAGACAAAATTGACTAAAATTTTATACTTGAAATATATTTTAAAAATATGTATTTAATAGAATAGCATTTCCAAAAAGGGTTAAAGGTCGGTCAAAATTGGGTGTCAACAATAATTGATATCTTTGTTGAGGAGTTTCTCCGAATCGGACGCTAAACCTCAAGAAAATAAAGTACAATACCACAAACTGAGTATCTTTTGGGTTGTTTGATGTCGGTGTAAAGAAATTAAGAGTTTGAATATTTTTTCTTTCTACCTTCATTTCTGATTATTTTCCCCCATTCTTAAGGGTGAAGACTATTTTAAAGGGAGTGAGAGATACAGCTGTAACTGTTCTCTCTGTTTTTGAAATAGTATTTTTACGCTTATCTTCTTTGTTAGAAACTATATTGGGTCGGATTGGGTCCACATGGATGACCCATGATCCAAAATTAACTTACAATTTCTCCCTAATAAAAGTGATTCTGCAATAACCATGACTCGTAGTATCGATTATCGAATGTCCTTACAAAGCTGAATGAATTTTATTTTTCCATAGAACGCTCCACAAGTTCAGAGTATTTAAATAAAGCTGCCAAAGAAATACAAGTCTAATCTTATCTATTGTCTTACGTCATCCATTAAGAAAATGTTGGTAGAATAACTGTAAAAGGGTGATTATACTAAGGAACACTTATACTTTTTTTGTTTCTATTTATATGTCCTCTTCACTAAAAGTAGATTGTCGTTAATATTTGTCATTTCACAAAATTAATGCATAATTGACACTATTCTTTCTATTTTACCCTTGGGAGTTAATAGCATTGAAAGTATGAATTTGACCAATATTAGAAAACTAAATAATTAATTCATGTTCATTGGTCAATTTGATTAAGAAAAATGAATTAATTTATATTCATTTATTGAAAATTTAACTTCAAGAGAATACTAAATTAGGGTACAATGGTAAACTTACATAATTTATTAAGGGACGTGAAATCTAAAATGGTGAAATATAAATAGGAACGGATGGAGTGTTAAATTACTTGGGAGATTTCATTAAAAGTGAAAAAAAATCTTAAAATTAGAAAAGAGTGACCGAAGTATTAAAAATTGAGAGTTGGGGACAATTTTGCGGTTAGTAATTAATGAACTTTGACCCCTTTTTTCCTATAAGTCCTTAATTATTATTTTTACACTTAAACCTAATACTATATAAAAGGGAAAACTATATCTAATAATCATAAAATTAAAATAATTACCCGGATATGCCCCTACTTAAATTAATTACAACAATTATCATATGATAGTAAATAATTACCTAGATACTTAGTTGATAATTGGGATAAGGGTCTGAAAAAGACCCCAACTTTGGTCGGATTTGTTGTTGCGATACTAAACTTTCATGAGGACCTATTACCTCCCTAGACTATTTAATACCGTATTTTTTACCCCCTAAATTATTTAATAATGTATTTTAAAGGTATATATAAGCCCACGTGGACACATTACTATTTATAATTTTACATTATTTTTTATGTTCACGTGGGCAAATATATATGTTTAAAATACGGTATTAAATAGTCTAGGAAGGTAATAGGTCTTCATGAAAGTTTAGTATCACAACAGCAAATTCGACCAAAGTTGAGGTATTTTTCAGACCTTTATCCCTTGATAATTCTTAGCTATTACTTTGTGCTTTAGTTTTATTTCCTTTGTGTCATTTCTATTTTTTTTTTTCGTTTCCCCCTCATACCTAACTAATTTAATTACTTTATCCTTTTAGCTTTTTTTTTTTTAATTAATAATTTTCTTTATTTTATTCTTTTCTTTTTTTTAAAGAGAAAAATAAATACAATGATAAAAAAAAATTGCTTACTATTTTTTTGCCTAATAAAAATATAGAAAATAAAGAACTTTGACCCTTTTTCCTATAATGTCACGACCCGATTTCTCAAGTCATGATGACACCTACTATAACCCACCAGTAGGTAAGCCAACTCGTAACCCGGAACAACAAGTAATGGGTCTGAGGGTAGAAACTAAACAAGAGTAGACAAATAACAATATAAACAGGCGGAAGCAAACCAAAAACATATATACAAATAAAGATCCCTCCCAGAACCTGGAAGTCACTAGTACAGAACTACTAACAAAATGAGTACAAGTCCCAAAAGTGGACAACAGAGACTGGACTGTCTCGAAAGGTAAAAGACAAGTCTATATATACAGATGGAGACTGAAATAGTACAAAACGTCGTGTGCTCACTCCCGTCTCCGGATTAGACTGCTCCAAGCTCGATCAACGCTGGCTACTAGTGCCCGGACCTGCATCACGAAATAGATGCAGAGCGTAGCATGAGTACCAAAGCAACCGGTACCCAGTAGGCATCATAGGCCGACTGAACTTGAAAAGTAAAGGCAATAAGAAAAGAAGGAATAACACAAACCGAAGGTCAAGAGCGGAAATCTAAGTAACAATGGAATGCACACGAGTGTTTAAAGAACTAACTAAAGTAATCTATAAGCTAACTACACCTAACTGGACCCCCATAAGCCCAGAAGGTAACTCGTGCGCAAATTAAATAAAAACCCAAACGGACCCCCATAAGCCCGACGAGTACACATAATAACTATAACTAAAGAGAATTGCATAAAAGAACCCAAGAACGAAGAACATCAAACCAGAACCTCAACCCTAATTAGTAGAATCTGACAGTACGGAGGCCGGACCTCGAACCGAATACTCACAAGAAATACCCAAGTAACCAATCACAAGTAACAAGTATAAGAGGCCGGAACTCTAACCGGATGTTCTATATAAGTATTTGGGCAATAGAGGCCGGACCTGATGCTCTATATAAATATCTGGGCAATAGAGGCCGGACCTTAAACCGGATGCTCTATATAAATATCTGGGCAATAGAGGCCGGACCTTAAACCAGATGCTCTATAAAGGTGCCAATGTAGCTGCTGAAAGAGTCCTAATCGATCCACACTCATAAATGTCCGTGGAACGCCGTCCATACTTAGCCAATCAATGTAAGTCCTTGGAACCAAATCAAAAATCAAATTCAAATCGCGAAGTAGAACTAGTGTCGCCGACGTAACTCGTGAAGCCGTAACATCGGGGAAAATAAGGATAACTAAAGTCGGAGCAAGCGTATCGCCTAACTAAGGCCCAATCTACCAGACTCAAGTCTGCTACACCAGTCTATAGGGATCTAAGTCGGCCGAGCGACGTCGGGGCAAAACTAAGGCCTATTGAATCCGAATAATGTATTTCTAAGGCAAGCCCTAGTCAAACCTAAACTAAGGCCCAACATGCTTCAATTAAACAATAATTAAGCATGCAAGCACTCCACATAGCGAGGAGGGTCCGTTAATAACACAAAGCATGCTCACAGTTACCCGATAATTCTCGAAATAGGCCGAAAACATGATTTCTTAACACCTATGCAAGATTCAATGACTACCCAACCCAAATCCCAACTAATCAACATGCATTCACATTCTCGAGCTCAATCTAAGAGAGGGAAAATCGTAGCCTACCTTAAAGCCGATCACACGCGCTCCAAAATCACTTCTTCGGAGCTTTTCCTTTCCGAATGTCCTCGAAATGCTGCCCCGCTATCAAAAATAGAGTCACAACGTTAATACAATCGTTTAGACACCAAAATCACAACAAACGGAGATGGGTCAATTTTGGAGTCAAAACGGGAATCGTGGGACCCGCGCAGGAAATTCCGAAATTAACCCCAAAAGTGGGTCCTAACCAGTTCCCCCAGCTCATTTCCCATAATGGGACACAATTCGGGGCTCGGGAACAACACAATATCAACAAGCAACTAAAACCCAATTTTTCTCAAAAGAATAGAAATGGGACAACAGCTAATTCAGCGTTTTTACCAAAAACGGGCGATCTACAGTAAAATCTAACAACACCACAATGTTCTCCTCGAAAAACCACTCAAGATAGCCTCAAAAATCACCAAAATCGGATCTAAAATGGCTAAGAAAACAAGTCTTAAAAATTCCCAAAAACAAGCTCACAAAAAGGGGTCTGGCAGCAGGTACTTTTCGAAAATTACCTCAAACGGGGACTCCAAATCACTATCCGAGCTCACCAACACGTTGTCCTCGAAAAATCTCACAACTTAGCCTTTTGGATCACCCAAATCAGTTGAGAGATGAGAGAGAGATGAGGGTTTGAAGTTTGAGAAATGTGGCTGATTTTCTGCAATTTATTGCAGAAAATCTGCAACATTTGCAAAACTTAAAATCCCGACGGGGTGCTCCGATCTCGTTCGGAACCCCGTGCACGCAAACGAGATATGCAACCATACCAAATTCGATATTCCAGACTCAACGGCGCAGTCGAAATTTCCATCAGAGGTCATTTCGATAAAAAGTGGGTCCCACTTCCAAAAGCCCTTTTAAGTCAAAACCCACAAAAAGGCTCGGAAAGATATCGAAAACCTCCAGACACAAAAGAAGGGTCAATCTAGACCAAACTTGACATTCCGGAGCTAACCACGCTGACGAAATTCTCATCCGAGCGCGTTTACTCAAAATGTTGACCAAAGTCAAACTTAAGCCAAAATTCAAAGGCTAAAATGCCTAATCGCACCGACTCACACTGAAAACCTCGGGAGTCATGTCGACCATGCTACTAGCCTAAAATGACCCTTTCGGAGCTGATGAAATCGTCAGAATTGGATTCCGATGTCATCTTCTTGAATTTTTGATCGAAAATGATCATTCAAGGTTCATAAGCTCCAAAACACAAAAACTCGCACCAAGACCAAACGAACGACCAGGTGACCGAACTGTCAGTCCCAGCAAGTCATAAATGACTTGGGGTCGCTATAGGAATGCTCTAAATGACACACAGAAGGCAAGACACAGAAATGACCATGAGGGTCATTACATATAAGTCCTTAAGTTTTTTTTACACTTAGACCTTCTACTTTCTACTATATTAGAGGTGTGGGATGCCCCTATGGTATCAACATGTAGGGGTGTTCATGCTTTGCATAAAAACCGATCCAAACCGAAAAATTGAATCAAATTGATAAAATAAAATGATTTTATTTGGGTTTGATTTGGTTTGATTTTAGATTTTTGAAAACCGATAGTATTTAGTTTAGTTATGATTTTATTCAAAAATACCGAAGAAATAACCGAACCGATGTATACATATATTTTATTAATATACATACTTAATATATTATTTTTATAAATAATTTTAAAGATCTTATACATATTTTCATTAAAATTTCTTTATAATTTACTTATTGAAAACAAAAATGCCCAAGATGAAACGTTTATCTTATTGATTTCATCAATATGAGTGTCTATGACAATTCTTTGTGAAACTGAAAATGTTATTGTTTCTTCCTTCTAGGCCAATATAGTGAATTTTAAAGCTTTATTGATAGTAAATTTAGTGATCGAAAGTTCAATATCTAACTATTCTTCTTTTTGAATGGATTGTTATCACATTTTTCACATTTTGAATGAATTGTTTCTTTTATTTTTGTGTATGGTTAATAACCGAATCAAACCAAACCGAAATCGATAACCACCAAATCGATAAATGTATATTATATTTGGTTTGATTTGATTTTGATAATTTTAAACCAATTAAGTTGGTTTGATTTTAGTTTTGACCAATAACCGATCCAAACCGATCCGTGAACACCCCTATCAACATGTATGCTAAATGTCAATAAATTTCAACTGAGGGGTAATAAAGTCTTTTAATAAGATTTTCCTATTCTACGTGTCATCTAGATTGAATGTTAATAGGCCAACGCATCAACTATTCCATCTTTATCATCTGAATACTCTCTTTCTTCTTCAGTAAAACATTCTTCCTCTCATACTCAAATCAATTATACATTGCAATGCTTTTTTACACATCTTTGATTCTACTTTGTCTATAGTTTCAACTCTCAATTTTGGTGAATTTTTTCCTTCGTTTAATTTTGATAATTGTAATTTATTTCAGAATCTCATGTGACCTTCATCAGATTCCTCTCATCTGTTGAAGAGGAAAACAAAGGTATTTTGACTCCGCAATTTTTCATCTTCGATCTTCTCTAAAATCAGCTATAATTTTGAATTAATTCTTTGTTGTCTCTCTGTATTCCTCTTCAATTATTTTTTAAGATTCGATTCCTTAATTCTCATATTCATATATATTTTGCTTAATTTTGTTTTGAGCTTCAATTTTTTTTCTCCGAATTTTACATTTAGCTGAATAGATTTATAAAGTTTTTATTTTAGAGGTAGGTTTATGGGTTAATGAAGTTTGAATATGATAGAATCCAAAATGTCAGATGAATATTCAAAGAATTGGATAGATGTATGAGTAGTTCTGATTGAAAAATGGTTTCTTGGATTTTCTGGGATTTTTTTGGCCAATCTTAGTGAGTGAAAATGTGAGAGAATTAATTATATTGGCTACTTAAATTGTTATTATTGGTGAAATTTCTAAAGTGCAGTTGTTGAAATCACAATGAATCATGTTGTAGGTGGAAAGTTTAAGCTTGGAAGGAAGATTGACAGTGGTTCTTTGGTGAGCTTTGTTTAGGTATGTCACTTGGTAGATTTGATTCTATGGTCAATCTCATTTTCTTTGCTTTTGAATTTTGTGTTGTTAGTTGTTTTATTAGCTAATTCTTTTGTGTTTCTTATGTTTTCTGCTTCCTGTTGCTTTATTAGTTCAAGTGTGAATATACAGAATGGAGAAGAAGATACCTGCTACATCTCATCAACACAAACACTAAATAAATTGACCTTAATTTCAAACCAGTTTTAAAAAAGCTATTAATTTCCGAATTATGAATGTTGCAACTATTTTGTAGTAGCACTCTTTGTGACTGGTTTCTTCAGCCGAATTGCTACATTACACTCATTATTGTACTCCCTCATAAAGCCTGGTTGCTATGCAAAGATCATTGTCCACTTCATTGTCATTGACGTAGTAAGTTCTGAAACTCCTTTTGCTTATTATAACATTAGAGTTCGGGTTAGTTTGCGCAAGCCTTACTTGTTCCACTGATTGAGTACCTGCTAGCTCTTATGAGTACCGAGTATGTTTCACCATGACTTATGGAAATCACCCAGAGTTTTTCATGGTTTTCACCCATTTCGTTACAAGCAAGCGCCACACCCTTGAGTAGTTTGAAACTCTTCTTAAGTTTTCATATTTCTAATAGAGTGCACTCTAGCCCTATAAACACGTGATATAGTTTGTAACTTCTTATGATTCCATATTCGTGATGTTCGAGCTCAACTAATTCCCTGATCTTCTACATTCGATCGACAAAAATAGATAAATTGACATCTCTTTAATGCAAAAATGATATGAGCTGCTATTTAATTCTTATATTTGATGGTTTCAACAATAGACTCTAATTCCTTGGTGCATATGAGACAATTACTTTTGGGTACTAATTAACAGTGATTTCCTTTGAACTTATGCAGTCTGACCAACTTTTTTGTTATGTATCAAAGGGAGTTCTATTAAAACTTACATGATGAAAGCTCACCAAATTTAATTTGGTTTATTCAAATTTATTCAAGGAAAGATAACATTCTTCTTTTCATCACAAGGGTTAGTAATGTTGCAACTATGTAATTTTTCTATGGGCCAAGCTAAGGGTATATTATTTTTCCTGCAGTTTAGGAGAATTATGCATTTTTTTAGCAAAAGAGTTTCATTTTTCGCTCAAAGATATTGATTTGTTGTTAACATCTACAATTTTTTTAATTGAAGTTGCGAAGAACATGCTCTTCGAGTAATTATCTACTATAAATTGTTCTGAAAATCTGTAATGTTGTAAAATATTGCGTCTAAAATTTATTATTTACATGGTAGGAAAAATGGAATTAAGGGGGTCAGTTATCAGCATATTAGAAGCATGGAATTAATTAGGTGGACACTTCTTTTCCATGAGGGTAGGGAGCTTGGATTGGTGTAACAAAATTTGAATTTTTTGGTTTCTCATTCTTCCGTATTTAGCTTATTATTGTTCTGTTGTTGGGGGTTATGCTTAAGTTATTAAAGAACCAATTTCGAAACTGATTATTATCTGCAAATTGTTTCAGTTAATATATACTCTCTTGAATCTATAACATTGTTTCAATATTAAAATGCAGATTCTTTGAGGTGGTAGCAAGAGTAATTTGAGCTTTGTTATCGGATTTTTAGCTAGCCATTTCATTATTTATAAGGTAAGAAACCTGCTAGAATTTGTGATTCTATTTCTCTTTCCGTTGGTGTCCTTGTAGCCATTAACTGCAACTTCATTTAATGGTATAGGAGAGGATGTTGTATATAATTTGACCACTTGACAAAGAGAGAATATCTGAAAGTATTCCAAACTTGTTTATCATGTATGTATACTATGGCTGTACTGATGTTAGCTTGATATGTGTAGCAGCCTTGCAGGCTTCATCTTTTGAGGATACAAACACAACTAGCTGCACAGTTTTAGTTCTTGAAGCTTTTTTAGAAACAACAATAGTTACTCTAGAACTAAGGAATCCTAGTAAAGGATAGTTGTAGTGCAAATAGTTGTGAATATCAATGTGTTATTCATGAATCATGATAATAAAATTCCACCTGTTTTTTCCTTCCCACTAAAATTATTTCACTCTCTCTCTTCCTAACCACTCTGTTGTATATACAGTGTTCTTTCAACCCAATTTTATCTCCAATAAGCATTAGCAATAAGTTGGATTATGGAACAATCAAATACAATATAGAGTACGACACTGTTCTACAAATGCTAATGACATATATATATATATATATATATTTTTTTTTTTTTTTTTTTATCATAATAGTATACACAGTGTTCTTTCAACCCAATTTTATCTCCAAAAAGCATTAGCAATAAGTTGGATTATGGAACAATCAAATACAATATAGAGTACGACACTGTTCTACAAATGCTAATGACATATATATATGTTTTTATCATAATAGTAGATCGTTACGTTGGGCCCGTGCTTGCATAGGCTTATATCATCTAGTAATACTATATGAAAGGGAAAACTATATGTAATATTCATAAAATTAAAATCATTACTCGGATATGCCCCTACTTAAATTAATTACAACAATGATCATATGATAGTAAATAATTACCTGCATACTCAGTTGATAATTCTTAGCTATTACTTTGTGCTTCAGTTTATTTTCTTTTTTTCATTTCTATTTTTTTTTTCATTTCCCCCTCATACCTAACTAATTTAATTACTTTATCTTTTTTTTTTTAATCAAATAATGAGCTTATAGCTCTTTTATTGAGTGACAATAAAACAGTACAAAACTTGGCCAAAATGGCCCAAACTAAATAAATGTACCTGACCCAGATGGCCCAATCCATAATGCCCCCAAATTTCTAAATTCCTATCCACTAGCTTTCCAAAATTGTCTTCCTTCATTTTTGTGTTCTTGTCTCAGATGTGAATTATGTTGAGCTTCCATCAGCTCCTTGTTCCATTTGCTTTGGGTCAACGATGCCTTCAACTCTTCCATTAGTAACAACTCAGCTTATCAAGGTAACTCTCTTCCTCTACTCTTTGAAACATCCTATTTTGCTTGTTGTTTGCTGAGCACTTATTTATTGATTGTCTTGATTTTCAGAATCACTTTTACAGCATTGCTTCGTTATGATCAGGTAAATCTCTCTACTTTCTTCCCGTCTCCTCTTTCTTCAATTTCATTGTTCTTTTATTCTTTTAGCAACTGAAACGTTAGGTCCTTCGTCCATGGTTGTCTTCACCGCTCCAAGTTCTCAACTCCCAATCTGACTTTGTTGCTCTCATCTCATGCTCGTAACACTTTCTATAAACTGTAATAGTTTAGCACAGATATCCTAGTACATTTAAATCTCTCTCTTTTGTAATCCCTTCTGTGGCAAAAGATTCTTTGAATGCTTTAACTTTGTACACTGCCATGATTATTCTGCTGCACTCTTATTCTTCTTGTTTTTATTCTCAAAGTAGGGATACCTGATTTATCTGCATTTAAAATACTCTTGCATTCACCTGATAACTATTGAAACTTCTCTCATTGCTTTAGACCAGTGTGCGTATATGCTTCATTGACCAACTTGTCTGCTAGCTGATTAGCTTCTCTAAAAACATGTGTAATATCTGCTTGTATGTTCTCTATAATTTCCTGAATCTCTTCCATCTCCTCTATCTCCTCTGCCTGATTCCATGGAATTTTCCACTCATTTCTTATCATTTTTATGACCCCCAGTGAATCTGTCTCAATCAACACTTTGTTGATTTTCTTAATTTTACAGTATCTGAGGGCTTTTAGGATTGCCACTGTTTCTGCCTCCATATTAGTCCTTATGCCAATCTTACATGCTTCTGCATACATCAGATTTCCTGCCTCCTGCCTGATTTCTAACACAAAAACTATATGCACTTTCCCCCGGATTTCCTCTACTTGCTCCATCCGTGTTGCACTTCACTCCCCCCTCTTGAGGCAGTCCCCAACACACAGTATGATAGTGTAACTTAGGTTTATACTCCTTCATAACCCCTAACATTCCTTCCCAATTTCTTGGGATCTGAATCCAAGGGTAAAGATGTTTAATCAGCTTGTACACAGTGTCTTGACATTGTGGATGCAGCTTTTAATAGGACACCTCATTCCCATGTCTTCTAGCATTTCTCCTCTTCCAAAGCTCCCTTATAATAATGGCAGGAATTGCTTGTAATATTGACCTCATCTTTGACTTATTCGATGCTCCCCACCAATTAGTAATTACTGTATCCTTTTAGCTTTTTTTTTATTAATAATTTTCTTTATTTTTTTTCAAAGAGAAGAATAAATACAATGATAAAAAATTTGGTTACTATTTTTTGCCTAATAAAAATATAGAAAATAAATAAATATTGAAACTACAACACAAGTTTTCTTATTTTTTTTTTGTCATATCATTAATTATTTTGTTCTTTCCTCATTTATTATTTTCATTTTTTTCTTTGTTCTTTTCTCATTTATTAATTTCATTTTTTCTTTTGTTTTTTTCTCATTTATTATTTTATCCCCTCTTTTATTTTATTCTTTATTAGAGATACGATTTGATACTCCCTTTGTCCAATAATACTTGTCCACTAGTGACTTTGCACATTTAACACCCCAGAAATATTTTGAACTAAGAATCGAACCATCCTTCGTAGTGAGTAAGTTTTTACCAAGGAATTTAATTTTTTTTCTAAGTGTTAAGGTCATTAGATGTAGCATCTTGATTCCAAAAAGAACTAAATTGAAAATAGCAAAATTTGAAATTTTGCAAGTTATGCTCTAGTTATGAGTTTTGGGTGAACTTCAAACGACTATAACTCTTAGTACATGATGATTAGGTGGGCTACAAGATATCTGGTGAAAGATCTTTGATTATCTTTCCAACGCCACTCAGTTTCTAAGTTTCGAGGTCGGATGAGTGAGATATGCCCTTTTGAAGTCAAGCTGTCCAGTTAAGGAAAGTTACCCAAAAATAGTAAGGGGTATTTTGATCTTTTCCTTACCCAATCAGATTTAATTCGTTTTTAGTAAGGTTTTAAGGGTCTTAGTAAGGTTTTAAGGGTCTTAGTAAGGTTTTAAGGGTCTAATCCTATTAGGTTCAGTTTTATAATCATAATATACGCCTAGGGTTTTAGTTGAGAGTTCAAGAAGAGAAAGTAAGAGGAAAAAAGGAGAAAAGTGGAAAGGATCAAGGCGTTCGTCGAGGTTCTTGAGTTTCATTGCAGATTTTCGCCATGGGTTTGATCCCTAAGAGGTACGTAAGCTTCCATATTGTTAGGTTCGTTCACCCACATGCCAATCATGATTTTATTTTGCGAATCTATCCATAAATATTGATCAATTTAATTTCTTGATGAGTTGTTGATAAGTGTTCTTGAAGTTTCCTTATTGATTAAGTTTTGATGTAAGATTATACATGGGTCAACTTTAAACGACCATATCTATTAGAATATAAAGAGTTATGTGAGCCATAACCTATGCAATTAAAGGTATTTGAATCTACTTTACAACACCACCAATTTTGCGTCAATCCTATTTTTGAGTAAAAAGTTATGACTATTTTAGTAACCTATACAGTGCTGTTACGAATTTAGCCGGCAGGAAAATATTAAACAGAGTTTTTTTTGTTTTTTTTACCTCCAAGAAAACCCTAAACAAATTTCTTTACTAATAAAAGGCTAAAAAAATCATCTTTTAATCCATTATTCTCTTCTCTCTCAAACCCTAAGGAAAAATTAAAGTAGAAGACTCCATTCAAGATTCTTTCAATCTTTTTCAAGATTCTTCTTCAAGGTAAGTCTTATTCCAAGAATTCTTTTTTTTTTTCAACTCAAATTTCTCCATAAAATTATGAATCACTAATGAAAATCATAATTCTTGGTCATAGATATTTCAAGAAACTAATTCAAGAATCTCAAGAAAGGTTTTCTTGATCGTTTACCTTCAAGTTAGGGTTTCAAGGCTTTTAATCAAGTTCTTCTTCAAGATTCTTTAAGAACCTTGTTCTTGCAAGTATGTAAGGCTATCATAGTGTTGGACTAGTTCGTCCTCACGCCCTACATCTACTTTCAAATCAGTAAAAGAGTAATTTAGGATTTTCCCCTAGATTTGAATATTCTTGAGATAGGTTGTTGTTGAGTTCTTGAGTTCATGTTTCGTTTAAAAATTCTATTCCTAATTTTTATTTTAAGTTTCTATATTTTTATTGAGATCCTTGAGTTGATTTGTTCATGTCTATAATTCAGCATGAACCCTATTGTCACAACTCAGGAGTACCCCCTAGACATAACACGACGCACTTGACCCCGAATGGGTTTCATACAAGCCCTTAGCATCATAACATAGGTAATAGAAAAGTATGAAAATTTAAAACTTCTTTAAAACTATACAATTAAAAACATTTTCATAAGCAAACAGAACTTAAAACCTTTGTCTCAAACCATCTATTTGAACTCATGAATAGAACTTCTTGGGACGCAGCCCATGCAATGTCTAAAACATAAAGAAATGACATAAAGGAAATAAGGGTTTGTCCTCGAAGCTATGAGGACTCACCAATTTTTCAACTATTCTAGATCCTTGGAAACCTAGCCTTCAAAGCAACTCAATCTTCTCAACTCTACATTTGATTAGAATGTAGGCAATATGCGTTAGTACAAAATGTACCAAGTATGAAGCTAGCACAACATCATAAGAGAATCTCAAAATGGCTAGTCAACATAAGACATAAGCATAATAGATAATAACATAGTCATAACATAATCATCATAGTCATAGTATAATCATCATCATAGTCATAGCATGGTCTCCAACATAAGCCTCATATAAACATAAGTCAACATAAGACATAGTTAATGAGCATAGGAGATAAGTCATAATCATAATAAGCCAAGTCTTCAACATAATCATCTCATAAGCATAATTGGCTCTTAGTCATCTGTACCATAATAGAACCATTCTCAAGTAACCTTAAAAGCATACAAGTGCAAGGTATGAATAGCATCCCATAATACCACCCAAGCCAAGTATCCCTTTTTGGTCCTCTTAATCATAGTCTATATACATGGTTTAAGTCATTAAGCTTTTCCTACCTTAAGGGAACCATACTCCTAAGTAACCTCAAAGCACACTTTTGCAATGTATGAAAGGCATCCCACACTACCCTTCACACTAAACATAACCTTGAAGTCATCATAGTCATATTTACCCTACTTTGGTCTCAATACTAGCTTACTTCATAAGGACAAGGGAACTATCACCCTAGTCAATCATATCATGTCAAGGAAGGCAATTATAGCGCAATCCTATCTAAACATACATCATATAAGAGCAAACATCTCATGAGTCACCTAAGGTAAGCTTGTGTCATGCATGAACAAGACCCCATAATCCTACCTGTGACACTCCAGAAAATGATAAGTTAAACTAGAGCCTAAACGTGAGGACGAACGTCTTGAAAATGAGTTATAGGGGTCAAGGCCAAGAGGCAAGTGACATGGCCAAGGGGCAAAGCCAAAGCCAAAATTCCAATGCTGCCCCTAGCCATTAGCTACTACCTCAACCTTCACGAGAAGGACCACAAGTCGTGGTCCTCACCACGTCTCGTGAATGTGGGCGTGGTCTTGCCTTGGCCATGAAAGTTTGACCACCAAATTTCCTAGCTACTTCCTAAACTTCCACGACCATCACTATGGTCCATGGTCATGACCACAACCATGGGAGGTGCTCGTGGAGTTGCCTTAGGCAAATGAGCAAGGTCCCAAGTGGAGAGGCTACTGCCTCAAGGACCACGGAAGGGACCACGGCTCATGGAGCCCCTCGTGGTGATGCCTTGGGTGTGTAGGCCTTGTGCCACCATGGAGGGGCTACTGCCTCAACCTTCCACGGGAATGGCCACGTGTTGTGGTCCACTTCACGGGGCCCGTGGAGATGAGTTGGACTCATGATCCAAAGGCCACCAACAACTAGCCACTGTCCCAATATTCACGAGAGGGACCACGAGTCGTGGTCCTCACCACAACTCGTGAAGATGGGTGTGAGGTCTGGACGGGGGCCTTAAGTGAGGGCCATTTAAGTCTTTTACTTTTAAGTCCAATTAATGTGGGGTGTTTTAGGTATTTTAGGGGTAAAATATATATATTGATTTCAAGTCATAATTCACAAAACTGACTCATTAATTCACAACGCCCAAATATTTCCCCAAATTCCTCTCCTCTCAATATTTCTCTCTCTAGAAGTTCCTCCATTGAAGAACACTAAGAACTTGAGGGTTAGGGCCCAAAAATCAATCTTCTCAGCTTCAATTAAGGTATGGGAATCTTGATTCATGGAACACTTTTCTCCATGAGGCCCTTCCAACTCTAATTTCAAATTTGGGTTATTGTTCAAAAACTAGGGTTTTCATTCTAGCCATGGGTTCTTCCTAAAAAACATTTTACTATGTTAATTGCATTATATTATGGATGATTTGATGTTTAATGGTGATTTTTATTGTAAAATTCCCCATAAACCCATGAACTACCCAATGACCCCAATTTCATGAATTGTGATGGGTGTATTGATGCAAGATGATTACTATGAATTGTTCCTAAGTTAATCTAGTTATTGAATCTTATTTTATTCATGCTTAAAGTAGTATTTCTAAGTGTGATTGTGAGACTTGCTTCATGATCCTTGAAGAGGGTAAATTGTGAAGGTTTGTTCATGATTGTTGGAAGTTGTATGTGAACTTATAATTCACTTAAAAAGTAAATATCTTATCACCATTGTGTAAATTGAGGTATTATTGAAAGGTCAATTCTCCCCTTACCCTTTACACATATTCATGTATGACTTGTCTAGTATGGTGATAACATTGTGTGTTGATTGAAAGGCTAGTTCTCATGAAAACAGTTCTACTCACATGTTAATGACGATTCTAAGGTTGAAAATATATTCTCACCCTTGATGAATCTATGAGCTATTTTGATGAATTGTATTGAACGAAGGGTAGAACAATCCTTCACACATGTAAATACAATTTGAGACTAATTATGTATAATTTGAGAAATAATGCTTAGCACCGAGTAGATATGGAAAAATGAGGTAAAGGCCCTTCTGCCAATGCAAGAGGTTGGGTCATCTAAGTGAACTCATGAGATGGAAGCTCCTCCACCAATGCAATAGGTCGGGTTTCTAGAAGCAATCTCCCTATCCCATAACTATGTGACATCATAGGACTTTAGCTAGTGGATCCACCTAAAAGATAAACATGTTAGTTCTACCTTAGGTAAGTAGGACACCTTCTCTCGGTGTGGGATTACACAACATTAGATTCCATGTAGATCACATGGTCTATGTCGGTTATGGCTACTCTTCCCTATATGATAAGATAATGAATGAGACATGAACTAAACTATAACTTCTTGGTGAGTTTGCTTAGTAGGAGTGGGGTATGAGACATCACTTCCACATTGCACAAGTAGACTTAGTAGCATGTTATGGGATGGGTCCTTTATGTTATTATGAGATATGAATGTATGCATGTATGTTGAATGGATAGTTGATATGAATGACTTTCCTTATGTTCAAATAATGTACATGACTAGTTCCTTATTGATGACTATTGATTATGATGAGGTCTAAAGGTTATATGTATGACTAAGGTAGCTCCAAGGGAGTACTTAGTATGGTTGGTATTATGGGATGCCAACCATACATTGCACAAGTGTTCCTTAGGGGTTTCTAAGGTGTTGATATTATTATGTTGGGAATATAAATGTGATTATGGCTTGTCTTTGACATTGAAAATGCATGTTAGTTTCCAAACTTGATAAATACATTCCTTTCAACTAAAATATCATTTTTATCATATTTTAAGGATTTTATGCATGTTTCCATACTTGGTACAACCTTTGTGCTAATCCCTTCTTCCTCTACATTTTGATAAGTGTAGGTTCCGGCTAGGTGACATACACTCTCTTTCTTGAAGAAGACTTGGATTGCTTATCTCCAAGTTGTGGTGAGTCCTCAAATTCGAGGATGGATTTCCATTTCTTAGTTCCTATTGTACTTCTCTTATATTGAGACTTTTATTGATGTAAAGGGCTAAGTCCCAAATTTTGTGTTCCTACGTTTTAGATGGTGTATGAGACAAAGTCTAGATTTCCTTTTATGAAAAATGAAGTTGAACTTCTATTGTAAAAGTTTTAAAATTTTCCGCATTATTTTTTATGTCTTATGTAATGATGATGTTAGAGGCTTGTATGAGACCCCTTCGGGGTCAAGTATGCCGTATCGCATCTGGGGTCTAGACTTGGGTCGTGACACTACCCATGCTAAGCTAGACACTTAGGTTTATCATTAATATTCATCATATCTTAACATCATAAAGACACGGGTAATCACCTCTTAGTCATGCATGAAGTGAAGAGGTGTCTAGACCTACTATCCCAAACTAGTCATGCTCATGTTTCATAAATGCAAGGGGGAAGTCACCTCAAGGCTGATGAAGGACAAGGGAAGTCACCTCAAGCCACACACATTTCATGGAATCATAAAAACAAGAGTATTCACCTCTAGTCATACATATCATGAATCATAGGTATTCTTCTCCATGCTCATTATTAGAAGAATATAGGTATTCACCTCCATGTTCATTTTTAGAAGAATATACGTATTCACCTCCATATTCATTTTAAGGTGATATAGGTATTCACCTCCATATCAGTTTTAATGTGTAATGTAGGTATTCTCCCCCACATCATCACATAAGAATCATAGGTAATAACCTTCATGGCCAACAAAAAGGTTAATGGGTAATCACCTGTTGCCTTGGGAGTCACACATACAAAGGGTAATCACATTCCACTCCCCCACACTTAACTAATTAGGAGTAAGGGAAATCACCACACATTCCTATCATGTAAACGTCATTTAGGGGGAATCACCACAAGCCTCATCACATTTAATAGTCCTAAGACTTTGATTCATTTTAGATGAGCAAGCCTTTCAACCTAGAATCATTTGTGAGAGAACCCTTCATGTCATATCATACTCATGCCTAAAACCATATCTAGAATCCTACATTAGACATTGGTATAATCATAGATCAAGTGAGTCTATCACTTTGTGCATCTAAGCCTTCATAATGTAAACTAAGTAGGTATAGGCCTTCTACCACAATTCTATACTTTCATCTTCTAATCTCATATATAGACTTTACTCTTAAAGCCTTAACATTCATAGTTCAATCATATTGGATTTACCTTCAAACCCTAGTGATCAACATTCATTACTACAAGCCTTACATTCAAGCTTTACTTCTTATAACCTTCATTCATACCTAGATTTCAAGGTATTCTAATCATATTCATCATTACTAGGCGATTCTAGTCATAATTGATCATAAAGGTTCAATTCTAACTTTACATGTCAAGATTCATCATATACAATAGAGTCTAGTTCAATTCATGATTATATGATCCTAAATTTGATCAATTACCATACATAACATTGAATTAGGAAGATCACCTAAGAACCTTCAACTTTACCTCTAATGGCATAAACCCACAAAGATCACATTCATCAATTTAGATTACGGTTTACCATAGAAATCACATGAATTCATCATAATATCACTAAACAAAGCTAAATCAATTATAATTAGGAGTTATCCACTAGATTGGAATCACACCCAAACCCTACCCACAATGTAAGATCAACCCTAGCTAGAATTGGGTTTTTGACTTCACAATTTGGGGATAACTAAGGGGGCTCTATGGGTGAAAGAACCCATAGATGAATAAGCTTCACATACCTCCTTTCAAAGACCTAAACAAACCTTGAATCAATGGTGAATCTCGACCTAGTTGCTGCCCCTTTTCTTCTTCTTCTTCTTCTTTGCTTCTAGAGAGAGAATATTTGGAGAGTGATTTGGGAGTTCTAAGATGAATGAATTAATTAGTTAGTTTAGGGGACTATTAAGCTTATATAGGAGGTAATTTAACTAACTAACCGACCTCCCTTAACCCCTAATTAATAACTAACTTAGTTCCTAAACACCTAACTAAAACTAAAACTTTAAAAACTGTCACCACCTATGCCCACCCATCCACGGACCGTGGATGGGTCTACTGTCTGTCATTTGGTTTCGTGGTTGGGGTCTGCAACTTAGAAGTTGTAGGCCAGTGCAGGCCTTGACCTACGCCCATCACCTACGGGGCGTGGTTTGGTCTACTGGCCGTAGATGGCCATCCGTAGGTAAAAAATTTGATAGTTTTGGGGACTGTTTTTGGGGTATCCTTCAATGACCCCTTGGGTGGTCCTTGGGGGGTCGTACCCTAACATTTAACCCCTAAAACCCCTATTCTAAGTAAGAAAACCATTTTTACAAGTTTTAACCCTCATACGACACTCCAAAACTCTTACCAAAGGCTCTAGAACTCACTAAATTACGGGGTGTTACACCTATTTTGAGTTATAAATCTTGAGAAGTTTTTCAAAGCCAACACTTGAGTTTTAAACAGAGTTTTGAGGAAATAGGTATGAGAATGAGAAGAGTTGTATACATGAGTTCCATATTGTTATGTAGACCCACGAGTCGAGTCATTCATGCCCATAAATTTCGCATGAACTTCGTAAACTGAGCATCTTTGAGGGGAGTAGTATATTCAAGTTCGAAGTCTTGAGTATTGAGTTCCTAACCCTTTTGAGATTATATTCCTAATCACGGGACTATTACATATTACCCATTAAGTCCTTGAGTTGAGTATATGCCCATAATTCCGCATGAGCCCTATGAGTCGAGCAGTCTTGAGATGAAAATTATTATTGAGTCCTTTAATTGAGTTGTTCATGCCCATAATTCTGCATGCACCCTCTGAGTTGAGCATTCTGGAAACGAGTATTACCATTAAAGTTCTTGAGTTCTGAGATGTTGAGTCTCAAGTATTGAGTTCTAGTTATGGTTATTGAAAACCTTGAATGAGTCATTCATGTCCATAATTCAACATAAGCTTTATTCTGAAAAGTCTTTTACAAAATTTTCTAAAATTATTCTAAGACTTGAGCGCTTGAGTTGAGAAAGAGTAGAGTCGAGTTCATTTTCTTTAAAATGATATATGAGAACTATGTATTCCCAAGAGTAAATGTTTTCAAATTTAAAAGAGAAGGAAACTGAGATTTCCAAAAGAGTTTTGAGCAGTTTGAGTAACATCTCTTTTTAGAGAAAGATTTTTAGTAATAATCTCAAATCACAAAAAGAGTTATGTTTTTAAACATATGAGCTAGTTACGTTATGGAAGTAGTATTGAGCACCGATATGGGGACGAGTTTGAGTTTATATAATTTAAAGTCTCCATAAATCGTGTGGTCAGCATGGGTAGAAAAGGGTCAAACTCTTTAGATGATTCATTAATCTTTTTAGCATAGACTAGTGGATCCACTTAGTGGGTTAGGTTCTGTACCCCCTGCAAGGTAAAGGACGGCCCTGGCAGCATGAGGCAAAACACTGTATCATCACTTAAGCTCATAGAGATGGTTGTCGGTTAGAGAAACTCCCACAGAGATATTTTGTATTCTTATATACACATAGTTTACTTTGTATTTTCATATACAAGCAGAGTTTATCTGGTATCCTTGCATACAAACTAAGTTGCTTTCTATTATTTTAAAAGCTTTCCATATATTGCATATGTATTGTTGCTTTATATTGAGTTGAATATCCAGAGTTGAGTACCCAGAGTCGAGTAGCCTTATTTCACTGAGTTAAATATCTTATCATTGATTTGAACTATGTTTCTTATTCGTGAGTTGACTTTAGCATGAGTGAGTTGAAAGGAGGTAAGTATGTTTCCTTTTTATCAAGTTCAAGCTTATGTTTATGCTTTAGAATTTCCCTTACATGCTCGTACATTTCATGTACTGAGTCATTTGGCCTGTATCATTTCATGATGCAGATACAAGTATTCAGGGTCATGAACAAAAGCTTCATTGATTCCACATGGAGTTCAAATTAGTTATAGTGAACCTCATTGCTTTCAGAGGATTTCATTTACTTTTCAGTTTTGTCAGGATGTCGTGGGGCTTGTCCCGACTTCCATCTTTGTCATTTAGAGGCTTCATAGATAGACAATAGAGTTTGAGAAGTTTGTTTCATTTATCATGTTAAATGTTTTAAAGATTTGTGTTGCCTAGTTGAATACAATTATATTTTGAGTTAATTACTTGAGTTTCAATGAATTTTATTTTGTTTTAAGCTATGTATGCTTGAGTAAGTCTTCCACTTGTAATAGCCATGATGAGGGTTTGCTTGGGGACCAGCAATGGTTCTCGAGTGCTGGTCACGTCCAGGGTGTAGGCTCGTGTCGTGACAACAAACTTCTTAAGAAACTATAAACATAAGGATAATTTTACTATATCACCCTTCGAATATAATAAATACAATGTTTTGAAAAATGCAACAAAGAAATGATTATAATTAATGATAACAGTAAATTAGAAACTAAGTGTAAAATTAAATCCATTGATTTCATAAAGTGGAAAAATATGATTGGACATGCCAAAATATTATAGTGGACAACTACTGTTGGACGGATGGAGTAATATTTTTATTATTTGTTTGCTTCTTCTTCTATATTTTCTTTCTTTTTGTCCTTTTTTTTATTTTTTGGCCAGTTTATCATCTTTTAAATTTTTCTGTCTTTCTATATTTTTGTCTTTTTAAGAAAATAAAATAAATACCAAAAATTAAAATACTGACTAATCTTTCAGATTAATAAAAAAAATCTAGACAATAAAAATAAATAAATAAGAAAAATATAGAATTATGTGATTTTGGGTCTGCATAAACTACATTTGACATTTAGTGTCATTTAAAAAAAAGAAATACATAACTATGTTAGCTTCAATGTACTTTTCTTCCTACAATATTCAATATCTCATTCTTCTTGCTACATTCCTTAATGATACCATGACAATATATGATATGTCGTGATGGTATCTTTGAGAAATGAGTTGGCTGTACATAAACAGTTGTAGGAAATCTTAATGAAATCATAACAATATATGAATATATGAAAACAATACTTAATGATACCACGTCAGTATATGATATGCTGTGATGATATCATTGAGAAATGAGTTGGTTATACATGAACAGTTGTAGGAAATCTTAATGATACCATATCAATATATGAATATATGAAAACAATCCTTAATGATATCATATCATTCTATGATATGTTGTGATGGTATCACTGAGAAATGAGTTGTTTGTACATGAATGGTTGCAGGAAACATTAATGATACCACATAAATATATGAATATATTGTTATAGTATTATTAAGGAATGAGTAATTTTGTAAATGAATGAATGAAGGAAACCTTAGTGCTACCACAACGGTATATTCATATATTGTGATGGTATCATACATGAGCTGAGTAGTGTTACCAACATATGAAATAGTCCTTAATGATTTCATGTCAACATATAATATGTTGTGATAGTATCATCGAGAAATTATGAGTTCCTCCCTCGAAGGACTGCTCATCAATATATGATACGATACTATTATATATATAATGTGTTGGTATCACTAAGGAATGAGTTGGTTATACATGAATGAAATGTATGAAACCTTAGTGATACCATAAATATATATATATATATATATATATATATATATACTATTATGGTATCAATAATGAATGAGTAGTATTGTGAATGAATGAAGGAAAGAAACATTAGGGTTGCCACAACAGTATATTCACATACTGTGATGGTATCATACATAATATGGGGAATGTTACTATTTTATGAAACAATCCTTAATGATACCATGCAAGTATATGATGGTATCATGGAGGTGTTGCTGAATGAATGATGTACACATCAATGGTACCTGATAGTATAGTAAATATATATATTGTGGTTGTATCATTACAAAATAATGAAAATCGCAATGATACTATGTTAGTATATAGATATACTGTGATGGTATTATGGAGATCTCACTAAAGTATTGAAGCATACACCAATGATACCATAAAAGTGTATAGATATACTATGATAGTATCATTACAGATAGAAGCAAATGAAAAAATAAAAAGAAAATTAACTGAAAGAAAAAATAAAAATCTAAATATACAATGACAAAAAATATAAAATTAAATAGTGGCGAAAAAATAAATAATATTATGATTTAAAAAAATAAATGAAAAGGAATAAAAATAATAAAAAATAAAGAAATAAACAGAATTAATTGAATTGTTGTGGAATAATAAAGGTAATAATAAAAAATGAACTGATTTTCTTGTTGAAATTAACAAGTGAATACTACTGCTTCTTTTGATATACCCCCCCCCCC
>NC_064288.1:24501496-24635284 GCF_019186545.1 Solanum stenotomum
GGG
Source organism: Solanum stenotomum (assembly GCF_019186545.1). Classification (NCBI taxonomy): domain Eukaryota; kingdom Viridiplantae; phylum Streptophyta; class Magnoliopsida; order Solanales; family Solanaceae; genus Solanum; species Solanum stenotomum. Next base: position 24,501,500 of record NC_064288.1, read on the forward strand.
GGGGGGGGGGGGGGGAGAGTATTGGCTAAAGTTTGACTATGTGTATTATATAACTTTATGATATGATAAGTTTGATAAAGCAATTGGGGTAAAATTTTGCACAGTTTACTTCTAGCAGCAAGGAATTCAATTAAGGTTATTTGAATATCCATTTTCTTGGATCTTGTTTATTGATTTGATAAACAACAAAATTGTAAATGAAATAAAATATAGTTGAATTTATGCCTAATCATTTATCTTTTTCACTTGTGACTGAGGAAATATATTATGAATCATAAATTATGATGCAAGAGGCACCTTGTTTGGAGAAGATTGAATACTTTGAATGTTATGTGAATCCAATCAATTTACTTCAGTAGTCCAGGGAGTATGCTTTCCAATTTCCTATATATTATAATTTTAATTTTTGAGATTTAAGATTTCGTATTATTTATATTACACAGTGTTATATTATTTATGCAGGAAAATGAGTTGTTTAAATCAACAAGCTAATATCATATATAAAGTGATAATATTTTTATAAGGCTTGTGGGTAAATATCATTGTATTACTTAATTTAGTATGTTATTTTAAAGGATAAGACGGTGAGTTCAAGTATTATCACACCAATAGGGTTAATACATTGAATTTGATTCCTTATGACTATAATGACAAGATGTTGGGTTCAAGTCCCATTGATTTATGGCCTGTGAAGCCTTTATATAATGATGAAGGCAAAATAATAATCTTTGATGAAAAATCATGAAGCGCATCTCACTTAATTTGCTCCATTCCGTTAAATGAATGTGATAGCAGTGCATGATAAGTCTGAAAGAATTTTTTTATGGTTGTATTAATGAATGTGGGCATTACAAAAGAAAAGGAAAAAGAAGGGGAGAACGAAATAATAGTAGACATCATTGTGATGAAGAACATTAATATTGGTTTTCAAAATGGTTGTTAAAAGAATGTAGGTAATTAATTATTTTCATCAAGTTGGTGTAAAGGGTATTGGACACACTATTGATATGCAATTTTACTTGCAATGTTTTATAACTCTCCCATCAAAATAAAGGAATACGGAATGAGAGTACACTTGACATTTCAAGATGAATTTGGAGGATGATTCATAATTCTTAATAATATATATATATATATATATATAAAAAATTATTTCAAAAGGTTTATAAACTTTTGGAGGGCAAGTTACTTTTTGATCAAGTTTTACACCGTCTTTAAATTTCACTATCATTGGCTAATGAATATTTGGCTTGTAAATTGCCTAAATTATTTATTTTCAAATAATTTTCTTTTTATCCAAATAAAGAAAACGAGTCATCCCATGTGTTGAAAAAAATTGATACTTTTCCAATTTCTTGTGATGAATAATGATTGAGTAATTTTTTTTTTTTTTTTACCTTGAACATCTTTTATAAGTATAAATAGTTAAGGATTTCACAATAGAAATATGGTCAGAGAATAATTATCCAATTATAATCCTCTTCTTGTCTTTGTTAATATTATAGTATTTCAGTTTTGTTAATTAATGTATTCTCTAATTATTTAGAAAAGACTTGTTTAATTTTGAAAAATATTTCACATTGTATGAAATGATTTTTTTTAATTAAAAAAAAAGCACCCAAGGTATTATTTGTGCATTACATTAAATATTATTAAAGTAATATGTATTAAATTTTAGCATTATTATTTTGATAATTATATTATTATTTGTGCTTTTTTCCAATAACTAGTATGGTTAGCAGGAGCTTAAAATGAAATTAGGCACATATATTATAGTCTATTTCTTGAAGAGAAGGTGAGTTGTGATAAGAATCGTGAATGTGACAAGATATGATAAAAGATTTGAATGAAGATGTGCTTATGTATGGTTATGATGATACCATAACCCATCTCTATGGGAGGTTGCGAGAAATTGTTATTATGGTATAGCTGGTCATTGATCATCTTACCGATGATGATTATCGAGAAAAGAAAAGGTTAAACCAAGAAGTCATTCTTCCCGAAGATAATTTTGATCATGACCGAAATGAAAATAGTTTTCTCCTTAAAAGGGAATGTTCACCATACAAATGATATGTTGAGGAATATGTGGCAGTACATAAAATTAATTGAAAGCTCGAGAAGAGCTTAAGTGTTACTATCCAGAGGAATGAAAATTATTCATAATATTGAGGTTGTAGTAAGTTTCAAAAGAAATCTTTTAAATTTCAAAGAAATTATCAATGATTTTTTATTTATTTATATTGAGACTTTAAAATATGAAAAGATTTAAGTTCTTCATATTACTACAATCAAAGTGAGTTATAAATATTTATGGGAAAGAGTACCCATTTTTTCATATTTTTTGTAGTACATAATTATGAGCATGGTGATGGAATCACATGCAAAGTAAACTAGAAGTTTATTAAAATAAATATCAGTTGGAATGATTGGTTGACCATCCCGGTTCAATTAAGTTGAAAAATAATTGAGAATTCATGTGGTTATATATTGAATAAATAATAAATTGATTAAGAATTCTCTTGTATTGTTTGTTCTCACGATAAAATTATCATTATACCAGTGAAGGTTGAAATTGTATTCCCTAAAATTTTGAAATGTATAAAAAGGTGAATATGTGCTCGTTCACCCTCCATGTGAATCATTTACTATTATATGATTTTAATAGATGCATCTATGTTATGGTCGCATGTGCTTTTGCAGTTTAGTTTTTTCAAAGATTGTTTGCTCGGATTGTTAAATCAAGAGCACATTTCAAATTATAAAATCATATTGATGATATTGGTTTATATCTAAGTGGTTTAAGCATAAACTATATGCCTCAAATTATAGCTAAATTATTTGTTATGAGAACAAAACTCCCAAAAGAAATTTGGTATGAGATATGTCATTTAAAATGTAGCAACACTTGTACGTATCAAGCCAACAAGGTTTCCCTATCAAAATTGGTTCAGGGTCAGGAACCAAATAATTCTCATCTAGAAATTTAAAAGTATTATATATTATTCAATTGCTCCACCACTATGCAATACATAAAGATGAGTACCCAAATAAAGTTGGGTGATGTTAGATTCTCTAACATTAGAGGGATATGATAAACAACTAAAAAATAAGTTATACATAATGAAGTATCATTGATATGATCCTCGTTGAAAATATAATTAAAGTCAATTGTTAGAAATATTCACTGACTCTATGTTATAATCCAGTTACAAATGCTCCAATGAGAAGTCCTTGAAGGACATAATTTATGACACATCGGAAGCGTGATAGATAAATTGATTTGAAAGATGAAACTTCTTGAAAAAAGAGAGGAACAAATGATTAAGATGGTCTGAGGCAAGTGATTCAGAAATAGCATCATGGCATACCATTTAATAAAACTTTGACAAAGGTTCAAGTACATGAAAATAATGAAAAATAAAGACATCTCGACAAGTTATGTCATTAGAATCGATATCTAATAATTGTCGATGATATCTTTAATATAATATAGCGCTTAAAATTATAAATTATAATGATGATCTTGATTTTAAATTTATCAAACAGTGTGGACATATAAATGATTGGCCAAAGAGAAAATAAATAATTCAAGTATTTTTTATTTCACTTGAAAAAGTGATGTTCTGGACTTATATAGTTCAAATATCAAAATATAATGTTAGTGGGGTGCAAATGAATTATTATGCGAAAGGTCAAATAAAAGATTGTAAGATATAAAGTATGATTTGTGCCTTGATGCATAATTTTTTTTGCAAAAGTCTTGACATTATTGTATGGAGATGTGTTCTCGTATGGTGGATACAATGAGATTTTTTTTCCAGTCTGACAATATATGAAAATTTGAATACGTATAATGAATGATAATCATGTCTAGCTAGACAATAAATATTATATGTAAATTCCTGAAGGACTTAAAAGATTTTAAAGCGATTAATTGAATAGTCTCCCAATGGTTGTGAGATCGCTTGACATAAAGATTAGTTTCGATCTCATTAAAATGGTTAAAATTACCATGTCATAATTTTAACAGTTTGGATTCGGAAAGGGTAGAATTAGAGCTCATTATAAAATCTGGTGCCAGTCCGACAGAGCCACCAACGGTGCGTTGTTTGACACACGGACCGTACGTATGGTCCATGGATTGGCCATTAAAGTTTTTCAAAATGTCAAGTTCCAGTACTTTTTCAACGGTTCACCAGGACGGTCTGTCGTCCAATGCAAGAATCGTAGATAGGTCTTGTAGGTGAGTCCTAGACTTGGTGGAATTCAGAATCAATTTGTTAGGACCTACGTCTGTGGTCCACGGTCCATCATTTGGCCCACAAGCTGTATCTGAGTGTCGTCGTTGGGCGTCCTAAAGTTGGTGTCTCTGAACTCAGCGACGCCCAATCAGGACGGTCTGAGAGTTGATCGATGGACCATAGGTCAGGGTCGTTGATGAGCGCGACAATTATTTTCTTAGAGGCTTTTGGGTATTTTTCTAATTATTCTAGCTTAAAACTATATCATATTACCCTTTACCTAAAGCCCTATATTAAGTGTTTTAACCCCAAATTTCCCCAATTAAAATCATTCTCTCAAATTCCTAAAAGAAGAACAAGTCTTCCTCTCAACTATTTCTCTCTCTAAAAATCTTTAAGAAGAAGGAGCGAACCTAGGGTTTAAAGTCAATCCCCGATTCCATCATTGAAGTCAAGATTTTGGCATTGAGGTATGAGAGTTTTCATCCATACAACCCTTTCCTCCATGGAGTTCCCAAATTCTCCAATTTTACGAAGTTAGAATTCCAAAATTGAGTTAGGATTTTCTTCCATTTCATGGTTCCTTTAAATATTGATTTATTTGATTGTTTTATGATCTATCAAAGATGAATTGAGATAATTACATGATTTTGTAATGATTTCTCATGAACCCATGCCTAACCCATGATTTCTAGATATTGATGATTGAAAGTGTATTTTGAACTATGAAAGGTGAATTGTGGAATTATGCATGTTCTTATGAATTTGATGATATATGATGTAGATTTCTTTGAGAGTAAAAACATATATGTTGTCATTTTAGTGAATTTTTGTGAAAGGATTGCTCACATAACTACCTCATGCATGAATGTGAAAGGTTTTATCACATAAAAGATTCTAAGGTTGAAAGGTCTTCTCACCTAAACAGAATCAAAGTTAAGGATCTATTCTAATGAAACCTAGCTTGGATTGGTTACTTCATTGTACCTTTCCATGGATTACATATGACTTAGCTTGGATTGACAAGATGACATGCTCTTCCTTGGATAATAAAGGTAAGTTAAGAAAATGGCTACTCCGTGGGATTTACACTTAGCAGTGAGAGGATATTGAGATTGGAGCTCTCTCGTTAGTAGAGGCCAGAATTCTAGATGCAATCTCTTTATCCCATACCTATGTGCCCCTATAGGATGATTGTCTTAGATATATATTAGCTAGTGGATTCACGTAAGCTAGAAGTTCATGGTCTTACCTTGGCAAGTAGGACACTCCTTTTCGGTGTATGGTAGATATCAAATTACGTGTTGTTAGCTCACATGGTCTTATATGTTAGTTAAAGGTAAATCTCCCATAATAATGAATTAGGGTTACTTCAAGAAGTATCTGACATGTGACTTAAGATGATGTCTATTTGCATTGACCATGTTTTATGACTGATGTCTTCTAATTCTTTTACATTCATGATTTAGCTTGGTCATTGCAATTTATGGAAATGCCACTTTCTCATGTTTTAAAATGTTTTATGCATGACTATCATTCTTGATACATATTTGTACTAATAGATACTCTTGCCTACATTTCCCCAAATGTAGGGACCGACCTTACAGATTCGCACTTTCGTGACTAGGGATCTCATATAGAAGACTTGAAGTTTAGTGAATCCTTATATTCGAAGGACCGATCTTGAATTCCCTTTTTTCTTTACTTTCAGTTTTGGAACTTGATGTACGGGTAACGCCCCGATACACTCTTATATACTAGATGACTTTGAGACGATGTTTAGACTTTTTCTTTTCTCGATAAAATTCTTATATATTGAAACTGTCTTTTAAATCTTTTTATTTTATGATGTTGTATGATGAAAGATAAGTGGCTGGTATGGGGCCTCTCGGGGTCTTATCCACCATCTTACGCCTAAGGGCTACCTTGGGTCATGACAAACTTGGTATCAGAGTACAAGGTTTAGAAAGGTCCTAGAAAGTCTCATAAGCCACTTCAAGTAGAGTCCTGTTCATGAGTGTGAAGCGCTCTACATTTATGAATGAAAGGCTATACGATGTTTAGGAAACTCCACTTCTTTCATTACTCTAAAGTTGTGCAATAGAGTTCAACTCTATAATGTCTCTTTCCTAATCCTTATCCGATGCTCTATAGGATATGGGTACTCAAGGATAATATGCTAGAAGGAATGTGGGAGAGAATGTAGAACGAGAAGCTCTTTCTCAAGCTCCTCCAGTTCTGGCCGACCCTTTCGCTAACCAAGTAACTAATGCTTAGTTTTGGGCTACTTTTCAAGTATTGTCTCAAGCCATTACCGCCCAAGCAAATAGAGAGATTACGGTCCTAATTAACCCAAATATGGGTACAGTGGCATCTAGAGAGAGGGACTTCACTAGAATGAATCCTCCGGAGTTTTATGGTTCTAAGGTTGAGGAAGACCCTCAAGATTTCATAGATGAGGTTTACAAGGTGTTGATGATCATGGGAGTGACTCTGGTGGAAAAGGTGGAGTTGATCGCTTATCAACTTAAGGGTGTTTCTCAAGTATGGTTCAACCAATGAAAATAAGGGAGAGCAGAATATGCGGGTCCTCGTTGTAATGAGTTTTTGGAAGTGTTTCGTGATGATTTACCCAATATTTCTCCCGAAAGGGAAATCAACTTTGGTATTGACCTTCTCCAGATACGCAACCTATCTCTATTCCTCCTTATCGTATGGCCCTAAGATAACTTAAGGAATGAAATGAGCAATTGAAAGATTTGTTGGATAAAGGTTTCATTCGACCAAGTATGTCTCCATGGCGTGCTCCAATTTTGTTGTTATAAAGAAAGATGGTTCGCACCGTATGTGTATTGACTACCGACAATTGGACAAGGTTACCATTAAGAATAAATATCCGCTCCCAATGATAGATGATTTGTTTGACCAACTTCAAGGAGCGAGCTACTTCTCTAAGATTGACCTCTGGTCGGGTTATCACCAACTAAGGGTGAAGGAACATGACATTCCGAGGATAACTTTTCAAATTTGGTATGGTCATTATGAGTTTTTGGTGATGTCATTTGGGTTGACTAATTCTCCAGCGGCATTTATGGATTTGATGAATAAGGTGTTTAGACAATACCTTGACATGTTTGTGATCGTGTTCATTGATGAAATATTGACCTATTCGAGAAGTGAAGACGAGAATACCAATCATTTGAGGATTGTGTTGCAAATCCTCAAGCACCTACAACTCTTTGCAAAGTTTAGAAAATGTGAGTTATTGGCTAAGGTCCGTGGCTTTTCTTGGGCATACCGTTTCCGGTAAGGGTATTGAGGTAGATCTTAAGAAGACAGATGCGGTCAAAAATATGCTTAGACCTCTATCCCCTTCGGATATTACAAGTTTCTTGGGTTTAGCTGGTTACTATAGAAGGTTTTTTTGAAGGGTTTTCTTCTATTTATTCTCCATTGACGACATTGACTTAAAATAAGGTTAAGTTCATATGGTTTGAGGCGTGTGAAAAGAGTTTTCAAGAATTGAAAGATAGACTTCCTTCCGCTCTAGTGTTGACTTTACCAGAAGGGACAAATGGTTTTGTCATTTATTGTGATGCCTCGAGAATTGGGTTAGGATTTGTCCTTAGGCAAAATGGAAAATTCATTGCCTATGCTTCAAGACAACTTAATATTCATGAAAAGAACTATCCTACCCATGACCTCGAGCTAGCAACAGTTACTTTTTCCTTAAATATTTGGAGACATTATTTTGTGGTGTTCATGTGGATGTCTTTACCAACTACAAGAGTTTGCAATATGTGTTTAACTAGAAGGATCTAAATCTTCGCCAAATGAGATGGCTTGATTTATTGAAAAACTATGACATGAGTGTTCTCTATCATCCCGGTAAATAGAATGTGGTGGCAGATGCTCTTAGTCAATTATTGATGGGTAGTGTTGCTCATACTGAGAGTGATAAGAAAGAGTTGGTTCGAGATGTTCATAGGTTTGCCCGATTAGGTGTTCAGTTAGTTGACTCTACCAAGGGTGGTGTTGTGGTTCACAATGGTTCATAATCATCTTTTGTGAGTGAAGTGAAGAACAAGTAAGGTCTTGATCCAATTTTAGTTGAATTAAAGGAAGTGGTTCTTAAGAAGTCCGTTGAGGCCTTCTACCAAGGGGGAGATGTGTACTTAGATATCAAGGTCGTTTGTGTGTACCTGATGTAGACGACTTGAAGGAACATATCTTGTCAGAAGCCCATAATTCTTGATATTCCATTCACTCGGGAGCCACCAAATGTACTGTGACTTGCAGGAGATCTATTGGTGGAATGGAATGAAGAAGGACATTGCAGAATTTGTGGCTAAGTGTCCCAATTGTCAACAAGTGAAAGTTGAACTTCAAAAGTTGGGATATTTGTCCCAAGATATTAGCATTCCTACTCGGAAGTGGGAAGACTTGAACATGGAGTTCATTGTTGGGTTGCCTCGCAGCCGGCGACAATATGATTAGATTTGGGTTATTGTAGATCGGATGATGAAATTGGCTCATTTCATTCCAATCAAGGTTTCTTATTTGGTGGAGGACTATGCCAAGTTTTATTTTAAGGAAATGGTGAGGTTGCATGGAGTGAACTTATCCATTATCTCCGATTGTGGTACCCAATTAACTTTTTAGTTTTGGAAATCATTCCAAAAGGGTCTTGATACTCGTGTTAAGCTTAGCACAGACTTTCATCCACAAATCGATAGGCAAACAGAGCGCACTATCCAAGATTTGGAAGATATGTTGAGAGGATGTGTAATCGACTTCAAGGGTAATTGGGATGATCACCTGCCTTTGATTGAGTTTGCCTACAACAATAGCTATCACTCAAGCATTGTTATGGCTTCATTTGAGGCCCTATATGGTAGGAGGTGTAGATCTCCAATAGTTTGGTTTGAGGTGGATGAAGTTGCCCTAATAGGTACCAAATTGACACATGAGGCTATGGAGAAAATTTGACTTATTAGAGAAAGGTTGAAATCAACTCAAAGTCAACAAAAGTCCTATGCCGATATTAGAAGAAAAAATCTTGAGTTTGATGTTAATGATTGGGTCTACTTGAAAATTTCACCCATGAAGGGTGCAATGAGATTTGGGAAGAAAGGGAAGCTTAGTCCCCGGTATGTGGGCCCATATCAGATTTTGAGATGAATGTGCAAGGTCGTATATGAACTTGAATTGCCTAGTGAGTTGACATTGATACATCCAATTTTCTATGTCTCCTTGTTGAATAAATGTCGTAACACCCCAAAAATTAAAAGGCTAAACTAAAGCTAAACGTGAGAGTTAACGTCAACGAAGAACGACAAGGGCCAAGGGAGTGGCCTAGGCACTGCCCCACGTACCATGCCCACAACCATGGCTCATGGTCAAGACCACGACCTTTGGTGCGGTTAGTGGTGGGCTAGGCACTAGCCTCCCTAAATCTTCCCATAATAAGCTTCTCTTCATGTGCCACTTCACGGCTCGTGGTGAAGACCATGGCTCGGGGGAAGGCTCGTGGAGGGGAGTCGGGTATATGAGATTGGAGAGGAAGTGGTAAGTGACGAGTCCATAATTTGGACTCATTAGGGCTTTATTTGATAGAAATAGTGTCGTCGAATGCTTATTTTGTCTCAATATCTGATTAAAACTCTTAAGTTTCAAGTATTTCAAGTTTTAGTAGAAGCATAGACACTTAGGCGCAAAAAGGAACAAAAAGTCTGGAAAGACCGAAGAAGCTGAAGCCTGAGCATCGCCAAACATCTTTGGCGAATCGCCAAAAGGACAGACTCCGCCCTTTGTTCCAGTGTGCGAAGCCCCTGAAGGAAGAGGATCAAGAAGACGATGAGAGGAGCAGTCGACGCTTCACCGAATAGTTCCATGAAACAGTACTATACCGCCCAATGGTCTAGAATGTGAAGACGCTGAAGGCAAGAACTAAACGGCGATGAGAGAGAAAATGGGTGAGTCGCCGAGTCACTCGACGAACTCGACTAATTTTGCCAAGCTATCCGCCAACACTAATTTTTGATGGCAATAAATACCAAACTTGTTATTAATTTTAGAAGTTCGGAACCATTTTTTTATTGTTCACTATAGAATAGTACTTTTTAGATAATTTTTCTCTCAAGTTTGGAGAGGGTTTTGTGGGAGACTTGAAGAGAGAAAGATTTCATCTTCCCCAAGTTGGAAGTAAGTCTTCTCCATTATTCTTCCTTTGGTTAAATCAAGGTTTAATTTCTTACACCCATTTGATTTTAGTATCCTTTTAGATATATTTTGTTATTTCTTGATGTGTGGCTAAAAACCCCCATTCTTGGGGTGTGATCAAATATGTGTTGATATTGTTGTTGGGTCTTGCTTGCTGATAGGCTAGATGTATTATAATGGTGATTTCACCTAGTGGTTGTGGTTTAATTTAATGTGTTTGTAGTTGCAAATACAAAACCACCCATGTGTTTTCGGCTTGCCCGAGTGGGAGGTCACGAAACCAAGACCACTAGATTGATGGCCTAAGGAGTGGGTCGACATGAGGTTCAGCCCAAGAGGGTGAGCCCTAGTCTCATATCCTAACACTTAGCTCGAGGGAGTGAGTTGGGTAAGGCGTAGGCTGGTCTTCATGCGGCATATGGGTGTCCGAGAGGAACCTATTTGAAACGGGGTAAGTTTCCCGAGAGGGAATTTATTTCCATTTAAAGCTTAGCCTAGTCACTATTATTTTCCAAATTTCCTATTGAAAGAATGTACCCAACGATTTATCTCAGCTTGTATTGCAGTCACACCCTAAGAACTTCTCCCCATACTTGATATTCTTGTTAATTTTTTGTCGTCTTTACTATTTATGACAAAACCCCCATTTGATATTTGACACTTTCGTGTCACCCCCTTTAATTTAGTATGTTTTTGTTCGTCAATATCTTTAGCTACGACTAGTTAGAACGTAATTTTATTTTTTATTAATTCTCTAAACCACTCCCTTGGGAGACGACCCCAACCTTTAGTTGGGCTACTATACTATCGATGATCGTAGACACTCATACCGTAGGCTAGTGTAATTGGTCATGATAATCATCAAAATGGCGCTGCTGCCGGGGAGTGGTGTTACTTGAGAATTTTTAGATTAGTAGAATTTTTGTTCTTCTTAGTTGTAGTGATTACTAATTTAATTTTTAGTTTTGTTTTGTTGAGTGTGTAAACATTTCAAAAAGCATGACTGTTAACGGTAATAACGGAAGCTAGGTGGGCCTTCAGGATGACATCGGCAACCTCAACGATGTTCAAGAGCCCAATATTAATGATCCACATCTCATGGGAGGTGTAACGACTCGGAAAATGATAGAGTGAAACTAGAGCCTCACATGTGAGTTTGGAGTCGAGAACTTAATGAAATGATTATATTTGAATTTGACCCAAAAAGTTCTTAAAAATTGTTCTTCGGAAGTTACCGGAAACTTGTTTAGCTGTATATAAAAAGATCCATTTCGTTTTTTGAAAATCCAACTTCATATTCTTGTTTAGGGGGTCAAATTGAGTGGGAAATGGGTCTAACCCAAATTTTAGAGCAACCGTATCAAAATCCGAAATTTCCAAGTGAAGCCTTTTTCGAGGGTCTACTTTGGAGGGTCATATCTCCTAGCACACAAATTATTTGGGTGGCCAATAATATATCCATGGAAAGCCCTTTGAGTTAGCTACCTAACTCACTTCGTTTCACCTCATTCGGAGTTCGGACGAAGAAGTTATGCCCATTTTCGTAAAATCTGTCCGGCAGAAAAAGGCAAATTCCAGTAGCTGATTTTACTGTTCATTTACTGTTCACCCGCCTGAAATTTTTTCTAAGTGTTGGACCATTTTTTTCAAAGGACTTATATTATTTCCTATATACCATTAGTTCATTCCCATCCCTAAAAACATTTCCCTCTCTACAATCCTCCATTTAAGAAGAAGAAGAAGTGGGAGCTAGGGCTTTGGATTCAAGGCTTTCTTCATCAAATTTCGTGGGAGATCATAGCAAAGGTATGGTGGTCTTGATCCTTGTCTAATTTTCCATTCAAGGAGCCAAATCCAAAGTTATTTCAAAGTATGAAAAATCTAGGTTTTCACTCAATCTCATGGGTTCTTCCACCAAATGGTTTTAAAAGGTTTCTAATGGCACTTTATGGTTATATTGTTGTTGTATTGACGATTTAAGATGAAAATACTCCATGAACCCATGATTTCTCTCTATTCCTAGTTTATGCCTTTATGAAGTGGGTTGCTAGATAATGAATGTATATGAATCAAACTTGTTTAAAGGTCTTTAGATTGTTGAAGTATGTCATTACCCATGCTTATTTTATGGTGTATTGTTGGTGTATTGGTATGTGAGGCTTATGGCCTTAAAGGCATAGTATGAGAAATTGGAGTGTTATCATGACATTATACGAATGAGAATTCAATGAAGATAATGTGATCATGTTATGAATGTAAAGGTGTTGTTGTAGGTTGTTCACTGGTTTGGTTGCATAATTACTACCCTATTTTCCATGCTCTTTGATTCCATTACATGCCTTCAAGGTGTTTGACAAAATGTCCAACTATGGAGAATTGATGAATCGATGCTTTAAAGTTTGAGTTATGAGATGTATGGAAATCCAGAGATGTGTTGATGACACTCATGAATGTTGATGATATAATATGAAGGATTCTTCAATATAAAGTATACCTTGAATTGGTAGGGCTTATGCATCATTTTCTTGTATAAATGATTATATTGTTGATTGTTGAATCCTTGGATCGGTAGGCTTATGGCACCCTTCCACACATGCTTATAATGAACCTTGGATCGGTAGGCTAATGGCACCCTTCCATTAATGATAAGTAATGAACCTTGGATTCGGTAGGCCTATGGCACCTTTCCATAAAGGTTAATGATGAGACTTGAATCGGTAGGCCCATGGCACCCTTTCAAGAGGAGTTAATGAGCTTTCCTAAATGTACCTTGAATCGGTAGGCTTATGGCACCCTTTCATGTGTTAAATAATGTACCTTGAATCGGTAGGCTTATGGCACCCTTTCATGTGTGATGATGTCAAAGTAATGAACTATTCTATGGGAATGTAGGCTAAGCACCGAGCGGATTTGGTTAGATGGAAACTCCCCCGACAGTTAGGCATGAGTTTCAATGATCGTCTACCTTATCCCATAAACTATGTGCCCGCATAGGAAGCTAGTGGATCCATTAAGCTATATATACCGGTCTTCCTTAGGCAAGTAGACCACCTCTTTTCGGTGTGGGGACTCATGACACCGGATTCCATGACAAGCTCTCATGGTCTATGTCGGTTAAACGCTTACTTCCCATCATGTGAGATTTCATTATGGTTTCTTGACAGGTTCTACAAAGTGTAGGTAGTAGTATGGGATGCTACCTATACATTGCACGAGTAGGCTTGGAGAGGGTCATAGTGAGTTTCTCTAAATCCTAATGACTGTGACATGAATGTACCCTAAATGAGGTTATTAAAGAATGTTGGCTCTTAAATGCTTAATATGTTATGCATGTTATACTTGGGTTATATTACGAGTTATTTTCCCTTGTCATGTCTTAATTAATGATATACCTCTTATGTATGAATATTGTGCAAAGGTGAAAGAAAGGAATGATAAGTTACTTTAAGTGACCTAAATGTGGTGCCTTAGTATGGATGGTGGTATGGGACGTCATCCATACATTGCACGAGGTATAGCATAAGGGTTTCTTGAGGTGAAGGTCCAAGGTAAAGGTTTTCATGTTGATATTGTTTAAAGGTGATATTATGACTTACTTGATGTTATGCTTGTCTTGTATGTCTTTTATGCTATTGTTCATGATATTTCAAAAAGGTGGCAGAATGCATGGTTTCTAACTAAAATGTCCCTTTTTAAGCATGTTTTGCATGGTCATCATACTTAGTACATTTTGTGTACTAACCCATATTATTCATATTTTTACTATAAGTGTAGGTTCCGGCAAGTGATCCCTCCTAGCTAGTTTGAAGTGTTGGATTGCTTTCCTCCAAGACTTGGTATGTCCTCATGGATTCGAGGATAAGATTTTTAAGTTCTTTTGTTCATGTAATAGACTTCTTTTGATTGTAAAGGGCTGTGTCCCTACTTATGTTTTGCGACTGAGTCTAAGATGGCCATGTGAGACTTAGACTTCCGCTGTGTGTTTTTAAAGTTGTTTTAAGAAGTTTAAATGTGTGGATGTAAATAAGTTTTTTTTTATTATTCCGCACTATTTTCATTATTGAATGCAATGAATGACTATGTGGCTTGTATAAGACCCCTTCGGGGTCGAGTACGTCTTGTTACGACTTGGGGGTGCTCCCGGGTCGTGACAGGAGGTGTTGGAGCAATCGTCTACCTCCAGCAGAGGGAAACGCGGTATTCCACATAACAAGCACCATGTTGCAACTTTTACAACTAAAGGGACATTTCAGTGGATTAGCTCATGAGGACCCACACGAGCATCTTCGAAACTTCGTAGATGTGTGTGGACCATTCTCATTCAAAAACATCTCTCAGGAATCAGTTCGATTGAGGCTATTCCCTTTTCTTTGATGGGCGAGGCATGCAAGTGGCTGGCTGAGTTTCCACGGAACTCCATCACTTCATGGGAGGAGTTGGTTACCGCATTTATTGTGAGAGTTTTCCCTCCCTCGAAGATGATGACTATTCGGGATAGTATCCAAAGCTTTAAGCGTCTGAATGGAGAGCCTCTACATGAAACTTGGCTTTTATTTAAGAAATTGGTACTTCAATGCCCAACCCATGGTCTGCCTGACCAATGTGCTCCTTCAATACTTTTATCGGAGTCTAGACTCGATAAACAAGGGTGTCGCTGACCAACTCTCACCCGGAGGCTTAATGCAACAGCCATACGCAGTAGCAACTCAGCTTTTGGATGGCATGACAACCATTAACAGGGCATGGTACACTCATGAGGACCAAGTCTCCCCTGTCACCTTCCAGTTATCTAAAGAGCAGATTGTAAAGGACAACGAGAGAGACCAAAACATGGCCAAGATCATGACTCAACTTGACATTTTATCCAAAAATGTCACGGGGGCTGGTACCCGTGGGGTTAAAGCTGTGGGAGTAGGGGGTGCGAATCCTGATAAAATGAAGTAAATTTTCTAGCTAACCAAGGCAAGGGCTATCGTTCAAACTACCAAAGGAAGTGTGGAAATCAAGGATGGGCTAGAGACGAAGGATGGAAAGATTGAGACCGTGAATGGAGGGACTGTAATCCAAATTGGAATGATGGTGAAAAAGACAGATATGTGCCTCCTCACGAGCGACAAAAACCCAAGGATTCGAAAGGTGGTAGATCTGAAGATATGCT
Organism: Solanum stenotomum; assembly: GCF_019186545.1. Classification (NCBI taxonomy): domain Eukaryota; kingdom Viridiplantae; phylum Streptophyta; class Magnoliopsida; order Solanales; family Solanaceae; genus Solanum; species Solanum stenotomum. The sequence goes on from NC_064288.1 coordinate 24,517,124, forward strand.
CTCACGTATCCTAAACAAAGTTGAAGGGTCAGACAAAATTCTAAAAAGCATGAAAGAAGATCCGTCTACCCTCACTCAGACTGTCACCTCTTATTCAGTCTCGATCAAGAGGTTAGAGACCCAATTGGGTCATATATCATCTCATCTAAATCCAAGACAGCATGGGGGTTAGCCTAGTGATACTACGACTAACCCAAAAAGTGAGGTTTGAAGGTTGACTTGCGTCGTGCCACGACGCTAACTAAGGCGCTGTTTGGGAGGCAACCCAAAACCCTTTATTTCTTTGTTTTGCTTTAAGTAAATAATGGTGTGTTGTTTGTATAGGTTGAAACGAGGGAGGTGATTGAAATAGGATATGGAGGCAAGCAACAGGTCCAGTTAGCGGATCGCTGAAAAGATTAGAAAACACTATTCTGTTCGTTGGCTAACACAAGGTATTGTCAGCCTAAACCTTGTACAACTCGGCGGTCTAGAGAAGTTAGTGGCGCATCGCCGACCAAGTCGACATTTTCGATGTAGACCGCCATTGGAATCTTCACAGGAGCTGCAAATCCTGTGACATTTGGTGAACTAGCTAGACACTTGGAGCTTCGCTGAATGAATGGGTGAATTAACCCACATCGCTGAATGGGCGGGAACTGGATGATTTTTGCAAGCTACATGTTTAAAAGTCCTATTTCACTCATTTTCTCTCATCTTTTCGTCCTACCAAACTCACACCTGCACCCTAATTGTATGTTTCTTGCACATTTGGATTATAGTGGTTCATTGATTTGTGCGCGGATATGGATTGCATTGCTGCCTAACACTTTATTAGCGTCTATTCACCATTAAAGGTTGGTAGTCTGAACCTCGCGTTTAAAAATATTAAAATTGTACTCATTTGCATAATGATGAAAATGTTAAACCTCTGTTGAGTGTCTGAGTTACTGGGATTACATATATTTTCGATTATGATTTGGTACCTAGTGCATCATTCGAGGAGTTCCCAATTAGCCAAACTTTGAGTTGAAGTGTTACGTGGTGGGAATAGAAGTTTCTATGTGTCTTCGTTGAAATTGAGTTATATGCGCGTTAGCTACATTATCTGGGGTTACCGGGTGAGCCTCGAATGGCTGGGGTGATAATTGGCACGTTGAGCTGATAGGCGAGGTGAACAAATCCTACCGAACTACTCAGTGGTTCACCTAACTGCCCCATTTCACTCTTAACTGTACATTTCATATACTGATTGACCTGCAACTCTCGGCGGTCAGTTTGATTCGCATAATACACTCGGCGACTCGCCAAAATTTCCCTTGTTCGCCTATTACTTACCCCCTTATATCATTTGTACATCAATTTCAATGATTAACCTAACAGCCTAGCTGAGAAATTCTACACTCAGAAACACCCTTTTTCTCTTAGTTGAATTAATATTTAACTTATCCTTAAAGTTTTTGCAGAAATGGCTAGACCAAAAGTCGTAGGGAGAGATGATCCACCCAGGTACATAGGATCACGAGAATTTAGACACGATGAAAAGAGAGCAGAGCTAGCCAGACAAAGGAAGTACACCAAGGAAGCTAGGGAAAAGAGACGAATTCCCTTCGATCCTAATGTGCGACCATGTGATCGAAGTTTAGTCAATGCAATACATGCCTTCAGAGCAGCTCATGAGATAGATCAGATGATTGTAGCAAATCTTGCTGCAGAGGCTAGGGCAAAAACAAACAATGGGGACCAAAATAACAATGCTTCAGGGACCATTATTTTACTTCATGAAGATGCATCGGGCACTGATATTTCAGCAGATAGGGAGACTGCATAGACATGACCCTTCTTTATCCCTTTTCCTTGTCTTATCTTTCTTTAGCCTTTGATATTGTTATTGTTTGCATTTGAGGACAAACGCTTTTATTTGTGGTGGGGTGAGGCCCACACCTTTTGTGTTGACATTCATGTTTTGTTCTGTATATATTTGGGCTGTTCTGTTTTAAATTATTTTTACACTGCTTTTTATGGATGTTTGAGCTTAGGGCTCTCTTTTGTTTTTAACTGAAAACGATTTTGACCCTTCCGAAAATTTTTAAATTTTTTGCACATTTTCGCCACCCCTCGCAAGATGAATGTGGCTGTTCTTTTGCAAAAAATTAAGTCTCGGTTTCGATCAATACCAATGACTTGAATAGTGCTCTCAATTGAACGAACATGAATGTATGGCTATGATGAGGCGAAATGAAGTTGCATAGACAATATGTGAACTGTTTGCATCTCGTTGTGACTAGCCATTTATCAAATTGATTCTCTTGTTATGACCATTGCACACTAGCGAAAGTGTGTAGTCTTGTTTGACTTAAGTGTCGATGCCTTGTCTGATTAGCTTGCTTTTAACCATGCATGATTAAACCTAGAATTTACCCTGTTAGTCTGATTGATTTAGAAAGGTGTCCTCTTGAAATGATCTTAGGCAACATTAAAGAGTGTGAGCCAAATTTGACATATATCTCTTTTGTGGCCTACCCATGAGCGTGTGAAACTCTTTTGAACACCCTTTGAGCCTTACCTTTATTTGGAAGAACCTTGGTGAACCCTAGACCTTACTTGACCCACTACCTATAATCCTCTTGATTTGTGGTTTAGCGAATAGCCAACTTAGGCCAAAAGCCTAAGTTGGGGGTGTGGTGAAAAGCAAAAGGAGAAGTCAAGAAGTGCAAGAAAAGCCCCCCTAACCCATGGTATTGCATGAAAATGGAACCCCTTCAATTAAAAAAAATCAATAAAACTTACGAAGGATATCGGGTTCCAAGCAATCCATAAAGGTGAATAAAAAGGTGATTTAGAAACACTAGAAAAAGAATTGATAGATGAAAAGAAGGGAATGCCTTGAGAATACCACATCTCAAGAGAACAAAGTCACTGAGCCTAAATGACCATACCTTTGCACTCATCCCCATTACAAGCCTTAGAAAGACCTTTTTCATCTTGAGTAAGCCGAATCAAAAGTTGATTGGAAAATAAGGGCAAACTTATGGGTGAAAACATGCATTGTGTTCCTCTTTTTGAGTGTGAGTGTTGCATCTGATTCCTGATCTTGAATTGATTAACCTCTATGTGTGAATATGGAATCATTCTTTATGTGAGGGCATTTGGATACTTTTTGTTGAACTTGAACAAGTAGGAAGTATTACGAGCATGAGAATCTTTGGTAATGGTGTGTCACAACTTGAATCTTTGAGTACACAGTTAATCTTTGCATAAGTAATTTGAATCTTGTTGTGTATGTTCATGATTGAGTCTTGTGTAGCACTATTTAAGACACTCTTTTTGAACAGCTGAACTTGAGTTTGCTTGAGGACAAGCAAAAGTTTAAGTTGGGGCTGTTGATGAGTTAGTTTGGACTTATTTAGGGCTTTATTTTGATAGAAATAGTGTCCTCACATACTTATTTTGTCTCAATATCTGATGAAAACTCTTAAGTTTCAGGTATTTAAAGTTTTAGTAGAAGCATGGACACTTAGGCGCAAAAAGGAACAAAAAGGCTGGAAAGAACGAAGAAGCTGGAGCCTAAGCATCGCCAAACATCTTTGGTGAATCGCTGAAAGGACAGACTCCGCCCTTTGTTCCAGTGTGCGAAGCCCCTGAAGGAAGAGCATCAAGAAGGCGATGAGAGGAGCAGTCGACGCTTCGCCAAATAGTTCCGTGAAGTAGTACTATACCGCCCGATTTTCTAGAATGTGAAGACGCTGAAGGCAAGCACTAAATGGCAATGAGACAGAAGATGGGCTAGTCGCCGAGTCACTCGGTGAACTCGACTAATTTTTCCGAGCTATCCGTCAACACTAATTTCTGATGGCTATAAATACTAAACTTGTTATTAATTTTAGAAGTTCCGAACCATTTTTATATTGTTCACAATAGAATAGTACTTGTTAGATAATTTTTCTCTCAAGTTTGGAGAGGGTTTTGTGGGAGACTTGAAGAGAGAAGGATTTCATCTTCCCCAAGTTGGAAGTGAGTCTTCTCCATTCTTCTTCCTTTGGTTAAATCAAGGTTTAATTTCTTACACCCATTTGATTTTAGTAGCCTTTTAGATATATTTTATTATTTCTTGATGTGTGGCTAAAAACCCCCATTCTTGGGGTGTGATTTAGCAAATATGTGTTGATATTGTTGTTGGGTCTTGCTTGCTGATAGGCTAGATGTATTTTAATGGTGATTTCACCTAGTGGTTGTGGTTTAATTTAATGGGTTTGTAGTTGCAAATATAAAACCACCCATGTGTTTTTTGGCTTGCCCGAGAGGGAGGTCGCGAAACCAAGACCACTAGACTGATGGCCTAAGGAGTGGGTCGACATGAGGTTCAGCCCGAGAAGGTGATCCCTAGTCCCATATCCTAACACTCAGCTCTAGAGAGTGAGAGGGGTAAGGCATAGGCTGGTCTTCATGCGACAGATGTGTGTCCGAGAGGAACCCATTTGAAACCGGGTAAGTTTCCCGAGAGGGAACTTATTTCCATTTAAAGCTTAGCCTAGTCACTATTATTTTGCAAATTTCCTATCGAAAGAATCTACCCAATGATTTATCTCAACTTTTATTGCAGTCATACCCCAAGAACTTCTCCCCATACTTGATATTCTTGTTAATTTTTTGTTGTTTTTACTTGTGCCAAAACCCCCATTTGATATTTGACACTTTCGTGTCACCCCATTTAATTTAGTATGTTTTTGTTCGTGAATATCTTTAGCTACGACTAGTTAGAACGTAGTTTTATTTTTCTATTAATTCTCAAAACCACTCCCTTGGGCACGACCCCAACCTTTAGTTGGGTTACTATATTATCGACGATCGTAGATGCTCATACCGTAGGTTAGGGTCATTGTTCATGATTAGCATCAGAAAGCCACAGCCTCAAGGCCCATGAGAAGGACCATGGCTCGTGGCAAACACCATAACTCATGAAGCCCTCCGTGAAGATGCGTTAGGCTTGTGGGCTAGAGGCACTTGTTGCCTAACCATGACCTCAAGTCCACGAAGGGACCAGGGCTCGTGGTCATGACCACGGTTTGTGGGACTCCATGTGAGGCCTGGGTAGCCCATTTAAATGAAAGGTGTTTTTGGTCTTTTCCGGTTTTGGTCCAAATTAAGTGAGGTCATTTTGCCTTAACTTAGGGTCACTATATAAGTCATTGTAACTTAAAAACCAACCCATTCTACTCATTATTTCCAATACCAAAATAGATCCCCAAAATTCATCCTATCCAAATACTCTCTCTGTAATACTTGAAGAAGAATAAGAAGGAGGAAGTTGGAGCTAGGGTTTAAGGATCAAGGTTATTTACATCAAGTTCATTGGTCCTTGTTGTTAAGGTAGGGTAGCTTTCATCCATGAATATATTTCATCCATGGAGCCCCATCAAAATCCTAATTTCAAAGATAGAGATCCCCAAATGTTGGGGTTTGATTCCAAATTCATCGGTTCCATTCAAAATCAATTATAATGATTGAATTATGTTATATTAAGCATGAATTGATGATTTCCTATAGTTCTTATGATGAATCCACAAGAACCCATGAAATTCCCATATTTCTCAATTGTAATCTTGTGATGTCGGTCTTTGTTGATGAAAGAAGAATGTTATGAAATTATGCATGTAGTGATTGGGTTACTTGAATCATGATGATATCCATGTCTAATGTTTGAGTTCTAGATGTGTTGATCGAAAGTGTGCTTTGAACCTTGAAAGGGAAAAGTATTAGAATTATGCATGTTTTATGGGATCGATGTAAATGCTTTTAGAACACTTTGATTGTGAAATGTCTATGATTATGATGTTGTTTCTGTGTTGTTGAAAGGATATTATCATATACACACCTATGCTTGAATATGATATGATGTGAAAGGTTTTCTCACATAATGACGATTCTAAGGTTGAAAGGCTTTCTCACCCAATTGAATCTAAGATTTATTTGTAGAGATGGACAGTGAAAGGCTATTTTCACACATGATCTAAGAGCTATCTTATGAATTAAGCATGGATTTAGTGTCAAAATATTCTTCTATGAATATGAATTATGTCGAGGCTTAATAAATACTCCATGGGAATAATTTCTTAGAACCGAGTGGATATTGATAAGAGATGGGAGCCCTCACGTTAGTTGAGCCCGGGTTTCTAAAAGCAATCTCTTGGGATGTAAGCCCTTACGATAGTTGAGGCTGGATTTCTTGTAGTAATCTCCTTATCCCATAAACTATGTGCACCCTTAGGTTATTTAGTTGTTGGATCCACATAAGCTAAAAGTATGGTTCTACCTTAGACAAGTAGGACACCCCTTTTTGGTGTGGATAACACCGGGGATCATGTTATAGAACACATGGTCTTATGTCGGTTAAGGATTATTCCCACAATAAGAACAAGAATATGAATTATGAACTATGGTTACTCAATAAGCTTTGTATATGAGTCCCAAAGGCTTTAAAGATGATGATGACTATGTTGGCTACGTTTTTATGATTAATGCTTGATGAAAATTCCTCTCAAAGAAAGTTTGATGGACATGATCCCCCTAGATTCCAACAAAGGTTTTACGGACAAAGTTCTTCTAAGGTTCCCCATGGTATAACCAAAAGAGGGTGTCTAACCCTAAACCTCAAGGAGAGATAGTGGTGGGTCATAATTGTCTAAATCTAATTGCACCAAATGTGGAAGGAAGCACGGTGGTAGGTGCCTAGCTGTGATGGATGGCTGCTATGGTTGTGGTGGAAGTGGTCAAAAAATGAGAGATTGTCTGATGCTTAAGGTTCAAGGAAGAGAGGGCAAGCAAGCTCCTCCTAGCGGTTCAAACTCCAATGCTCCCAATCAAAACCACTTCTATGCTCTCCAAAACCGAGGTGAACAAGATAATTCTTCAGACGTGGTCACCGGTATGTCAAATGTTTCACATATAGGTGTGTATGTTTTGTTAGACCCCGATGCTACTTTGTCTTTTGTGACGCCATAGGTGGCAATGAAATTTGATATGCTCCCCGATGTGTTGTTAGAACCGTTGCCTGTCTCTACTCTTGTAAGTGATTTTATTGTGGCTAAGAGGGTTCATAGAAAGTGGCCCATTTACCTATCCCATAGAGTTACCCTTGTTGATCAATAGAGATTGAAATGTTAGATCTCGATGTTATCTTGGGTACAGATTGGCTGCTCTCTTGTTATAGTAATTGTAGAACCCGTGTAGTCAAATTGTTAGTTCCCGATTGAGCCTATCCTAGAGAGGAAGGAGGGAAGTTCTATCGCTTGAGATTAGTTGTTCCTTACATGAAGGTTATAAGGATGATCACTAAAGGCTGCTTTTCCCACCAAGTTAGGGAGAGGGAATTAAATTTTTGGTAATAACCAACTTCAAAGGGTTAGTTATATCTCTAAGATTGATCTTAGGTCGGGTAACTACTAATTAAAGGTGAGAGATGAAGATATTTCAAAGATGGCAATGAGAACCCGGTATGGTCATTATGAGTTTTTGGTTATGTCATTTGGGTTCACTAATGCTCTGGTGGCGTTTATGGACTTGATGAATAGTAGTTTAGACAATACTTTGACATGTTTGTGATTGAATTCATTGATGATATTTTGATATATTCAAGGAGTGAGAATGAGCATGTTGACCATTTGAGAATTGTATTGCAAGTTTTTAAGGACCATCAACTTTACGCAAAGTTTAGTAAGTATGAATTTTGGTTAAGGTCCATAGCATTCCTTGGTCATATTGTGTCAAGTAGGGGTATTGAGGTGGACCCTAAGAAGATGGATGCATTCAAGAGTTGGCCAAGACCTCTAACTCCTTCAGACATTAGAAGCTTTTTGGATTTGGCCAATTATTATAGAAGGTTTGTTGAGGGATTCTCTTTCATCGCCTCTCCGATGATGGCATTGACTCAAAACAAGGCTAAGTTCATTTTGTCGGAAGCTTGTGAGAGAAGTTTCAAAGAATTGAAGGATAGACTTACTTCCACTATGGTGTTGACATTACCGGAGTGTATGGATGGCTTTGTGGTGTATTGTGATGCCTCTAGAGTTGGGTTGGTGTGTGTGCTTATGAAAATGGTGAGGTGGTTGCCTATGCTTCAAGGAAACATAAAGTCCATGAGAAGAATTATCCTACCCATGACCTTGAGTTAGCGACGTTTGTTTTTGCTTTAAAGATTTGGAGGCATTATCATTATGGGGTTCATGTTGATGTGTTTACCAATCACAAGAGTTTGCAATATGTGTTTAGTCAAAAGGATTTGAATCTTTGCCAAAGGAGGTGGCTTGAATTATTGATGGATTATGACATGAGTGTTCTTTATCACCCCGGCAAGGCCAATGTGGTAGAAGATGACTCTTAGTAGGTTGTCTATGGGTAGTGTGGCTCATTTTGATGATGATAAGAAATAGTTCGAAATGTTCATAGGTTGGCCTGGTTAAGTGTTGAATTAGTGGACTCCACCAAGGGTGGTTGTAACGACCTGAGAGCATCCCCTAGTCGTTACCGGCGTATTCGACCTCGAAGAGGTCTTATACAAGCCCTTAGCATTCAACATAACATGTATGATAGAATAAAATTGCGGAAAATTTAAAACTTTTACTTTGGAAGTTCAACTTCAATTCATATAGGAAAAATAGAATCTAACTTCGTCACAATGCACCATCTAGACATGGAAGTATTGAAAATGGGACTTAGACCTTACATCAATAAGAAGTCTTGAAAATAGGAAGTACAACAATGTCTTTCAACATAAGCAAAGAACTAAACATAGAAGCTAGATCATAGGGTCTTGTCCTCGGACTTGAGGACTCACCAACTTGGGAAAGCAACTCCAAGTGTCTTGAGAAGTAAGCTTGAATCCTCAACGGCCCGAACCTAAATGTTTGGGAAAAGGGAGAATATATGGGTTAGTACAACACACGTACTAAGTATGGCTACTATGCATAAAAACCATTGAAACATGCATAAAAGGACATTTATTCAAAACATGCTTTTTGCCAATTAAATCCAATATGCACACAAATTAAGTATCATAGTCCAAACCAACATAATATCATCCCAACATGTAGACAACCCAAGTAATACTAGTGCAATGCAAAGAATAGAACCCCATAACCCTACTCAAAGCCAAGTATCACATTAAGCAACATACTTTATGCATACATTCATAAGATCATATTTCATCATAACTTACCATATTCATAATGATCATACATAACATAGCTTCAACATAGATAAGTCATAATAATCATAATCATAAGAGAACACTACTACAACAATATTTTAGGATCCTACAAGTGCAATGTGCAAGAGAAGTCCCATACCCTCCCTTACACTATGTAGAAACCCTTAAGAATGCCCTAGTAAGAGTTCACACCTTTCATACCTTCATTTACTTTTACATTAGGGAAATATTGCAATAACCGACATAGACCATGAGAGATACATTGAATCCGGTGTTCTACACCCACACCGAAAAGAGAGGGTTAACACTTGCCTAAGGTGTAACCATTCGTACATAGCTATCTAGGTGGATACACTAAGATAGAGTACTATGTGGGCATATAGTTAAGGGTCAAGGAGATTGCTTCTAGAAACCCTAACTTACTAAACGTGAGGGTTTCTATCTCATTAGACAACACATACCGTAGGTAATCTGGACTTGCTAAACGTGAGGAAACCCATTTGGGGAGCCGGACTTACTAAACGTGAGACCCCTATCTCATTTACATGCCCTTTCGGTGCTAAGCATCTGATTCCCTTTTGTAATCATCTTTAGTCATCACATAAGTTCACATTAGCCTTTACTAGACTCTTATGTAGACATCTTACCATAATAGCTCATATGTGTTCATAAGTGAGTAACAATCCTTTCACTTTAGAGACACTTAGCAAGTGAGTAAACCTTTCACTTTACATTACACTACAATTATGAGAACTACCTTTCAATCATATAGCAATCATACCATAATATGCATACATACTTCATAGCTAATTCAAGTGTAGTGGTTTTACGATGAGGAAACTAGGTCATCAATACCATAATAACACATTAGGTATAGCATTATTACAATCTAAGTAATTAACCTGTCATACTTGAGTTCAAAGAAGAACCAACCTTCATACCTTCTTGACCTTTGTGGGACACCCATACTTCAATTACCAAGCAATTCATAACCAATACATAATACAAGGTAATTGATGAAGTAATAACATAATCAACATGAATATAAGCAATTGACATAATCCCTTCATAGCCTTCAAGGCTTCATTCATAGACTCAACCCTAATTTCATAGAAATTGTACATAACCTAGGGTAGAATCATCATACAAACATGAATTACATAACATCACATTCAATTCAGAGTCTTCAATCATTATCCAACACAAACTAGGGTTAAAATTAGGAAAAGAAGGAGAAACATCGGTCTCATATGGAATTCTTCAAGAAACCACCAATACAACATAAATTCATCCATAATGTTCATATAACATCAATCAAAGTCTGTTAATAATATCAATTTCACTTTAGAAAGAAGACCCACGTTTTTGGATTGAAACCTAGAAATTGGGGATTTTGAAGTTCATCTTGAAGGGGCCTCTTGGGAAAGGAATCCCAAGAGTGATAAGCAACCATACCTTGGAATGTTGGTCTTCTTCTTGAAGTTCCAATCTTCTTCAATGGAGTTCTTGAGAAGAGAGAGAGTAGAGAGAAGGAGGAACTTTAGGTTTAGATCTTTGGGGTTTTGTGTTTGAGTGATAAAAGTGAGGTAAATTGACTTAAAAATCATTATATACACGTCCCCGAAAGTACCCTAAGTATCCCTCACTTAAATGGACTCTTTAATGAAGGAAAATAGATTTCTGAATTTTTGCATTTTCGTCGCGGAACAAGTCTGCGACGCAGAGCTGTTCCCTGAAGATATTTGGAATTAAATTTTGAGACAGTAGAGTCCGTGACAGGACCGCGTCGCAAACTTTATTTTTTCTCCTTGGGGGAACAAGTGCGCGACGCACAGCTATTCCCTCCAAGTGCAATCTGCAAGCTGCCTTGGCAGCTTTCTTGGCTAAGGTTAGGGTCCTCCTCGGGGCCCCTTAGGGTGGCCTCGGGAGGTCGTATTCAAACGTTTTGACCCTAGAAACATATATTTACCTATTTTAAACCTTTTCACCAGATTATACCATCATACGACACTCCCAAACCTGCCCAAAATCTAAGGATACACTAGAACACATTCTTCTCTAGTTTCCGGACGTCGTGGTCGTTTCTTGACGTTTAGACTTTTACTCTTCCAAACCAAGTCAATTACATTAGTTTAGGTTTATTAACATCATTTTAACTATTTTTAAGTCATTATTCATAAGGTGAGGCTCTAACTTAAGTCATAGAATTTCCTGGGTGTTACAATATCCTCCCCTTAGGAACATTCGTCCCCGAATGTCACTTGGACTTCTTTCTAGGGAGACAAAGACTCAAAGTAGCAGCACAAAAACCAGTCACATCAACAACATCATATCATCATATCATATAGGAATTTAATCCACAACATCACTATGCTAAAAACTCTTTACTTCACAGAAGTATAGGAGGAACTACATTCTCCATATTCGATGAGCATCAACATATATATTAAGCAATCAACAAGACATTTCTTTAGCAAGACAACATCAAGCATGCTCATTACAACTCTCATGAAGACAACATCACAAACATCTATGGGTGCAATTTCAATCATGAGAAACAAAATTCATGAAAACTCAAAATACAACTTTAAGCATGAATTTTCACAAAAATATGCACATATAAGGAAATCAAGTCATAATCATCAACACACATGATTTTCAATTTATACCAAATTAAGAGAGACTACTAACCTCAACTATGGCTAGGAGTAGGAGGAAAAAGATGAGGGTAGCGAGACTTCATGTCGGCCTCGGCCTCCCATGTTGCACCCTCAACTAGGTGGTTTCTCCATAAGACTTTCACGGAGGCCACCTCTTTATTCCTCAACTTCTTAACTTGACGATCTAAGATTTCGACCGGAACCTCTTCATAAGAAAGATTCTCATTCACCCCTAAACGTTCTAGAGGGAGAATGGACACCGGGTCACCTATACACTTCTTTAACGTAGAAATATGGAACACCAGGTGAACCGGGGCCAATTCGATGGGTAATTTCAACTCATAAGCGACCTTTCCGACACGCTTCAAGATTTCATAAGTCCCAACATACCGGGGGCTAAGCTTCCCCTTCTTACCAAACCTCATCACCCCTTTCATGGGTGAGATTTTTAAGTAGACCCAATCACCTACTTCAAATTCAAGATCTCCCTTTCTATCATCGACATAAGACTTTTGCCGACTATGAGCCGTTTTCAACCTATCCCTTATAAGTCAAACTTTTTCTATAGCCTCATAGACTACTTCGGTACCAAGAAGAGCAAATTCACTTACTTCAAACCACCCAACCGGAGATCAACACCTTCTACCATAAAGTGCTTCAAAGGGTGCCATAACAATACTTGAGTGGTAGCTATTGTTGTAGGAAAATTTTATTAAAGGTAGGTGGTCATCCCAATTACCCTTGAAGTCAATGACACACGCTCTCAACATGTCCTCTAGGGTTTAGATGGTGCGTTCCGCTTGACCATCCGTTTGAGGGTGAAATTCGGTACTAAGTTTCACTTGAGTACCAAGCCCACTTTGGAAAGACCTCAAAAAGTGGGAAGTAAATTGGGCACCTCTATCCCAAAATAATCGACAACGGGGCCCCACGCAATTTCACAATCTCCTTAATGTACAACTTAACATAATCTTCCGCCGAATAAGAAACCTTGACGGGAAGGAAATGGGCTGATTTAGTCAATCTGTCCACAATGACCCAAATGGAATCATGTTGCCTACGGGTTCGAGGCAATCCTACCACGAAGTCCATATTGATCTCTTCCCACTTCCAAGTGGGGGTATCAATATCTTGAGTTAGACCTCCCGGTCCTTGGTCCTCGGCTTTGACTGGTTGGAAATTCGAGCACCTAGCTACAAAATCTACTATGTCTCTTTTCATTCCGTTCCACTAATAAATCTCACGTAAGTCGCGATACATTTTGGTGGCTCCCGGATGGATGGAGTATCGGGACCCATGGTCCTCCTCTAAGATTGTCTCTCTTAGGCCATCCACATCCGGAACACATAATCTTCCTTAGTTTCTAAGCACCCCATCTTCTCCTTGAGAGAAAGTTTCTATTGCTTTGTTGAGAACCAACTCTTTTAGTTCCATCAAAATAGGGTCAAAATGTTGCTTAGACTTTACGTCAACAACAACCGATGACTCGGAATTATCCGGACCATGACACCTCCTTTTGGGGAATCTTCAAGTTGGACACCCAACCGGGCTAGCCTATGTACATCACGGGATAACTCCCTTTTATCTTCTTCCACATGTGACACACTACCCATAGATATACGACTCAAAGCATCCACAACCATATTTTCTTTTCCGGTGTGGTAAAGGACACTCATATCATAATCTTTTAAGAGTTCCAACCACCTCATTTGTCTGAGATTAAATTCTCTTTTGCTAAAAACATATTGAAGACTCCTGTGGTGGGTAAACACATCCACATGTACCCTATAGAGATAGTGTCTCCAAATCTTTAAAGCAAAGACTACGACTGCTAGCTCAAGGTCATGAGTTGGATAATTCTTCTCATGCACCTTGAGTTGTCTCGAGGCATAAGCTATAACCTTACCATGCTGCATGAGGACACAACCCAAATACACTCGGGAAGTGTCACAATATACTACAAACCCTTTGGTGCCCTCCGGTAAGGTCAAAACCGGAGCGGAGGTGAGCTTATCTTTCAGCAATTCGGATGTCGGAAGGACTCAAAGGTCTAGGCCAACTTTTGACTGCATCGGTTTTCTTTGGATCAACTTCTATACCCTCACTAGAAACAATGTGACCAAGGAAAGCAACCGATCTTAGCCAAAACTCGCACTTGCTAAACTTAGCATAGAGTTGGTGATCATTGAGGGCTTGCAATACTATCCTCAAATGATTCATGTGATCATCCTCACTTTTAGAGTATATCAAGATGTCATCAATAAAGATAATAACAAATGAGTCTAGAAAATTTTTAAACACACGATTCATAAGGTGCATGAAAGCCGCTGGGGCATTTGTAAGACCAAAGGACATCACTAAGAACTCAAAATGACCATATCTTGTTCGGAAGGCTGTTTTCGGAACATCAACACCTCTCACCCTAAGTGGGTGATCACCCGACCTCAAATCAATTTTTGAAAAGTAACTCGCTCCTTGAAGTTGATCAAATAAGTCATCAATCCTAGGGAGTGGATACTTGTTCTTAATGATCACCTTATTTAACTGTCGGTAATCAATACACATACGGAGAGATCCATCCTTCTTCTTCACAAATAACACCGGTGCACCCTAAGGAGATATACTAGGTTGGTGAAACCCTTATCCAACAAATATTTGAGTTGAGCTTTTAATTTCTTCAACTCCGTCGGGGCTATCCGGTAAGGAGGGATGAAATGGGTTGTGTATCGGCAATAAATCTATTTCCCGTTCGGGAGGAATCCCGGGTAAGTCATCGGGAAAGACTTCCAGAAAATCCTTCACTACGGAGACCGACTCTAAAGGAGGAATCTCGGACTCAAGATCCTTGACCCTCACAATATGATAGAGGCAACCCTTAGAAATCAACTTACAAGCTTTTAGACATGAAATGATCCTTCCCCTAGGAACGAAATTTCCTCCCTTCCATTCTAAAATGGGTTCATTAGGAAATTGAAACTTCACAATTCGGGTCCTACAATCTATGGGCGCAAAACAAGCATGAAGCCAATCCATCCCCAATATAACATCAAAGTCTAACATATCAAGTTCCACCAAATCAACTAAAGTGACTCTATTGGGCAATGATATGGGACAATCCCTATAAACTCTTTTAGCAACTATGGAATCACCCACCGGAGTAGAAACCGTAAAGGGTTTATCTAAGACATCGGGAAACATATTAAACTTCATTGCAACTAAAGGGGTTACAAAAGACAAATTGGCACCGGGATCCAATAATGCATAAACATTTATTGAAAATACTTGCAACATACCGGTCACAATATTCGGAGAGCTCTTTTGATCACCTCGGGATTGGAGAGCATAAAAGCAATTCTTCTTAGGAGCATCAGAACTTGGGCCACTTGCTTGTGCTTGAGCATTTTCCCTTCATTGAGCCTTTAGCATAGGGCAGTCCCTTCTCATGTGTTACCACAACCATAGGAATTACCTGTGCCAACTAGGCACTTGCCTTCATGTTTTCGACCACACTTTTTACAAATAGGCTTCTCAACATAAGGACCACCGCCTCTTGCTTCTTGAGGCTTGGGGGTAGACACTTTACCTTTGTTGACCCTTGGAGTGTTAGGAGGACCTTGGTTGGAAAACCTCTGTTTGAACTTTGGCTTATCTTGGATTTCAAAGCTAAATTTAGAAGAATTTTCATCATCGGCCCTTGACCTCTTCAATTCTCTACCAACTCGCTTAAGCTTTTGCTCCTTAATTTGCTCGGCATGAACCATAAGGCGAGAAATGTCCATGCTTGGGATTAGCATAGCTGACCTACATTCATTCACCACAAGATCGGATACACCCATAACAAATTTGTTCATTGTAGCTCTAGAGTCCGACACCAAAGTAGGAGCATGCTTGGACAATTGAGTGAACTTGACGCCATACTCCTTCACACTCATACCCCTTTGACGGAGGTTGACAAATTCTTGCATTTTCCTTTCCCTTAGTTCAAAGGGGAAAAACCTATCAAGAAAAGCCATCTTGAATGTAGCCCAACTTATCAGACCCTCTCTAATAGGTCTCCCCTCCTTCCATTGTTCATACCACACTTGTGCCACATCTTTGAGTTGATAGGCGGCTAACTCTGCCTTTTCTTGAGAAGACACACCTATAGCCTCTAGAACCTTAAACACTTCATCAATGAACCCTTGTGGATCTTCTTCCACTTTGGAGCCAAAGAAAGTAGGGGGATTCATCCTTGTGAACTCCCTTATCCTAGAAGCGGTAGTGCTAGCATTGGGGTTCACTTGCACCCTAGTATCACTTGCAACTTGAGTGGCCAACACTTGATTCAAATTATGAATAGCCGACCTTCTCTCAACATTAGACATAGCACCTTCTTCAATAGGAACTTGAGGGTTTTAAGGAGCTTGAGGGGGAACCGCCTCATTCACATTCTCCTCATCGGCCCTCCTTGTGTTGTTCCTTCTTGTATTCATTGCCTATAAGCACAAGAGAAGGATTAGAAGAAAAGAACTAAATAGAGTTAAGACTCTTAGGCACGACTATGGAATAATAAAAGAGTGAAAGTTCCGAAGCATCTCGTAGACTCTTATTCATTAGTGTGGCGTGCTTCACACCCATGAACAAGACTCTACTCGACGTGGTATCTTGTGACATGAATCCTACATTATTCTCAACCTTATGCTCTGATACCAAGTTTGTAACGACCCGAGAGCACCCCCTAGTCGTTATCGGCATATTCGACCTCGAAGAGGTCTTATACAAGCCCTTAGCATTCATCATAACATGTATCATAGAATAAAATCACGGAAAATTTAAAACTTTTACTTTGGAAGTTCAACTTCACTTCATATAGGAAAAATAGAATCTAACTTCTTCACAATGCACCATCTAGACATGGAAGTATCGAAATGGGACTTAGCCCTTACATCAATAAGAAGTCTTGAAAATAGGAAGTATAACAATGTCTTTCAACATAAGCAAAGAACTAAACATAGAAGCTAGATCATAGGGTCTTGTCCTCAAGACTTGAGGACTCACCAACTTGGGGAGGCAACTCCAAGTGTCTTGAGAAGTAAGCTTGAATCCTCAACGGCCCGAACCTAAATATTTGGGAGAAGGGAGAATATATGGGTTAGTACAACACACGTACTAAGTATGGCTACTATGCATAAAAACCATTGAAACATGCATAAAAGGACATTTTATTCAAAACATGCTTTTTGCCAATTAAATCCAATATGCACACAAATTAAGTATCATAGTCCAAACCAACATAATATCATCCCAACATGTAGACAACCCAAGTAATACTAGTGCATGCAAAGAATAGAACCCCATAACCCTATTCAAAGCCAAGTATCACATTAAGAAACCTACTTCATGCATACATTCATAAGATCATATTTCATCATAACTTACCATATTCATAATGATCAGACATAACATAGCTTCAACATACATAAGTCATAATAATCATAATCATAAGAGAATACTACTACAACCATCTCTTAGGATCCCACAAGTGCAATGTGCAAGAGAAGTCCCATACCCTCCCTTACACTATGTAGAAACCCTTAAGAATGCCCTAGTAAGAGTTCACACCTTTCATACCTTCATTTACTTTTACATTAGGGAAATATTACAATAACCAACATAGACCATGAGAGCTACATGGAATCCGGTGTTCTACACCCACACCAAGAATAGAGGGTTAACACTTGCCTAAGGTATAACCATTTGTACATAGCTATCTAGGTAGATCTACTAAGCTAGAGTCCTATGTGGGCATATAGTTAAGGGTCAAGGAGATTGCTTCTAGAAACCCTAACTTACTAAATGTGAGGGTTTCCATCTCATGAGACAACACATACCGAGGTAATCTGGACTTGCTAAACGTGAGGAAACCCATGTGGGAAGTCGGACTTACTAAACGTGAGACCCCCATCTCATTTACATGCCCTTTCGGTGCTAAGCATCTGATTCCCTTTTGTAATCATCTTTAGTCATCATATAAGTTCACATTAGACTTTACTAGACTCTTATGTAGACATCTTACCATAATAGCTCATATGTGTTCATAAGTGAGTAACAATCCTTTCACTTTAGAGACACTTAGCAAGTGAGTAAACCTTTCACTTTACATAACACTATAATCATGATAACTACCTTTCAATCATATAGCAATCATACCATAATATACATACATACTTCATAGCTAATTCAAGTGTAGAGGGTTAAGAATGAGGAAACTGGGTCATCAACACCACAATAACACATTAGGTATAACATCATTACAATCTAAGTAATTAACCTTTCATACTTGAGTTCAAAGAAGAGCCAACCTTCATACGTTCTTGCCCTTCGTGGGACATCCATACCTCAATTACCAAGAAATTGATAACCAATACATAATACAAGGTAATTCATGAAGTAATAGCATAATCAACATCAATATAAGCAATTGACATATTCCCTTCATAGCCTTCAAGTCTTCATTCAAAGACTCAACCCTAATTTCCTAGAAATTATACATAACCTAGGGTAGAATCATCATACAAATATGAATTACATAACATCACATTCAATTCATAGCCTTCAATCATTATCCAACACAGACTAGGGTTAGAATTAGGAAAAGAAGGAGAAACATGGGTCTCATGGGGAATTCTTCAAGTCAGTTTATAACATCAATTTCACTTTAGAAAGAAGACCCACGTTTTTGGATTGAAACCTAGAAATTGGGGATTTTGAAATTCATCTTTAAGGGGCCTCTTGGGGAAAGGAATTCCAAGAGTGATAAGCAACCATACCTTATAGATGAATTAATCATGAAAATCCAAGTTGAAACCTTGGAGAGTTGGTCTTCTTCTTGAAGTTCCAATCTTCTTCAATGGAGTTCTTGAGAAGAGAGAGAGAGTAGAGAGAATGAGGAGCTGTAGGTTTAGATCTTTGGGGTTTTGTGTTTGAGTGATAAAAGTGAGGTAAATTGACTTAAAAATCATTATATTCACGTCCCCTAAAGTACCCTAAATACCCCTAACTTTAATGGACTCTTTAATGAAGTAAAATAGATTTCTGAATTTCTGCATTTTCGTCACGGACTTCCCTGAAGATATTTGGAATTAAATTATGAGATAGTAGAGTCCGCGACACGACCGCATCGCGAACTTGATTTTTTATCCTTGAGGGAGCAAGTGCGCGACGCGCAACTATTCCCTCCAAGTGCAATCTGCAAGCTGCCAAGGCAGCTTGCTTGGCTATGGTGGGGGTCCTCCTTGGGGCTCCTTAGGGTGGCCCCGGGGGTCGTATTTGAATGTTTTGACCCTAGGAACATATATTTACCTATTTTAAACCTTTTCACCAGATTATACCATCATACGACACACCCAAACCTACCCAATATCTAAGGATACACTAGAACACATTATTCTCTAGTTTTCGGATGTCGTGGTTGTTTCTTGAAGTTTAGACTTTTACTCTTCCAAACCAAGTCAATTATAATTTATAAACATCATTTAAACTATTTTTAAGTCATTATTCATAAGGTGAGGCTCTAACTTAAGTCATAGAATTTTTGGGGTGTTACAGTAGTGTTATGGTTACAATGGGCCTGAATTGTCATTGGTGACATGTAAAAGCTAAGAAAGGGGTTGATTTAATTTTAGTTGACTTGAAAGGAAATAGTGCTTAAGGAATCGGTTGAGGCTTTCTCCCAAGGGAGATATGGTATGCTTGGCTAGAAATATTGTTGAGTGTCCGTAATGTTCATGATTTGATCCACTTGGAAATTTTGCCTATGAAGGGTGGTATGAGATTGTTAAGGAAGGGAAGCTTAGTCCCTGGTATGTAGGCCCATACCAAATTTTGAGGCGTATTGATAACATTGCCTATGAGTTAGATTTTCCAAGTGAGTTGGCTTCGGTTCATCCGGTGTTTCATGTTTCTATGCTCACGAAGTGTATTAGAGATCCGTCATCCGTTATTCCCTTCGAAGGGTTAGGAGTTGATGAAAGTCTTTCATATGAGGAAGTTCCGGTAGAGATTCTAGACGAGCAAGTTAAGAGGTTGAGAAACAAGGAAATAGCTTCCGTGAAGGTTTTGTGGAAGAATCATCTAGTTGAGGGTGCTACTGTGGAGGCCAAGGCCGATATGAAGTCCCGCTATCCTCATCTTTTTTCTTCTACTCCTACCCTAGCTTGAGGTAAGTAGTTCTTTGAGTTTTCCTTGTTTTGGGAGTCATGTGTGTTATTTGAGTTTTTCCATGATTTCCCTATGTTATGCATGTTCTTGAGAAATTTATGTTTATTAAGAAAATGAGTTTTTATGATTGATTTTCCTCATGTTGTTGTGCATTGAATAAGAGTTGCCTATATTCTTCATGAGATGAATTATTCAACATGTTTTAGTTATGCTTTTTGAGAGTAAAATTGCATAAAGGCTCCATGAGATTGTGTTGCACATGATTTTAATTTGGAGAAGGTAATTCCTCCTATGAATATGAGAAATGTTGAGCTTTCATGCATAATGGGTTGTTAGATGTAGTTCCTACTTCCTTGTGATGCATTGAGTATGTATGAGTTGGAGTTGATGTTTCCTCCTTTGAATTGTGCGTTGTTTTGATGTTGTATGCATGATGCATTGCTAGTCTTGAGTCTTTACTTCCATAAGGTGTCTAGATCCTCATTCAATGACGAATGTTCCCAAGGGGGAGATATTGTAACACATTGGAAATTAATAGGCTAAACTAGAGCTAAACGTGAGGGTTAACGTCAAGGAAGAAGGGCAAGGGACAAGGGACAAGGGAGCGGGCTAGGGCAGACTACCTTGGAGTAAGCACTACCCCACCTACCACGCCCACCACCACGGCTTGTGGTCAAGACCATGACCCTTGGCGGGGCTCATGGTGGGCTAGGCAGTGGCCTCCCCAAATCTGCCCAAAATAAGCTCCTCTTCACGAGCCACTTCAGGCTCGTGGTGAAGACCATAGCTCATGGGAAGGCTCGTGGAGGGGTGTTGGGTGTATGAGATTGGAGAGGAAGTGGCAAGCCACTACCTCAAGGCCCACTAGAGAGACCACGGCTCGTGGCAAGAACCATGGTTCGTGGAGCCCTCCGTGAAGATGACTTGGGCTTGTGGGCTAAAGGTACTTGTTTCCCAGCCAGTGACTCAAGTCCATGAAGGGGACCACGGCACATGGGACCCCACGTGAGGCCTGGGCACCCTATTTAAATGAAGGATGTCTCGGGTCTTTTCCGGTTTTGGTCCAAATTAAGTGAGGTCGTTTTGCCTTAACTTAGGGTCACTATATAAGTCCTTTTAACTCAAAAACCAATCCATTCAACTCATTATTTCCAAAACCCAAATAGATCCCCCAAATTCATCCTCTTAAAATATTCTCTCTCTAGAACTTGAAGAAGAAGAAGAAGAAGGAAGTTGGAGCTAGGGTTCAAGGATCAAGATTATTTACATCAAATTCATTGGGCCTTGTTTTCAAGGTACGGTAGATTTTATCTATGGATAGATTTCATCCATGGATCCCCTTCAAAATCGCAATTTCAAAGATTGAAATCCCCAAATGTTAGGGTTTGATTCCAAAGTCATGGATTTCTTTCAAAATCGATTCTAATGATTGAATTATGTTATATTAAGAATGAAGTGATGATTTCCTAAGATTTATATGATGAATCCCCAAGAATCTATGAAATCCCCATATTTCTCAATTGTAATCTTGTGATGTGGGTCTTTGTTGATGAAAAAAGAATGTTATGAAATTATGCATGTAGTAATTGGGTTACTTGAATCATGATGATATCCATGTCTAATGTTTGAATTCTAGATGTGCTGATTGAAAGTGAGCTTTAAACCTTGAAGGGGCAAAGTATGAGAATTAGGCATGTTTTATGGGATCTATGTAAATGCTTTTAGAACACTTTGATAGTGAAGTGTCTATGATTATGATGTTGTTGTTGTGTTGTTGAAAGGATATTCTCATATACACACCTATGCTTGAATATGATATGATGTGAGAGGATTTCTCACATAATGAAGATTCTAAGGTTGAAAGACTTTCTCACCTAATTGAATCTAAGACTTGTATGTAGACATGGATAGTGAAAGGTTATTATTACGCATGATCTAAGAGCTATCTTATGAATTAATCGTGGATTGAGTGTCAAAACATTCTTCCATGAATATGAATTAAGTCAAGACTTAATAAATACTCCATGGGAATAATTGCTTAGCACTGAGTGGATATTGATATGAGATGGGAGCCCTCATGTTAGTTGAGTCCGGGTTCATAGAAGCAATCTCTTGGGATGGAAGCCCTCACGATAGCCGAGGCCGAGTTTCTAGTAGCAATCTCCTTATCCCATAAACTATGTGCCCCCATAGGTTATTTAGCTAATGGGTTCACCTAAGCTAAAAGTATGGTTATACCTTAGGAAAGTAGGACACCCATTTTCGGTGTGGGTAACACCGGGGAATCATGTTATAGCTCACATGGTCTCATGTTGGTTAAGGCTTATTCCAACAATAAGAACAAGAATATGAACAATGGTTACTCAACAAGCTTTGTATATGAGTCCCAAAGGCTTTAAAGATGATGATGATTATGTTGGCTATGTTTTTATTACTTATGCTCTCCAAACTCCTAAATCATGTTTAAATTGATAAATTGCATACTTTCAAATGAAATGTCCTTTTTAGCATGTTTTGAATGTTTATATGCATGTCTATCATACTTAGTGCATTGTTATACTAACGCCTACTTTTCCTACATTTTTCCCAAGTGTAGGGTCCAGTTCTCGAGGTGATCATTCTTGTGGCTAGAACTTGGACTTGAGTATCTGCCGAGCTTGGTGAGTCCTCATGGTTCAAGGACTTCTTTTTCCTATGTTGTAGTTTCATTCATGTATTTCCCTTTTTGAACATGTTATATGGGCTAGGCCCTATCTCATTCAAACCTTGTAATAGATGGCTATGTTGAGACTTAGTGTCTTGACTTCCACTTTTCTTTCTTGAAAATTTTAGACATGAAATATGTTTTTACTGTTATTGTTCTATTACTTATGTTGTGAAGACTAAGTTTCTTGTATGGAGTATTTTGGGTTTCTATATGCCATGTTACGTCTAGAGGGTACCCCTGGGTCGTGAAAAATGTGGTGGAGATCTGACATTTATAGATTCTTTAGAAGGTTTGGGAGTTAAGGATAATCTTTCTTATGAGGAAGTTCCGATTGAGATTTTAGACTGAAAAGTTAAGAAGTTGGGAAATAAAGAAGTTGCTTTCGTGAAAGTTCTTTGGAGGAATTAATTAGTTGAGGGTGCTACTTGGGAGGTCGAGGCCGATATGATGTCCTATTAACCTCATCTTTTTCCTTCCCTCCCTACTCAAGTTTGAGGTATTTATCTCTTCATGGTTTACTCATTAGGTGTCATTTGTCTTAGATATTCCCATGATTTCCTCATTATTCATGATTTATGAAAATCTTAAATTGTGAGAAAATGAGTACTTGATTGATTTCTACTTTTTTTATGTGCATTTGAGTATGAGTTGCATATAGACTTCATGAAATGATGTTTTGAATATGCTATAGCTTGGAGTCGATGTCTCCTCCTCGTATATGTGCATTTATGTAATTGCATACATGATGAGCTGTTGGATTAAGTTTCTACCTTCCTTATGCTGTCTTGAATCTCATTCGAGGAAGAATATTCCCAAGGGAGAGATATTGTAACACCTCAGATTCGGAAAGGGTAGAATTACAGCTTATTGTAAAATATGGTGCAAGTTTGACAAAGCCACAAATGGTTCGTTGTTTGACACATAGATCGTAGGTCTGGTCTGTGGATTGTTTATTCAAGTTTCTCAAAATATAAAGTTTCAATACTTTTTCAACGGTTCACTAGAACGGTCCTTTGTCTAATGTATATTCAATAGATAGGTCTTGTAGGTGAGTCTCAGACTTAATGGAATTCAGAATCAAATATTTGGGACCTATGGATGTGGTCCATGACCCATCGTTGGACCCACGGGCTGTAGGTAAGTGTCGTCGTTGAGGTTCCTGAAGTTGGTGTCTTTGAACTCATCGACGCCCAACCAGGACGGTCCATGAGTTGATCGATTGACCGTAGGTCGGGGTCGTTGATGAGCTCGGTAGTTATTTTCTTAGAGGTTTTTCAGTCTTTTCCTAGTTATTCCAGCCTAATACTATGTCATTTTACGCTTCATCTAAAGCCCTATATAATTGTTTTAACCCTAAATTTCCCCAATTGAAATCATTCTCTCAAATTCTGAAAAGAAGAACAAGTCTTCCTCTCAAATATTTCTCTCTCTAAAAATCTTGAAGAAGAAGGATTCAACCTAGGGTTTCAAGTCAAGCCCCGATTCCACCATTGAAGTCAATCTTTTGGCATTGAGGTATGATAGTCTTCATCCATGGAACCCTTTCCTTCATGGAGTTCCCGAATTCTCCAATTTACAAAGTTAGAATTCCCAAATTGAGTTAGGGTTTTCTTTCATGTCATGGGTTCCTTTAAATATTGATTTATTCAATTGTTTTATGATCTATCAAGCATGAATTGAAATAATTACATGATTTCTAGATATTGATTATTGAATGTGGGTTTTGAACTATGAAAGGTGAATTATGGAATTATGCATGTTCTTATGAAATTGAGGAGATATGTTATAGATTGCTTGAGAGTAGAAGCATATATGTTGTCATTGTAGTTAATTGTTGTGAAATGATTGTTCACATAACTACCTCATGCATGGATGTGAAATATTTTCTCACATAAATGATTCTAAGGTTGCAAGGTCTTCTCACCTAAAATGAATCAAAGTTAAGGAGCTATTCTAATGAAACCTAGCTTGGATTGGTTAATTAATTGTACCTTTCCATGGATTACATATGACTTAGCTTGGATTGGAAAGATGGCGTGCCCTTCCATGGATAATAAAGGTAAGTTAAGAAAATGACTACTCCATAGGATTTACACTTAGAACCAGGAGGATATTGAGATAGGAGCACTCCCGTTAGTAGTGGTCGGATTTCTAGAAGCAATGTCTTTATCCTGTACCTATGTGCCCCCATGGGATGATTGTCTTAAATTGATATTAGATAGTGGATCCACATAAGCTAGAAGTTTATGGTATTACCTTGGCAAGCAGGACACCTTTTTTTGGTGTGGGGTAGACACCGAATTCTATGTTGATACATCACATGGTCTTATATGTTGGTTAAAGGTAAATCACCCACAATAATGAATTAAGATTACTTCAAGAAGAATCTCACTTGTGATTTAAGATGATGTCTATTTGCATTGACCATGATTTATGACTTATGTCTTCTAGTTCTTTTACATTCATGATTTATCTTGGTCATTGCACTTTATGAAAATGCCCTTTTTCTCATGGTTTCAAATATTTTATGCATGGCTATCATACTTGGTACATGTTTGTACTTACACATACTCTTGCCTACATTTTCCCAAATGTAGGGACCGACCTTACAGATTCACACTTTCGTGGCTAGGGATCTCATAAATAAGACTTGAAGTTTGGTGAGTCCTATATTCCGAGGACCGAGTTTAATTTCCCTTTTGTCTTTACTTTCAGTTTTGGAACTTGATGTACAGGCTACGCCGTGATAAACTCTTATGTACTAGATGGCTTTGAGACGATGTTTAGATATTCGCTTTCCTGTAAAAAAAAATCTTATATGTTGAAACTGTCTTTTAAATCTCTTTATTCTATTATCTTGTTTGATGAAAGCTAAGTGGCTGGTGTGGGGCCTCTCATGGTCTTATACGTTATGTTACGCCTAGGGGCTACCTTTGATCGTGACAGTGTAATTGGTGTATTCTGCTATTATTATTATTCATGGTATGATAATTTTATTAATGTTCATGCAAAATATAACACCACTCTTATCAATAGAGATATCAAAGTGAATTAAATAATGTTTTATAAATTTCTTATCCTAACCAATCATATCAAATTTTATTGGTTATGAAACTACAACATATCATTTTTTTTATATGAAGTTTTGATTTGAAGAAAGCTATCTGTTTTCATATGGAAAAGCTGTCATATCATATTATTCTACAAGACAAATAATTTTACTATCATGAAAGTCTCTCACCTGGCGATTGCTACAAACAAGTGAATGAGCAATTTATTTGCATTGATGAGGTCACAAAAGTGTATCTGACTGAGCTCTAAGACTCAACATATTCAAGAGACAAGAAGATGATATACCGGGATAAGCTCAAGAATGTGGCACTTCATGAACGCGATTTAGTCATAACGACACAAACAATACCAATACTTGAAAGGAAGAATAAGATTGGGATGCATTCTTTACAAGAACTATGAAACACTAATGAAAGTCATTATTCTTGGCCATAGAGATTTCAAGAAACTAATTCAACAATCTTAAGAAATGTTTTCTTGATTGTTTTCCTTCAAGGTAGGGTTTCAAGGCATCTATTCAAGTTCTTTTTGAAGATTCTTCAAGAACCTTGTTCTTTTAGGTATGTAAGGCTATCATAGTGTTGGCTAGTTCATCCTCACGCCCTAGATCTACTTTCAAATCAATAAAAGAGTAATCTAGGATTCTATCTCTATATTTGAGTATTCTTGAGATAAGTTGATTTCGAGTTCTTGAGTTCCTTTTTGTTTTTTGAAATTCTATTTCTAATTATTGAATTGCTATAAGTTATGCATTAAGATTATTGAGTTGATTCGTTCATGTCTGTATTTCAACATGGACCCTATGAATTGAGTATTCTTGAGATGAGTAATATCCTTGAGTTCTGAGTACTTAGTTTCCATATTTCTATTAAGATCCTTGAGTTGAGTTGTTCATGCCCATAATTCTGTATGAACCCTATGAATTGAGTTATAAATTTTGAGCATCTTTTTAAAGCCAACACTTGAGGTTTAAACTTAGTTTTTGAGGAAGTAAAGATGATTTTTGAGAAAAAGTTTCTAAAACATGATTAGTATGACAATCAAGTATGCCATCAATGTTTAAGCAGTATGGTATCTAGATATACCATTAATATTTATGTAGTATGACTTCCCAAGTCATCAATGATCATATCACAATATGATTTTGATATACTTTTTAAAAAGAGATTTTAAGTATGAATTCAGTAAGAGTATAAGGGAACTAGGTATTCCCAAAGGTATTTATTTTTACATTGATAAAAGAGAAACTTTTATTTCTAAATGAGTTATGAGTTCAAAGATATTTTAATAACAATTACCTCTTTTAAGAGGAAGTTTGAGACATTATTTCAAACTAGAGGAAGATTATGTTTTTAATTATTGAGCATGAGTATATATTATTGGGAATAGTATTGAGCACCGATATGGTGATGAGTT
Source organism: Solanum stenotomum (assembly GCF_019186545.1). NCBI lineage: Eukaryota > Viridiplantae > Streptophyta > Magnoliopsida > Solanales > Solanaceae > Solanum > Solanum stenotomum. Next base: position 24,544,362 of record NC_064288.1, read on the forward strand.
CAGAGAACTCACATTCCTCATAAACCATGTATGCCAACATGGGTACAAGATCATACTTTTTAGATAAATCCTAAGTGCCTTCAGGCAGAGCTTAGTGGATCCACTTAGTTGAGGTGTCCTATATTCTGTCAAGGTATAGGACAGTTCTAGCAGCGTGGGGGAGAAGTTGTATCATCATGTAGCTCATAGTGATGGTTGTCGGTTAGAGAATCTCATAATAGAGTTAAAGTGTATTTTTATATACCACTTATTATGTTGAGCTCATAGATGATAAAGTATTTTGAAAAGCTTTAAATTATTTAACTCCTTTATTTCTTTACACTCAGCTTGAGTACATTGTTATCTATTGCAGTCCTTTCTTTCAGTTATTTGTTATTTAGTTATATTACATACTCGTACATTAAATGTATTGATGTCATTCGACCTGCATCTTTTAATGATGCAGATACAGGTTCTTACGATCATTAACAAGAGTTTGTTGAGATCACTTCATACACTCATCTTCTTATGAGTGAGAGTGCCTTGCTTTTAGAATACTTTAGTTTTATGAGTTGTTAGTACTAGTTCTGTTGAGGAGTTGTGGGTCTTGTCCCGACACTCATCTTTGTACAGTAGAGGCTTCATAGATAGAAAACTTCGAAGAGTTTTTCAATTTCAAATATTTTATTTAAAACTTATGTTTCATACTCATCATATTCAACGAAGTTTTGAGATTCAGTAAATTGTTTAGAAATGTTTCGTTCAATTTGATGCTTATGTATGCTTGAGTTAGTCTTCCACTTGTAGTCAACAAGGATGAGGGTTCGCTTGAGGGCCATCAATGGTTCTCGAGTGTCGGCCACGTCCAGTGTGTAGGCTTGGATCGTGACAAACTTGATATCAGAGGATAGAGTTCAAGTGTCCTAGGGTGTCTATGAACCCTAAGCCTTGCCAAGTAGGATGTTATTTATGGTTGTGAGGGCCCCACTTTTATAAATGAGGGACAACAAACATTTAGGAAAAGTTTCCTTTCTTTCTTCTCTAAATCGTGCAATAGAGTTGTGTTATAAGGAATTTATTCAAACTCGTGCATTTTTCATATTCATTCGACTACCCCTCATATTTATGGTAGTTGAAAAGCAAAGCCAGATCCTTATTAATGAATTAATCTCAGCAACAGTCTTTAGAAAGTCATGACACTTCATAGGGGCTTGAGAGAAGCCCATGAGTGAGCTTAAGCTTTCATATTCTAAAGGATGCACTCTTATTCATGTGAATCGTGTGTTCAAGCTAAAAGTGAGATGTATTCCCAGACTCTTTTCTATAAACCTTGTTTCAGTTGAGACCCATGTGAGGAAACGTGTCTTAGAGCATGGGTAGTAATTGCACCCGAATAGATAGTATGAGTTCTGAGGTTATAAGCAGTAGTAGTAAAAGTGCCCAAAGTTAGAAGAATGCATGCAGAGTTCAATAATCGAAGAAAGGGAGATAGTGATGAGGAAAGTTATGTTATGGTAGTCATGCACCAATAAGTTATTAATGATGAGTTTTTCCTTATAGGTAGAATAAGAAGTGGTGAGTTTGTGAAGATTTTCATGATAGAAGGTAGAGTAATAGTTACTAGTAAGGTATACTTTAACCAGAAAGTAGTTTATCACGAGGTGTCAATGCATTAGTATCGGCCAAGTATAAGGGTTGAATAGAAGAGCCGAGTATTCATGATTTGATAGATTTAATCTAGGCTTGTGATTTTTAAAGGAGATCCCTATGGTATTCAGAGGATTATAGAACTAATTAAGTAATGATGTATAGTAAATGAGTAAATAGTACTTAAGTTGTGAAAAGGATTGTCGGTAATATGTATATAGGTAGAATGAACATAGAGACTGACTAGTTGTCATAAAGCCTTAGTGGGCGAGTATTTCTTAATTTTATTTATTTGTAATGAGTTAGTATAGTATGTGAGAAATTATATTGATATTCATGTTTAGTAATAGACACTAGACTTAAATTTGAGATGAGTGTCGTGGTAAAAAAAGATGACAACATGAGGGCGATAATGTTAGTTTTGAGATATGATCTGGTAGACTTGACATAGAGTAGGTGAGGAATTAAGATGTTAGATTCAATGAATATGAGTGGTACAAGAGTGAGATTCTGACTGTGTATATAAGAGAAATGAAGTGTGGATAAGTCATTAGATTAACAAAAGAATTAGGAGGTGTACCAAAGATCATATGTAGCCGGATGAGGTTCTAATTGAGTTTATCAGTTTCAATATGTGCCTAGATGGTATATTTGAGTTATCAATGTGGAGTAGGCTGATGTAAGCATTATTTGTCACCCTTAAGAGTTTGGTAGGAATGATTTTATATAGTCAATGATGAGCCTCTTGAATACAGTTCAAAGTTCCTCTAGTTAGGTTGATATGAACATAAAAGATGTTATTGGTGCTAAGAAGGACAATCAAATTTTTAATAGTCAGATTAAGTGTCCTTATAAGCCAATAAGAAGAGATTAAGAGAAGCATCTTAGAAAGAGGTCTTAGAATGAGTCTTAGTATTTGCTTATAGAGAGTTCAGTAGCCACGAGATAAGCTTTTCCTGAGTATTAGAGTAGAGAGATTGTAGACCAGTTTAGAGAAGATGGAATAAATCCATAGTTTCAAAGTCTGCTTCAGACCTAAGGGGGAGATGATAAGATGAGAAACCAAGTCAATTATAAAGAATCAGATAGTGATGTGTTCAGAAAGAGTTATAATGTTATATCAGTCCATTAATACTATATCATATTCCTTAAAGCTCAGTCATTACAACATCCTATTGGTGTTACTGATACCAAAATAGTGTCTATGACATATGCTCATACACTTGAAATAGATTCACATCTATGCTAGTTCCCAGAATAATGGGAAAAGACTTTAGCCCATTGATCTCTAACTTACTTTATAAATTTATAGATATCAGTCTCATGATATAAACTTTTTCATATAAGCACTCATATCTCATTGTATGCTCAATCTTGCAAATTCATGATTTACTCTCAATGTCTAGCAACATAATGTTATGTAATGCATCTTCTCATATCAGATATCTTGAATGAATAGTACTTGTGATCTTTCGCCCTATATTCTTTCAATGATCCTTTTCAATTTTGATAGTGATGTTGTTGATAGTAGTTGAGTAATCACAGAAAAAAATATTGATATTTGTTATTGTGGTAGTGACGATCTTCTTATTCCATCTAAAGTTATATTGTGGAGGAAGAATATGATGGTGTTTTACTATGAGTAAAAGTTAAGTGAGAGAAATTAGTCGGTTCCTATTAGTAATGTGTGAAATTTAATTTGGTAGAGATGATGAGAGAATGAAAAAATAATTTCTTAGAAGGATTGGTTAGTAGGAGTTCTTTGAGTGTTTATAGTAATAGGATTGAATGTTGTGTGGTTAATATGTGGACAAATGCATGATGCATTAGGTGTTTCTTGATATGGGCTCAAGGTTTGTTGAATGAAGCTATAAGGAGAAGTATTCTTAGGATGAGATTGCCTATAGAGGTATACAACCTAAATCTTGTGGTTTAGATAAGTATAACAATCTGATGTTTAGCACCTTGTGAAATAGAGATTAGGCTTAGCAAGCAATTTGACTTAGACATTTGTAAGAGTAGTCATATACTCTAGTGGGAGCTTTGAGATGCAACTAATGAAGTGTAGTTATTAGAAATGAGAGCATAGTTGAGAATCGCTGTTATGCTTAAAAGTTATCAGTCATATCACTCAAGGTATAGTATTCCTATTCTTACTTCGTGCCCATATATCCTTGATTTATGTCAAATAGCTTTAGATAGAGCGTGCCTATGTTCAAACTCATATCGTTTGCAACTTATGTGCTATAGAGAGTTCCAAACTCTTATTATGAATAAGCTCCACCTATGTTAATAAGCAAGTTAAAAAGTTAGAAAGATAGTAAAAGTAACTACTTTCCCTTCCATGCTCAGTTCAACCATCATTCGATGACGAATGATTCCAAGGAGGAGATATTGTAACACCCCAAAAATTTCTAAGCTAAGGCCCAAACTATTCTTTATTTGAATATAAGGTCTTATCAGAGTATTCTTAAATTGCTCATATATGTAAAGGTAAATTCTTTAGTGTGGGAATGATTTGAGATATCAATTAAGGTCACTAAAAACTCCTAGAACAAAGTTGAGTTTAAAGTTTCCTTACCGATTAAATTTTGATGTAAGATTTTAGTTGGGTCAACTTTTAAAAACCATATCTCTTAGAATATAAAGAGTTATGTGGCCCATAAAGTATCAAATTAAAGGTATTATAATGATCTTTACAACACCAAAAATTTCACAACAATCCCTGTTTTGGTAAAATGTTATGATCATTTTAGTAACCTGATATAGTGCTATAACGAATTAGCCGACTGGAAAACATTAAAAAGGCTCGTTTTTGTCTTTTTACCTCTGTGAAAACCCTAAATGAATTTCTTGACTAATTAAAGTTTCAAAATAATAAGATTTTGATCTCTTAACCCATCATTCTCTTCTCTCTCAAACCCTACGGCAAAACCCTAACGAAAAATCAAAATAGATGACTCCATTCAAGATTCATTCAATCTTTTTCAAGATTCTTCTTCAAGGTATGTTTTTCTCCAAGATTTCCATTCTTTTCCAACTTCAATTCCTCCATAAAATTATGAATCACTAATGAAAATAATAATTCTTGGCCATAGAGAATTCCAAAATCTAATTCAAGAATCTTAAGAAATGTTTTCTTGATTGTTCTCCTTTAAGCTACGGTTTCAAGCCTTCTATTCAAGTTTTTTTTCAAGATTCTTCAAGAACCTTATTCTTTCCGGTATGTAAGGCGATCATATTGTTGGGTTAGTTCGTCCTTACGCCCTACATATACTTTCAAATAAGTAAAAGAGTAATCTAGAATTCTACCCCTACATTTGCATATTTTATAGATAAGTTGATTTTGAGATCTTGAGTTTATGTTTCTTTTTTAAAATTCTATTCCTACTTATTGAATAGCTATATGTTATGCATTAAGATTCTTGAGTTGATTCGTTCATATTTTTATTTCAACATGGACCATATAATTGAGTATTCTTGAGATGAGTAGTGTCCTTGAGTTCTGAGTACTGAGTTTCCATATTTATATTAATATCCCTGAGTTGAGTCATTCACGCCCATAATTATGCATTAACCCTATAGATTGTGTTATAAATTTTGAGAAGCTTTTTAAAGCCAACACTCGAGTTTTGTAACACCTCGTACGCTAGAAAGACCAACCTGCAGGATTTTTAGAAGTTGCAGGTGCCACTAATGGGTGCCACCCACAGACTATAGGGTGACCCATGGACCGTAGGTGGGGTACGTGGTTGGCCACTTGCAACTCACCCAGAAAATTCAGCTAAGGGTTGACCTACGCCTCGACCTACGGATCGTAGGTGGGACCACGGTCCGTGGATAGTGGTCCGTAGATCTCATTCTCTTAAGCCAAACGACGGCTGACTATGACGGACTATAGTTGGGACCATGGTCCATTGACCAGGTCCATGGACCACGTCCGTGGTTCAGACTCCCCAGAACCTAGGAAATATCAAGCTAAGTCCAGAACCACGCCAGGACCTACGAACCGTAGATGGGACCACGCTTCTTGGACCAGGTACGTTGTTCGAACTCCCTAGAACCCATTCTCTGAAGCCAATTGACGACTGACCAGGACGGGCAGTAGGCAGGACCACGGTCCATGGACCAGGTTTGTCGTTGGCCCCGACAACTTTTAAGTCAGGAGTCATTTTGTCTTTTCCTTATGCGTTGGACCCCTAAACTACATTGTTTAACCCCTAAATTACGTGGTTTTGGTCAGTTTTAGCCTAGTAACCAAATTAGAACTTACCCTAGTCAATTCATTCTCCCAAAAATCATCAAGTTAAACGAAAAGAAGGAGAAAGAATCGACCAAGACCTAGTCCAAGAATGCAACAAGATTTCGTCTATTCCAGCCCCAAATTTGAAAGATTTCTCCTTGAAACTCGTAACCAGGTATGTGAGATTTCACTAGTGGGTTATTTTCACCCATTAGGTCCCTAGAATTTAGTCAGATTCTTGATTCTTTACATTATGCTTAGACTTAGGGTTTCTAGAATTTCAGATTTATGTTGTGATTAAGCTATTAGACTAATCCAAATCAGATTAACAGGTTTTTCGTGGAATTATTGCTTAGTTCTAGCTTGAAACTCATAAATATGGTTGTGTAGATTCATTTAGTTCATGAGTTACACTTGCTAGGTCAGTTTATTCAGTTATACATGCCCTATATAAGAATGTTTCAGTTGCATTTTCAGTATGCATGTCAGTATTTTTGAGCTATTCAGTATTACAAAATTCATTTATAATGCGTTACTTACATAATTAGTTGGGAGTAGGTTTAATACCGAGTTAGAGGGTCAGTCACCCTCATAGTCCCAGAACTATGTGCCCCTGTAGGTAAGTCCCCTCTGTGGGCATTATACTTAGTGATCACGATAGTCATGCCTCTATACCCTTGGTAAAGTATAATGGGTCCTCTCGATGGGGAGTATACATTGGACTCCACATTTAGTTCATTTGGTTTTATGTCGGTTATTAGTAGCTCCCACAGACAGGCTCTAGTGTATAAACCAGGTTATCAGTTATAGTTCAGTATTCAGTTGCAGTAAGTTATAAACTTGGTCACTACACATAGTTCATATTCAGCATGTTTAGCATATTTTTCATAATTATATTGTATCATTGATCAACATACTTTATTTGAGTTATGTTATATTGTTCAGCTTTATTCTATCATGCATGCTCAGTACCTTCAAGTACTGACACATACTCTGTGCTACATCTTCTTATGATGTAGGTTCAACTCCTTAGCGTCCACATCACGCATAGATCGGTTCCTGATCTCTAGTTCATCAGTATCAGTGGTGAGTCCTCATTCTTCGAGGATGAGTGACATGTTCTCTTTTCATCTTTTAGTCTTTTAGTTTCAGTTTTTCTAGAGTTAGCTGGGGACATGTCTTAACATCTCTAGATAGTAGAGGCTTTTATTCAAACATAGTTTAGATTCAATTTAAGTTTGAGTTTGATGTCTCAGTTGTCATTGAACTGAGTTATATATTTAGACTTAGAATGGATATTCCCCATAATTTCATTTTATGTTCATTTTCTATTATATTGAAAGTCTTTAAGTATGCTTATGATATGCCAGCAGGGTTAGCTTGGGGTCACTTTTGATCCTTGTCCCGTGTCGGAGTCCTGGGTAGCCTCAGAGCGTGACAAACTTAGTATCACAGCATTAGGTTTAAGTGTCCTATGATGCCTGAAAAGCCGCACTAAGTAGAGTCCTTTTCAAAGGTGTGAAGTGCACCACATCTAATGAGAGGGTGGCTATGAAGTGCTTTAGGAAAACTTCACTTTCTTGCTATTCTTATCGTGTGTGGGTATGCTCTACCTACTAACTCATCGTTATGCATTTTAGATCATGCCTCGTCGTAGAGCTTACACAAGGAATGTGAATTCCCATAACACTAATGTAGTTCCTTTAGTTCTAGACCAAGAGGTTTCAAATGCAGAGTTTTGGAATGCAATTCAACTTTTGGCTCAAAGTGTGACCAACCAGAACAATCAACAGGCCCTAGTTCCTACTAACACTAATTTTGGGTCAGCTGCAGCTAGAGTTTGAGATTTTTTTAGGATGAACCCACCTGAGTTTTTAGGGTCGCATGTTGGTGAGGATACCAAAACTTCATTTATGAGGTTAAAAATATCTTTGTAGTGATGCAGGTAACTGCGAATGATAGGGTTGAGTTGGCATCTTACCAACTTAAGGATGTAGCTCACATTTGGTACACTCAGTGGAAGAAAAACAAGGGTACTGATCAAGCTCCTGTGAATTGGGAGTGTTTTAATGAATCTTTTCTAGATAGGTTCTTTTCTAGAAATTTGAGAGAGGTAAAGGCTCAGGAATTCATGAATTTGAGGCAAGGTAGTTAATGAGTCCACGATTTGGACTCATTTAGGGATTTATTTGGATAGATTTAGTGTACTCAAATGCTTATTTGGTGCCAATTACTGATGTAAATCCTTGATTTGCAGGTATTTGGATTGAGGTAAAAAGCATGGACACTAATGAGCAAAAAGGAACAAGGCAATTGAAAGAACGAAGAAAAGAAGGCCTAGTGATTGATGAGTCCACAAATTGGACTCATTTAGGGCTATATTTTAATAGAAATTGGGTCCTCAAATTCTTATTTTATCTCAATATCTGATGAAAACCCTTAAGTTTCAGGTATTTAAAGTGTGAAAGAAAGTATGGACACTACGTCGCAAAAAGGCTGAAAAGAACGAAGAAATGAAGGCCTGAGGATCTTTGAGTCCACTTGGCGACTCACCAAAGGGTCTTACTTCACCTTTTGTTCCAGTGTGCTGAGCCCTGAAGGAAAGGATCAAGTCGGTAGAAAAAGGGAGCAGTCGGTGCATCGCTGAGAAGTTCCGCCAAGTAGTACTATGTCGCCCAATGACCCAGAGCATGATGATACTGAAGGGTGGTGCAAGACGGCGATGAACAACACCAAAGGGTGAATCGCTGAGTTCATTGGCGATTCCGGCTAATGACGTCGAATGATCCGCTGCAACACAAATCTGTGAAAACTATAAATACTAGTTAGATGTGTAGTTTTAGGTGTGGAACAAATATTATAATTTTCATATAGAATGGTACTTTTTGGTATTTTTGCTCCGAGTTTGAGAGGGTTTTGAAGACTTGAAGAAAAAGAGGGTTTCATCTCCAAGGATTTGGACTTGGGTCTTTTGGATTCTTCATTCTGGGTCTCTAACAAGACTTAAATCTTCATACCCATTTGAATGTAAGCTCATTTAGGTATAAATTTCTATCTCTTGATGTGTGGCTAAAACTCCAATTCTTAGGGTGTGATTTAGTGAATATGGGTTAAGATAATTGTTGGGTCTTGCTTGCTGATAGTTTAATTGTAGTTTAATTGTGATTTCGGTTAGTGGTTGTGGATGAATTTAATGAATTTTTAGTTGTAAATACATGTTTATTTATGTGTTTTCGGCTTGCTCGAGAGAGAGGTCATAAAACTAAGACCACTAGATTGATGGCCAGTGTGAGTGGGTCAACACGAGGTTCAGCTCGAGAGAGTGAACCCTAGTCCTATGTCCGCACACTCAGCTCGAGAGAGTGAGTGGGTTAAGGCATATGATGGTCTTCAAGCGGCAAGTGGTTGTCTGAGAGGAACATATTTGAAATGGGGTAAGTTGCTCGAGAGATAGCTTATCCCCCTAAACGTCTAGTTGTTCTTCTTAGTTGTAGTTTACTCACCTAATTTTTGGTGGTGTTTTGTTTTCTTGTGTGAATATTTCAGAAAACATGAGTATTAACGGTAGCAACGGTAGTTAGGTGGGCCACCAGGGTGCCATCGATAATCTCAACGATGTCCAAGAGTCCAACATTAATGACCCTCATCTCATGGGAGGTGTTGGAGCCATCCGTTTACCTCGGCTGAGGGAAACACAGTGTTCCACATAACGAGCACCATGTTGCAACTCTTGCAACTAAAGGGACTTTTCAGCGGACTGCCTCATGAGGATCCTCACGAGCATCTTCAAAACTTTGTTGATGTGTGCGAACCATTCTCGTTCAAAAACATCTCCCAAGAGTCGTTCCGGTTGATGTTATTTCTTTTCTCATTGATGGGAGAGGTGTTCAAATGGCTAGCCAAGTTACAGCGAGAATCCATCACTTCTTGGGAGGAATTGTTAACCGCATTTCAAGTGCAATTTTTCCCTCTCTCGAAAATGAAGTCACTTAGGGATAACATCCAGAGCTTAAGCGTCTGAAAGGAGAGCATTTGCACGAGACTTGGCTGCGGTTCAAAAAGTTGGTGCTAGCCAACCAAGGCGGTGGCTACCGCTCAAATTACCCAAGGCAGGGTGGTAACCAAGGTTGGGATAGAGACGTAGGTTGGAAGAATCGAGATCGTGAATGGAGAGACCGTAATCCAAATTGGAAATGTGGGGAGAAGGATAGATATGTGCATCCCCATGAGCGCTAGAAACCCATGGATTTGGAATGAGGTGGGTCTGAGGATATGCTCTTACGTATCCTCAACAAAGTTGAAGGGTCAGACAAAATACTAAAAGGCATGAAAGAAGATGTATCTACCCTTAGCCAAACAATCACCTCCCATTCAGTTTCAATCAAGCAGTTAGAAACTCAGATGGGTCATATCTCGTCTCACCTAAATCAGAAACAACAAGGGGGTTTGCCGAGTGATACTATGGCTAACCCTAAGAATGAGGTTTGAAGGTGGACTTGCGTCGTGCCACGATGTTAACTAAGGCGTTTCTTGGGAGGCAACCCAAAAACCTTTATTGCTTTGATATATTAATGGTGTGTTGATTGTGCATATGAAAGTGTTGCGAGTGAACGAAAAGTGCAAATTGGCGAGAAACAAGTGTAATCAGCGAATCGCCAAACGGTTCGGTGACTCTGAACTAGACCGCCGTTTGGACTCCCACACAACATGGAGGTTCTATAAACTTTAGTGGGGTAAATGACTATTTGGCGTTACGCCGAATAGAGCAGCGATTGGGACTAATGTCGCCGAACGGGCGAAAAATGGACGGTTTTGCAAGCCAAAGGTTTAAAAGTTTCAACTTCATTCACTTTCCCTCACTTTTTGTTTTCCCAAACTCACACCCGCACACTAGCTCCTATATTTTTGCATTTCTAGAGTATTTTTAGTGTTGAATTGTGCTACGAGTTGGATCACATTGCTTCCTAGCATCTCAATATCTATTTGATCGGCATAAAAGGTTGGTACTTCAAACTCCACATTCATTTCCTCAAAAGTTGTACTAAAATGAAATGGCATTACTTTGATGGTATGTGCTGGGCCTATCTGGTAGGATTAGAATATTTGTTTGCCTGTTAGGTTCACAAATTTTGTTCATACTAAGTTAAATAGTTAATTCCTGAAAGTTGCTCTTTCATTTGGATGAAAATCATGGGTTGTGCATGATTGTCACTAGGCTTAAGCCTAATTTGAGTTGTGCATGCCTTAATTTTGTTTTCGGGGGTTGCAGGGTTGGATTCAAGAAGATGGGTTGAAACTAGGCACGTGAGCCATTTGGGGAGTTAAGTCGAGCTCGCCAAAATGCTCGGCGGTTTGCCTAACATCCCCATTTCGCAATTATTTTAATGCCATATGTAATGTTTAGTTCTGTAACTTTCGGCGAGAAGCCTTTGATCGCCAAAAACATTCGGTGACTCGCCAAAAGACTTCATGTACACCCTTTGTCTGCACCCTTGTATTCTCTGTGCACTACACTCGACGAACCACCGAAGTAGCTGTGCGCTTCACCAACTAGTTTAGTGAAGTGATTTTGCACTTGAACTGCCTTGTTTTTGTCTGAATACTTTCTAACTTTTTCTCGAAGCTTTAGAGAAATGGATAAACCGAAAGTAGCTGGAAGAGATATGCCACCCCGACAAACAAGAGCGAAAAATTTCACAAAAAATACAAAGGCAACAAATCCTCCCATAATGGATAATGAGGACAAGAAGCCCAGTGCCAGTAAGAGAACAAATCCCCGAGACCCCACTATTTACTCATGGAGACATGGATTCTTCACAACTATCCACTCCTTTCTGGCAGCTCCTGTCTTGGACAATCTTAGTAAGTCAGCTGCCGATAAATCTTCTGAAGAAGCTCCAGGGGCCATTATCAAGTTCCAGGCTGACACATCGGGCACTGATGCCCAGACAGATGGAGTGATTGTGTAGAAAATATTTTTCTCTACCACCCTCTCTGTCCTTCTCTATTCTAAAGTCTGGATATTCTGTTATTTGCATGTGAGGACAAATGTTTTTGTTTATGGTGAGGTGATGCCCACACCTTTTGTGTGCTACTTTTGTTCGTGTTTTGTGTATGTATTTCGGCAGTTCTGTTTCAAATTATGTTAATATTGATTTTTTGTGGATGTTTAAGCTTGAGGCTCCTTTTATTTTAAATTGCCAAATGATTTGGACCCTTTCGAATTTTTTTGAATTTTTCGCTCATTTTTGCCACCCTTTATATGTTGTTCAATGTGGCTGTTCCTTGGCAAATTTGAGTCTCGGTTTTGATCAATACTGATGACTTGAATAGTGCCTACAATCGAATGAACATGAATGTATGGCTATGATGAGGCCAAATGAAGTTGCATAGATAATATGTGAACTCTTTGCATCTCGTTGTGAATAGCCATTTATCAAATCGATTCTCTTGTGATGACTGTTGCACACTAGAAAAAGTGTGGAGTCTTGTTTCACTTATAGTGTCAATGCCTAGTGTGATGAGCTTACCTGTGAACTATGCATGATAGATCCTAGAATTTTCCCCGTTGGTCCGGTCAACTAAGTGATGCTATCTCTTGATATGATCTTAGGCAACTTCTACGAGTGTGAGCCAATTTGACATATACCTCTTTTGTGACCTACCTTGTGAGAGTGTGATTCTCTCTTGAACACCCTTTGAGCCTTTCCCTTTTCTTTGGAAGAAACTTGATGAAAGCAATGACCTTTCTTTATCCATCACCCATAATCCTCATGAAGTTGTTGTTAGTTGAATTGCCAACTTAGGCCAAAAGCCTAAGTTGGGGGTGTGTTGAAAAGATAGGGGAAAGTCAAGAAGTGCAAGGAAAGTATCCTCTTACCCATGGTTTTGAGAAAAATGGAACCCCTCTATATATATATATATATAAAATGAAAAAGAAAGTTGTCGAATAAAGTACAAAACAAATGGGGTCTCCAAACAATTCACGGGAAGTGAATAATAGGATGACTTATGAGCACTAAAGAGAATAATAAAGAAAAAGGAAAGGAAGTGTTGTGAGCACCACATTTCATGAGGATAAAAGTTACTGAGCCTAAATGACCATACCTTTACACTCAGCCCCGTTACAAGCCTTGTTAAGACCGTTGTGATCTTGAGAAAGTTGAAACAAATGTTGATTAGAAAATACGGGCAAACATATGGGTGAAATTATGCTTTATGTTCTTCTTTATGAGTGTGAGTGTTGCATCTGATTCAAAAGCTTTAAATTGTGAATCCATTGTGTGAATATGTAATAATTCTTTGTGTGAGGGCATTTGAACACTATAGTTGAGCTTGAACTTGCATTTGAAGCAAGTATTGTGAGCATGAAATTCGTTGATATTGGTGAGTCACAACTTGAATCTTTGAGTACGCATTTGATCTTTGCATAAGTAAATTGAGTCTTGTGTAGCACTGTTCGAGACACCCTTTTGAACGACTGAACTTGAGTTTGCTTGAGGACAAACAAAAGTTTAAGTTGGGGTGTTGATGAGTCCATAAATTGGACTAATTTAGGGTTATATTTTAATAGAAATTGTGTCCTCAAATGCTTATTTTATCTCAATATCTAATGAAAACCCTTAAGTTTCAGGTATTTGAAGTGTGAAGGAAAGTATAGACACTACGTGGCAAAAAGGAACAAAAAAGTTGAAAAGAGCGAATAAATGAAGGCCGGAGGATCACTGAGTAGCCGAAGGGTCTTACTTCGCCTTTTGTTCCAGTGTGTTGAGCCTTGAAGCAAAGGATCAAGTCGGCGGAAAAAGGGAGCAGTCGGCAATTTGCCAAGAAGTTTCACGAAGCAGTACTATGTTGCCCAATGACCCAGAGCATGACGATGCTGAAGGCCGGTGCAAGACGACGATGAACTACACCAAAGGGTGAATCGTCGAGTTCATCGGCGATTCCAACTAACGATGCCGAATGATCCGCTGTTGCACAAATCTGTGGAAACTATAAATACTAGTTAGATGTGTAGTTTTAGGTGTGGATCAATTATTATAATTTTCATATAGAATAGTACCTTATGGTATTTTTGCTCTGAGTTTGAGAGGGTTTTGAAGACTTGAAGAAAAAGAGAGTTTCATCTCCAAGGATTTGGACTTGAGTAGTTTGGATTCTTCATTCTTGGCCTGTAACAAGACTTAAATCTTCATACACATTTGAATGCAAGCTCAGTTAGGTATAAATTTCTATCTCTTGATGTGTGTCTATAACCCCTAATTCTTGGGGTGTGATTTAGTGAATATGGGTTAAGATAATTGTTGAGTCTTGCTTGCTAATAGTTTAATTGTAGTTTAATTGTTATTTCGTTTAGTGGTTGTGGATGAATTTAATGAATTTGTAGTTGCAAATACAAGTTTATTTATATGTTTTCAGCTTGCTTGAGAGAAGAGAGGTCGTAAAACTAAGACCACTAGATTGATGGCCAGTGTGAGTGGGTCGACATGTGGTTCAACTCGAGAGAGTAAATCCTAGTCCCATGACCACACACTCAGCTCAAGAGAGTGAGTGGGTTAAGGCATAGGCTGGTCTTCATGGGGCAAGTGGGTGTCCGAGAGGAAAACATTTGAAACGAGGTAAGTTGCTCGAAAGAGAGCTTATCCCCCTTAAAGTCTAGCCTAGTCACAATTACTCTATGAATCTTCTATCGAAAGCATGTACCCAATAATCTAGCTTAACCCGTATTCCCATCACATCCCAAGGATCCCCTCTCATTACTTAGAAACCCTTGTTTATTTTGCTGTTTTTACCTTACTAGTGACAAAACCCTCCATTGTTAATTGACACTCTTGTGTCCCCCTTTAATTAAAATGTTTTTACTCGTTAATGTCTTTAGCTACGACTAGTTAGAACTAAATTTTATTTTTCTATTAATTCTCAAAACCACTCTCTTAGGAACGATCCCAACCCTTGGTTGGGTTACTAAACTATTGTACGATCGTAGATACTTGCATCAGAAGTTGTGTCTTGATTACGCAAACATCAGTGATCGCCTAACCCATTGGGTGAGTCGCCGAATGGCTATGATCTCGCCTAAAGTTCTAGTGTGCCAAGCCTTGAAGGAGAAAATCAATTCGGCGATTGAATGAAGCAGTCGGCGTATCACCTAACGGTTCCGCGATGCAGTGTTAGATCACCCAAAGTTATAGAACGTGAGGATGTTGAAGGCCAAAGTAAAAAGGCGATTGAATTGACCAAAGGGAGGATCGCCGAGTGGATCGGCGATCCCAACTTACTGCGCCGATTTGTCGTTTGCAGCATATTTTTGGCTACTATAAATACAATTTCAAACAGTATTTGAAGTATCTATCTATCTTTGACATAATCAATTTTTCATAATATAGAATTTTCTTATCATTTTTAGGGAGAACTCTGAGTATTGAGATAATATTTTTCCTTAGCTTTGAAGAATTGAAGTTTTTCATTTTTGAGAAATTGGAAGTGGGTCTTTTTAGATTCTTCAATTTGGACATTTGTAAAGACGAAATTAATCGTACTCAGTTGATGGAAACACAATTTTATAACGATTTCTATCTTTTTATGATGTCTAGCTAAAAATCCAATTCTTAGGGTGTGATTATGTGATTCCGGGTTGATTTAGCTTATGGGTATTGTTAATTGATAGTATAAATGTTGTTTAAAGGTGATTTCAATCAGTAATTGTGGGTTAATTTAAAGGGTTGTAGTTGCAAATCCAATTCTACCTTCGTGTTTTTGGCTTGCTCGAGAGAGAGGTTTTAAGACCAAAATTACTGATTTGATGGTCTGTGGGTATTGTGTTGTCATGGGTTCAGTTCGAGAGAGTGAATCCTAAACCCTTTTCCACACATTCAGCTCGAGAGAGTGAATGGACTAAAATGTAGGATGTTCTTAATTGCTGCTTATTGATGTTCGAGAGAAACCAATTTGATTCGGGTTAAATTGTTCGAGAGAAAGTTTATCCTCACTAAAGTCTAGCTTATTCACTGATTTAGAACTATTTATTATCAGTTGCAATTACCCATTTGTCAACCTTGGCCTATAATCCAATCAAATCCCAAGTCTCATTACTTGTTAATTAGTGTTATTTGCTACTGCTGTAGTTGATAATTACAATGAACCCCCCCTCCCTCCATATTGGACACTTGTGTCACATTAAATTTGAACTATGCTTTTATTCGTAAATGTCTTTACTTATGATTGACTTGAACATATTTGTACTTGGCTCTTGAATCTTAAGTACGTACCACTCCCTGTGGGATTCGACCCCAACTAACTTAGTTTGGTTATATTACTGACTAACAATTGTTGGCACTTAGAATTGGAAGAAGTGTCTTGATACGTGAAATCAGTGGTATGTCAGTCCAAGAGTACAGACTCAAGTTCTCCCAACTCTCTAGGTATGCTCCACATATGGTTGCGGATTCAAGGAACAAATGAATAAGTTTTTGTATGGGGTATTTGATTTAAGGAAAACGGAGTGCCGAATTGCTATGTTGCTGGAAAATATTAATATCTCTAGCCTTATGACTCATGCTCAGCAGGTTGAGAGGGATAAGCTTAGGGAAAATGATAAGGACAATAAGCAGTCTAGGACAGATAACTATGAGTACTCTCTAAAGAAATCAGGTGGTGTGAATCACTCGCAGTTTCAGTAGAATTCTATCGCTCTAGCACCTTCATCAGCTAGTTCTCCATTCCCTAGGTTTCGAAAGGATAAAAGAGGTAGGGAATCAGGCACTAAGTCTCAGGGGTGTGTTTCATGTACTATAAGATACCCAACTTGTCTTAAGTGTGGTAAGAACTATCCGGACGAGTGTCTTGCAGGAAAGGAAGGTTGTTTTGGGTGTGGTCAGACTGGTCACAAGTTGAGAGGTTGTCCTTCTTCTAAACAGGGTCAAGGAGCTAATTATGGTAGGGCTCAGTCCACAACTTCAACAGCACCAGCAGATCGCCCAACTCAATAGATTAACGCATCTGTTACAGGTGGTAGTCAGTGCAAAAATAGGTTGTATGCTCTTCAGGCTCGCCAGGATTAAGAAGATTCTACTGATGTACTTACTGGTACGTTACGAGTCTTTCACTTAGATATTTATGCTTTGTTAGATCCAATGGTCACTCTTTCCTTTGTAACTCCATTTATAGCAGTAAACTTCGATGTCAGTCCAAAAACTCTTTCTAAACCGTTCTAAGTCTCTACTCCAGTCGGTGACCCAGTTATAGCTAGACGGGTATACAAAAATTGCCCTGTCACAGTTTCTCAGAAAGTCACCTCAGCAGATCTTATAGAGTTAGAAATTGTAGACTTTTATGTAATTGTAGGAATGGATTGGTTACATTACTGTTATGCCTCGGTCGATTGTAGAACTAGGATCGTTGATTTTTAGTTTCCAAATGAGCTAATTTTAGAATGGATGGGTAGTAGCTCAGTGCCTATGGGTCTATTCATTTCTTACCTCAAGGCCAGAAAGATGATCTCTAAGGGTTGTCTCTATCATGTAGTTCAGGTTAAGGATTCAAGCTTCGAAACCCTAACTCTTGAGTTAGTTCTAGTAATTAATGAGTTTTCAGAAGTGTTTCAAGAAGATCTTCCGGGAGTTCCTCCCGAAAGGGATCGACTTTGGAATTGATCTCTTTTAAGGTCCCCAACCTATTTCTATTCCTCCTTAAAGAATGGCTCTTGCTGAGCATAAGGAATTGAAATATCAGTTGAAAGTCCTCCTAGATAAGGGTTTCATCAGATCTAGTATTTCTCCATGGGGTGCACCGGTGTTGTTTGTGAAAAAGAAATATGGTTCTCTCAGAATGTGCATTAACTATCGATAGTTGAACAAAGTCACAATCAAGAATAAGTACCCTATCCCATGATTGGTAAAGTGGCTTACGAGTTAGAGTTGCCAGCAGAACTAGTAGCAATCCATCCGGTCTTTCACATTTCATTGTTGAAGAAGTGTGTGGGCCGGGTGATCCAACATCCATAGTATCTTTAGACAGTGTGGCTGTGAAAGATAGTCTCACCTATGAGATTATTGATCGTCATGTTTGAAGGTTGAGAAACAAATAAGTCGCTTCAGTTAAAGTTTTGTGGAGGAGTCAGTCAGTGGAGGGAGCTATTTGGGAAGCAGAAGTAGCCATGAAGACCAACTATCCTCATTTCTTTCCTTTCGATTCCACTCCAGCTTGAGGTAATAGTTCCTCTCCGGTCTTTAAGTTAATCATGCGTCAACTCAGTCTTAGTATCTTGTTCCTTCAGATTTACTTGCATTTTCAGCGAATTTGCATGTTCTTGGAACTTAGTTCATACCAAAATTAATTTCCAGTATCTAGTGGTAGGTTTGCAGCTCTTTCCCTTCATATTCGGTTAGTTTAGTCTTCATTCGAGGATGAATGTTCCCAAGGGGGATATAATGTAACACCCCGTTCACTAGAAAGACCAACTAGCAGGTTTTTGAGAAATTGCAAGTTCCACCGATGGGGGCCACCGACGGACCGTAGGTGGGGTCTGTGGTTGGCCACCTGCAACCCACCCAGAACCCCCCCTGAAAATTAAGCTAAGGGTTGACCTACACTTGGACCTACGGACCATAGGTAGGACCATGGTCCATGGATCATGGTCTGCAGATCTTATTCTCTGAAGCCGAACGACGACTGAACAGTACGGACTGTAGGTGGGACTACAGTCTGTGGACTAGGTCCATGGACAGGGTCCGTGGTTCAGATTCCCCAGAACTACAGAAAAATCTAGCTAAGTCCAGAACCACACCAGGACATACGGACCGTAGGTGGGACCACAGTCGTAGATTAGGTCCATGGTTCGGACTCCCCAAAATCCATTTTCTGAAATCAATCGACGACTAACCAGGACGGACCATAGGTGGGACCATGGTCTGTGGACCTGGTCTGTAGTTGGCCCCGACAACTTTTAAGTCAAGGGTCGTTTGGTCTTTTCACTATGTGTTGGACCCCCAAACTACATCATTTAGCCCCTAAACTATGTGGTTTTGGTCAGTTTTGGCCTACTAACTAAATTAGAACTTACCGTAGTAAACTCATTCTCCAAAAATTTGTCAAGTTGAACGAAAAGAAGGAGAAAAAGTTGACCAAGGGCTAGTCCAAGAATGCAACAAGGTTTCGTCTGTTCCAGCCTCGAAATTGAGAGATATCTTCGTGAAATTTGACACCAAGTATGTGGGATTTCATTAGTGGGTTCTTTTAACCCATTAGGTCCCTAGAATTCAGTCAGATTTTTGATTCTCTACATCATGCTAAGACCTAGAGTTTCTAGATTTCCAGATTTATGTTGTGATTCAACTATTAGGCTAATCAAAATCAGATTATCATGATTTTTGTGGAATTATTGCTAAATTCTGGCTTGAAACTCAGAAACCTAGTTGTGTAGATTCGTTTAGTTCATGAATTACACTTGCTAGGTCAGTTTATTCAATTATATATGCCCTTGTTAAGAATGTTTCATTATTACTGTATCAATGTTGCATTTTCAGTTAGAATGTCAGTATTTTTAAGCTATTCAGTGTTACAGAATTCAGTTATAATGCATTACTTACATAATTAGTTTGGAGTAGGCTTAATAGCGAGTTATACTAGGGTCAGTCACCCTCATAGTACTAGAATTACGTGCCCTCATAGGTAAGTCCCCTCTGTGGGCATTGTAGTTATTGATCACGCTAGTTATGCCTCTAGACCCTTGGCAAGGTATATTAGGTCCTCTCGATGGGGCGTATACATCAGACTCCACATTTAGCTCATGTGGTATTATGTCGGTTATTAGTAGCTCCCACAAACAGACTCTAGTGTACAGACCAGGTTATTAGTTACAATTCAATATTCATTTTCAGTGTGTTATAAACTTTGTCACTACACTCATTTAGTTCATATTCAACATGTTTAGCATATTCTTCATGTTTATCTTGTATCATTGATGAATATACTTTATTTTAGTTATGTTATATTGTTCAGCTTTATTCTATCATGAATGCTCAGTACCTTCAAGTAATGACGCATACTCTACGCTACATCTTCTCGTGATGCAGGTTTAGGTCCTCAATATCCAGATCACAGATATATTAGTTCCCCATCTCCAGTTCAGCAGGATTAATGGTGAGTCCTCATTTTTTGAGGACGAGTGACATGTTATCTTTCCATTTTTAGTGTTTTAGTTTTAGTTTTGCTAGAGTTAGCTAGGGACACGTCTCCACATCTCTAGTCAGTAGATCCTTTTATTCAGACATAGTTTAGATTCAGTTTAAGTTTGATTTTGATCTTTCAGTTGTCGTTGAACTTAGTTATATAATCAGACTTAGAATGGGTATTCCCTATCATTTCATTTTATGATCTGTTTCTAGCTTCCGCAAAATATGTCTATTATGATGAAAATCTTTAAGTATGCTTATGATATGCTAGCAGGGTTAGCTTGGGGTCACTCGTGATCTTAGGTTCCGTGTCCGCGTCCTGGGGGTAGATTCGGGGCGTGCTAATTTTAAACTGAATTTTTGAGAAAGTGAAGATGAGTTTTGAGAAAAAGTTTCTGAAACATGATTAGTATGACAATCGAGTATGCCATCAATGTTTAAGTAGTATGATATCTAGATATACCATCAATGTTTATGCAGTATGACTTCCCGAGTCATCAATGATCATATCACATTTTTTGTGAATTAGTTTTAAAGTATGAATTGAGTAAGAGTATAAGGGAAGTAAGTATTCCCAAAGGTATCAGTTTTTACGTTGACAAAAGAGAAAATTTGATTTCTAAATAAGTTATAGGTTCAAAGATATTTCAAGAGCAGTTACCTCTTTTAAGAGGATAATTTGAGCAATTATCTCAACCCAGAGGAATAGTATGTTTTTACACATTGAGCATGGCTATATATGATTGGGAGTGGTATTGAGCACTGATATGTGGATGAGTTCAGACAACTCATATTTCTCATAAACCATGTATGCCAACTTGGGTATAGGATCATACTTTTTAGATGAATCCTAAGTGCCTTCTAGCAAAGCTTAGCGGATCCACTTAGTTGAGGTTTCCTATATCCCAGCAAGATATGGGACAGTTCTGGCAGTATGGGCGAGACATTGTATCATCATGTAGCTCATATTGATGGTTTTCGGTTAGAGAATTTCCAGTCGAGTTAAAGTGTATTTTATATCACGTATTATTTGACTTCAGGGATGAGAAAGTAGTTTTTAAAGCTTTCAATGATTTATCACCTTTATTTCTTTATATTCATCTTGAGTACATTGTTATCTATTGCAATTCTTTCTTTCAGTTATTTGTTATTCAGCTATATTACATACTCGTACATTCGATGTACTGATGTAATTCGACCTGCGTCTTTTAATTATGCAGATACAGGTTCTTAGGATCCTTAACAATAGTCTGTTGAGATCACTTCATCCGCTCGTCTTCTTATGAGTTAGACCTCCTTTCTTACGGAGTACCCCAGTTTTATGAGTTGTTAGTAGTAGTAGTTCTTTTGAGGAGTCGTGGGTCTTGTCACATCACTCATCATTGTATAGTAGATGCTTCATAAATAGACATTTTTGGAGAGTCTTTCAGTTTTAGATATTTTATTTAAAACTTATGTTTCATACTCATTATATTCAGCGAAGTTTTGAGATTTAGGAAACTATTTTTAAAGTTTCTTTCAATTTGATGCTTATGTATTCTTGAGTTAGTCTTCTGCTTGTAGTCAGCTAGGATGAGGGTTCGCTTGAGGGCCAACAATGGTTCTAAAGTACCGGCCACGTCCAAGGTGTAGGTGATTAATGTTTCAAATACACTTCATCCATTTCTAAGTGTCAACGATCGTACATCAGTATAAAACCAACTAAATGAGTTGGGGTCGATCCCACAGAGAGTAGCTTTCTTTTGAATTCAAATATGAAACAATGACCGTGACTTTTGCAGCTGAATAAATAAACAATTAGGAATCTATGGACCAAACTCAAAGACGTCTTAACTACTCCATGCGAGTAATTGTCAAACTACCAAACCACTTCAACAATCAACACGAGACAATCAAACAAGAAGGCAATGCTTGTGGGATTGACTAACCCACTACTAGATTCAACTCAACGGGTGCAAATCACTAACCATATTTTTTTTATGGGTTGGATGAACTTTAGATAAGGTAGTTTTCTCTTGAACAAATAACTTATTTCCACTGAGTAGTTTCGAACCTCAATGAATACCATAAGCAGACCAACCCACAATCTCATCAAATCTACTCTCTCGAGCTAGAAACAAAGGATGGAACTTGGATTTCACTTCCTCAAGCTGAAACCATAAAGACCCACTACCTATGGATGCCAATATATTACCTTAGCTCTACACTTGTTTATCAAGCAAGCATAAAACCCTGAAGTATATTGTAATAGACATGCAATATAGAAATAAACCACAGTAATAACTTAGACCCACTTCAAATTAACACCGGAAATCAATGAATGCTAGCACCTATTAAATCAAACACAACAATTGCTTACATTGTCAAACCCCCAAGATTGTGGTTTTAGCCAATCATCGTAAAAAGAAGAAATTCGATACCTACTACATGCACCATAGCTGGGTATTTGAAAATCAAAAGTTTACTATGAATAACCTCCACTCTATTACAATACCCAATTGAAAAATATAGTGAAAATTACTAAAAATTAACAATAGCAGAGTTTTTGCTCTCTTTCTTTTGTTCCTCGTAATTTCTAAATGCCATCTCTCTCTTCCAAAAATCAATTTATGCTAACATGAGGTGTGGCATTTTGAGGTCGATTGGCGAGGTAAGTCGGGCTTCGCCGACCGTTTGGAGACTCGTTGATCGTCCTTTCATCTCACCCTCTTTCTTCACATTTCGCTCATCCAAACACTGTAACTTTAGGCTATCCACATCGAGATCATCGTTCCACTCCACGATTCGCTCTTTTGCCTTTTAGTTCGCCAATATGCCTTCACTTTGATCTCAATAATTAATTTTGGTGCCATGGTTTTCCTTCGTCGATGTAGTCGGCAATTCACCGATGAGGAATGTAGTTCCTAAGTTCCTTTTATTTCAGGCTCAGTGTTCTGTAACTTTAGGTGATCCAAGAGTTATTTGACGATTCACCGAGTTCTCTCGGCGATCATCAGGCTTGTTTTACTTTAGGGCTTGCCACCCTGGAACTTTAGGTGGCCGGATGTGCCACTCGATGACACGCCGAGTGCTCTTGGCGATCCTTAGGCTCGCCCATTTTCATTTCATCATCCTGTTTTGTTCCTTTTTGCCTGTTAGCATCCTTACTTTTTTCCTCATTCCATATTCCTGAAAATCGAGGATTTAACATTAGTTATTGGCACAAAATAAGCATTTGAGGACACTAAATCTATATAAACTAAACCCTAAATGAGTCCAAATCTCGGACTAATCAACACCCATAACTTATACTTTTCCTTGTCCTCAAGTAAAACTCAAGTTCAACAGTTCAAAAGAGATGTTTCAAACAGTGCTACAAAAGACTCAATCATGATTGCACACAACAAAACTCAACTTACTCATGTAAGGATCAATTGTGCACTCCAAGATTCAAGTTGTGACTCACCATTATCAAAGATTCTCATGTTCACAATACTTGCTACAAATGCAAGTTCAAGCTCAACAATGGTACTCAAATGCCATCACCACAAGGATGATATCATATTCACACCCTATTCCTCAACAATTTATAGCTTCGGAATCACATACGACTCTCACACTCAGAAAGATGAACACATGCATGACTTTACCCATAGGTTTAACCTTATTTTCCTATCAACATTTTCTTTAGCTCACTCAAGATCAAAAAGGTCTTTTCAAAGCTTGTAACGGGACTGAGTGTAAAGGTATGATCATTTAGGCTCAGTGGATGATATCCTCATGAAATGTGGTTTGAACATCACTTTTCTTTCTTTTCTTCAGCATTTCTGCTCATGCTCAAAATTTACCCTATTAGTCAACTTTCCGGACACCCTATTTCTTTTGGGACTTGCAAAACTTTATTTCACAGCCTTACAACTTTTTAATTTTTTTTCTTTTTCTCTTCTTTACTTTCTCTTTCTCTTTTTTATGGAGGGGTTCCATCTTTTTCAAAACGATGGATCAAAGGGGGACTTCTTCACGCTTCTTGATTTACCTTCTCTTTTTACCTCACCCCCAACTTAGGTTTTTGGCCTAAGTTGGCTATTCAAACAAACCACACTTTATGAGGATTATGGGTGAATGGACAAAGAGGGGTCACAATTGCATCAAGTTTCTTCCAAGAAAAGAATAAGGTTCAAAGGGGGTTGGCAACAAAATAGGTATATTGTCAAATTGTTTCACTCTTCAAAATTGTTTCCTAAGATCATTTCAAGAGCTTGCATTACATAGTCAACCGGACCAACTAGGTGTCACCATAAAAGGTTCAAAGTAAACTCATCACACAAGGTATTGACACCAATATTAAACGAGACTCCACACTTTCGCTAGTGTGCAATGTTCATCACAAAAGACTTCATTCGATAACCGACTAGTCACAACGAGATGCAAAAAGTCAACATATTGTCTATGCAACTTCATTTCGCCTCATCGTAGCCACACATTTATTTATGTTTGATTAAGAGCACTATTCAACTCATCAGTATTGATCATAAGCGATACTAAATATCCTTTTAGAACAACAAGCAAATGATTTAATGACCAAACATGTACCGCCACCAAAAGCATCCAACATTGTCCCCAACGTGGGTAAAGAACAAAAAATAGCAAAAATGAAAAATAAAGATAAACTACTGGTATGTAAATACGCAGAGTAAGGTGACAAGAGATCTTCACTAGGAGCCCATTTGGAAAAAAACATGTACTAGTCGCCGAACAGCTTCGATGATCCGCCTAATGGTGTGGATATCGCCAATGTTTCCAATGTATAACACGTTCATAAAGGGGCGAAAAGGTGGGAAAAACAAAGTTCTCTGAATAGGTCAGCCCATCGCATAATGGACTTGCCACCTCTCCCAAAGATCCATTGGGTTCAGGCTATCAGAGCTAGAAGAGAAAGGAAGGGAAAGTCGGGTCCCCCAATCACTTTGGCGTATCACCGAGTGATGAAGGTTCCCCGCCTAATGTTCCAGTATCTCAGCCCTATGTTGAAGGTCTAGAAGGTAAATTATGTCGGGATCGCCGAACAACTTCGGCGATCTGCCAATGGAACTTTTACCTCACATAATTGCTTACACCTGCATAGTCAACACACATTATTTGAAACACTAACACTTGGATTGCCTCCCAAGAAGTGCCTTATTTAACGTCGTGGTAAGACGTGAAAACGATCTCAAGCATCTTCCAGAAACACCACTTCTATTAGAGACACCTCATGACATTCTCCAAAGTACAACTTCAAACGTTGTCCATTCACCTTGAAAGTAGGTCCATCTTTACCTTCGACTTCAATGGAACCATTTTTGAACACCCTTGTTACTCTAAATGGACCTGACCATTAGGATTTGAGCTTTCCTGGAAAGACTTTAAGTTAAGAATTATATAGTAGCACCCAAGTTTCAACTTGGAACTCCCCCTTAAGGATTCTAGAATCATTCCACTTCTTCATCTTTTCCTTAAAGAGAGCGGAACTCTCATAAGCCCTGATCCTGAATTTGCCTAATTTATTTAGCTGATCTACTTTTTTTTTGAAGTCTTTGCCCAATCCATATTTAGAGCCTTCAATGCCCATAAGGCCTTGTGTTCTAATTCAACCGGTAAATCACAAAATTTGCCGAAGACTAACTAACACAGAGGCATACCGATTGGTTTTTTTAGGCGGTGTGATACACCCATAGAGCATCATCAAGCTTTCGAGACCAATCGGTTCTATTTGCATTTAATATCTTGGCCAAGATACTCTTTATCTCCTGATTCGACACTTCCACTTGGCCACTAGTTTGGGGATGATATGGAGTTGCTACTTTATATTTCACGCCATATTTTTTCAATGCAGATGCAAAAAACTTGTTGCAAAAAATGGGATCCCCCATCACTAATAATAGCCCGAGGAGTACCAAATCGGGCAAAGATGTAGCGTTTTAAGAATTGAACAACACTTCTCCCTTTATTGTTTGGTAGTGCAACAGCCTCCACCCATTTACAGACATAATCTACTGCCACCAAAATGTACTTGTTGCCGAACGAGCTATTAGTGCCTCAGAAACTAGTAAGTTGAACTAGAGTTTTCTAGAGCTTTTTGTTAGAGTTTTAGAGTGTGGTAGGAGGATTAAAACTCAAAAAAATGATTCCCATACTTATAATGATTGTTTTAGTGTTATGGCGTCAAGTTACGATACCCCAAGGACCACCCAAGGGGTCCTTGAGGAGGATCTCAAAACAGCCCAAAAAGCTGTCAAATTTCAGCCAGCTACACTTGCCACCTACTGGCCGTAGATGGACCCACGCCCCTTGGGTTGGGGTCGTGTGTCAAGTCCTGAGTTTTCCTGCTTCTTATAGCCTCAGTACCTCACCTACGAAGGTGCAGTACAGATCGTGGACCCACCTACGGTCCGTGGGTGGGTGGTTCGTTAGTGGTGGTAGATTTCAAGTGTTAGTTTTTAAGGTAGGGGTTTGGGGGTTAATTGGTAATTAGTTAGGGATTGAGGGAGGTCGGTTAGTTAGTTATTAAACCACCTATATAAGCCTAATATACCCCTAAACTAAATCATTTTAACTCATTCTTAAAAGCACCCAAATTCTCTCCAAATAATTCTCTCTCTAGAAGTGAAGAAGAAGAAGAAGAAGAAGAGATGAGAGCAGGACATATTTTCCTCCATTGATGCAGGCTTGGTTAGGGCCTTGAATTAAGGTATGTAAGATTAATCATCTATGGGTTCTTCTACCCATAGAGCCCCCTAGGTTTTCCCCCAATTGTGAAGTCAAAAACCCAATTCTAGTTAGGGTTTCCTTCTACATTGTGGGTAGGGTTTGGGTATGATTCCAACCTAGTGGATAACACCTAATTATGATTGTATTAGCATTAAATTATGATATTATGATGAATTCGTGTGATTTCTATGGTTAACCATAGTCTATTTGATGAATTTGATATTTTGTGGGTTTATGCCATTAGAGGTGGAATTGAAGGTTCATAGGTGATCTTCCTAAATCAATGTCATGTGTAGTAATTATTCAAAGTTAGGAACATATAATCATGAATTGAACTAGACCTTATTGAATATGATTGATATTGACTTGTAATGTTGGAATTGAACCTTTACGATTAATTCTGACTAGAATCACCTAACAATGAGGGATGTGATTAAAATACCTAGAAATCTAGGTATAATGAAGCTAATAAAAAGTAAAGCTTTGAGTATAAGGCTTGTAGTCATGAATGTGGATCTCTAGGGTTTTTAGAGTAAAGACAATGTGATGAACTTGATGTGTTAAGTCTTTGACAGTAAATTCTAAATGATAATAGAAGTCTAATAGGTAGAATTGTGGTGAAAGGCCTACAGTCACCTAACTTGCCTTATGAATGCTTGAAATTATAAAGTGATAGAATCACTTGAACATGGATTGATTGTCATGGACATCCTTCCATGAGACATGAGTGTTAAACAAGGCTTAACAAGTAAATCTTGTGGTGTATGCTTGGCCTCAAGTGGATATTTATAATGAGATGGAGTGTTACACAAGAGAGGGTCCGGGCTCCAAGTAGAAAGGAGAACCACACCTAGTTGATCTGAGGAATATCCAAGTTAACTGGGGAACTCTTACGTAGTAGAGTGTGGGTTTTCCCAAAGTTAGGTCTCATGAGATGGAAGCCTTCACATAGTTGAGTTAAGGTTTCTAGTAGCAATCTCCATATCCAATGAACTAAGACATGCTTGAAGAAGCATCTCATAGTGTTCTAAAGCATAATTGAACTAAGACTTACTTAATGAAGTACCTCATAGTGTTCAAGAGTATAAATAGACTTAGGCATGTTTAAGGTAGTGTCTCATAGGGTCAAAGTTAATAATAAACCTAGACATGCTAAAAGTAGTATCTCATAGGGTTCAAGCTAATAAAGAACTAAGATGTGCTTAAGAGAGTACCTCATTGTGTTCTAAGGTTAAAGAGAGGAACTATGTTCCAAACCAAGAAGTATTAGTATGAGGACCTAAGAGTGGTACTTAGTATGAATAGTATTGTGGGATGCTATTCATGCATTGCACAAGTATGACTTAAAGTTATTAAAGAAATGTTCTCTTGTAAGATGTTCCTTGAGATAGGATTGTTCCATAGTTGCCTCCCTTGCTATAATTGTCTAAAGGTGAGATATTCCTTTAATTGTGAGAGTTAAGCTAATAATGAGACCAAAGGAGAGTGAGTATGACTACTATGACTTCAAGGTTATGCTTTGTTTGAAGGGTTGTATGGGATGCCTTTCATACATTGCACATATATGCTTTTGAGGTTACTTTAGAATATTTCTATTATTGTATAGATGACTAAGAGTCAAAGAATGTTTATATGATGCTTATGTTGAAGACTTTGCTTATTATGATGATTTTGTCTCTTATGCTTATTATTGATGTTTCATTAAGTATTTCCTATGATATTGGATTATGTCTTATATTGACTAACCCTTGTCTTATGCTCCTATGGTTTTATGCTAGCTAACATATTTAGTACATTGTGTACTAATGCATATTTTGCCTGTATTCTAATCAAATGTAGGGTTTAGAGACTTGAGTGCTATTTGGAGATAGGTTTCGAAGGAGCTAAGGAGTTGAAGATCTTGGTGAGTCCTCATAGCTAAGAGGAAAAAACCCACCATTTTCTTTATGTCTTTTATTTTCATGTTGAGACTATTGTATGGGTTGTGTCCGAAGAGATTTATTCTAAAGTTGTATTAGATGGTTTGAGACAAAGTGTAGAAAGACTTCCGCTTGCTTTTATGAAAATGACTTCGATTGTAAAAAGTTTAAAATTTTTCCGTACTTTTTTGTTATCTTATGTTCATGATATGCTAAGGGATTGTATGAGGCTTTTCAGAGTCTTGTACATTGTGTTACGTCTAGGGGGTACTCATGGGTCGTACACGAGATCACAAATGGACCCATGAACTCTATTCCCCAAACATCAAATAACTCAACCTCCAGAATAGGCGTAAGAGGCAACTCATGTGTTTTAACTACTCCACCTTGTTTCTGACATTGAGTGCACTTCTTAACAAACTAATGAGCATCTTCGTAAAGGATGTCCAGTAGTAACCACTTTGAAGAACTTTAGCAGTTCTACGCAGCCCACCATGATTTCCCCCTACCGGTGAAGCATGACAAGCATGAAAAATTTTGTTGATTTCATCCTCCGGTACACATCTCCTAATGATATGATCTGCACACTCTCTGAATAAATATGGTTCATCCCAAAAGTACTTCTTTACATCGAACAAGAACCTCTTCGGTTGATAGAAGTTCAGTTCTTCCGGCATTAATCCACACACCACGTAATTAGCAAAAACAGCATACCAAGGAATTTAATAGAGAGCTACCATGAATACCTGTTCATCGGGGAATGCATCATTTATGTCTACCTCGAGTTCATCATTTTCCTTGCCTTCAAACCTTGATAGGTGGTCAGCCACCTGGTTTTCTCAACCTCTTCTATCCTTGACTTCAAAGTCAAATTCTTGCAACAACAGTACCCACCGTATTAATCTTGGCTTGGAACCCTTCTTTGCCATCAAATAACGCAGAGCAGCATGATCAGTGTGAACAACCACTTTAGTGCCTAGCAAGTATGCCTAAGATTTCTCAAACACATATACTACCGCAAGCAATTCTTGGTCTGTAACTGTGTAGTTACGTTGGGCACGGTTTAGAGTTTTGCTTGCATAGCAAATGAGGTGAAATAGTTTGTTGCATTTTTTCCCCAACACAACACCCAATACCGTGCCACTTACATCACACATTACTTCAAAGGGTTCTGACCAATCGGGACTAATGATAATCGGGGTGGAGATCAATTTTTCTTTCAAATACTAGAAGGCCACCATGCACGCATCATCAAAGTTGAATTTCACCTCCTTCTCCAAAAGTTTGCATAGAGGGTGTGCAATTTTTTAGAAGTCTTTGATGAACCTCCAATAAAAGCCAGCATGTCCCAACAAACTACGAATACCCTTCACCGAAATTGGTTGTGGTAACTTCTCAATCACTTCAATCTTTGCTTTATCAACCTCCAGCCCTTTTTGTGACACTTTGTGACCAAGAATATACCTTCCCTAACCATGAAATGGTATTTTTTACAATTTAGGACCAAATTCGTCTCCACACATCTTTGAAGAACTTGTCCCAAGTGTTCTAAACATGCTTCAAAAGTATCACCCACAACCGAGAAGTGATCCATGAAGACTTCAATTGAATCCTTCACCATGTCAGCGAAAATAGATAGTATGCAACGTTGAAATATTGCCGGAGCATTGCATAACCCAAATGACATCTGTTTGAAGGCAAAAGTTCCATACGGGTAGGTGAAGGTGGTTTTCTGTTGGTCCTCTGGAGAAATAGAGATTTGATTTCAACCGGAGTACCCATCCAAAAAGCAATACCATTTTCTCACTGAAAGTTGATCAAGAATTTGATAAATGTAAGGCATGGGCAAGATTTGTTTTGGTCCATGAGTTTAACTTCCGTAATCCATGCATACTCACCATCCGGTTACCGGTCTCATAGACACAAGCTCCCTCTTTTCACTTGGGAGTACTGTGATGCCTCCCTTTTTTGGTACACATTGTATCGAATTTACCCATTTGGTATCCGCAATAGGGTAGATCACACATGCATCCAACCACTTTATTAACTCCTTTTTTACAATCTCTTGCATCAGTGGGTTCAATCTCCACTGATATTCAATACTCGGTTCACATTCATTATCAAGCTGAATTTTGTAAGTGCAAATGCCGGGAGGAATGCCCACTATGTCAACGATAGTCTAACCTATAGCTTTGATATGTCTTCTCAACACCTCAAGGAGCAATTTTACTTGCCATTCAAGAAAATCAGCTGCAATGATTACATGTATTGTGTTATTTACCCCCAAGAAAGCATATCGGAGATGGGAGGGAAGCACTTTAAAATCAAGCTTCAATGGTTCCTCTGTTTATGGCTTTGCGGGAGGACTTTCTCAAATTTTTAGATCGATGTCCAGCTTCAACTGAATCTTGGAATACTAACCCATGCCCGAAAGAGCAGCTGCTACCTCTTCGTAGCCTTGAACTTCAAACTCATCATAGTTAACAAGCATGGCCTCAAGTTTTTCACTCATACACATCAAATGGCTCACACTAGCCACCGCCTCATTACTTTATCTTCGTTCAGCCGTAACATCAATTCCCTCTTTCAACATCTACCAACGCTCTCCCGGTTGCCAAGAATGATCTTCCCAGAATGATGGGAATTTCAGCATCGATCTCGCAATCAAGAATGACAAAATCGGTCGGGAAAATGAATCGGTCAACCTTTACCAAAATGTCGTATAGTATCCCCATAGGGTGTTTAATTGATCGGTCTGTCATCAATTGTATCAATGTTATGGATTTCGGTTCACCCAACCCAAGTTGTTTGTTGATTGTGTATGACATTAGGTTGATGCTTGCTCCTAAATCACATAGGGCCTAGGAAAATTGGAGTATGCCGATGGTGAAAGGGATGGTGAACGCTCCGGGATCCTCTTTTATTTTGATCAGCTCCTTAATCATAATTACACTAAAACTATGAGAAACTTCGATTGTTTCAAAGTCCAAGCTTCTTGTTTTTGTAACTAACTACTTCATAAACTTGGCACAACCCGGTATTTCAAACAATGTCTCCACTAGAGGGAGATTAATCGATAATGTCTTGAACACCGATAAAAACTTCTTGAACTTCTCATCCTTGTTCTTCTTCTTGCGGCGTTGGGGAAATGGAGGAGGTATTTTAGGTAGAGGTTGCATCATTTTTGGGATTGGACTGTTTTCTTCCACATCTTCCTCCATACCTTTGTCTTCTTCATGAACTTGAGCTTTGTTATTGCCAGTCACATCACCTACCACTACATTTCCACTACGTGTAACCACAGCTAGACCTCTATCACCATTTTCCCTCATCACATTTGGTTTTAGTTGTGCTGAAAGTAAATTCAATTGACCTTCAAGTAGCTTAATTGCATCCACGTGAGAGTTCACTCTATTGTTCAATGACAAAAAATTGAATTTTATCCCTTTTAACAAATCATCCGAACCTTCTACTTTGTCAAGGATGCATGACAACAAATCATTCACCCAGGGACTACATGCACTCCCTTTCGACTTTGGGATCTCACTTGATTGAGTGTGGTCTTCTTCATGATCATACTTTCTTCTCCAATTATCAGTTTTCTCAGCCCATTCTTGGTAGTATCTTCTTTGCTCTTCCTCTTTGTGAGAGTTCCAACCTTGATTTCCACCTTGCTATAAATAGTGTGGGTGGAAACCTTCCTCGTATCTCCTGGAATTCAAACCTTGATTCTCCCCCGACTTTGAATAACCTGAGAAAGAACCATCCTCAACTCTAAATACACCACTTGTTCCCTTGGGTTTTTTCACATTCTCCAACACATGCTCTTGTAGTAGCTCCATTTGTGCCAACATCTTCTTGATGTTCTCATCCCTTTCTTTTTCCTTATCAAGTTGCTCTCAAGTCATTCTAAAACAAAAGGGGAAACTTGATCTTCTTGAGTGTACCAAGATTAATTTATTTTTGTCATGTCATCAAGAAGAAATTAAGCCACCTCAAATGATTGCAACATTATTCCCTCTCAAACTAATTGATCAGCCATTCCTTTATTAACGAATCAAGACTCTTGTAAAAATATTGGATTAGCAAATCATTTGGTAACCCGTGAGTTGGGCATTGAAGTAAGAGTTTCTTGAACCTTAACCACGTTTCATGGATGTGTTCACCCTCCAATCGCTTAAAACCTTGAATGTTATCCCTGAGTTTCATCATCCTCGATGGGGGAAAGAATCTCGCATTGAATGCCCTGATAAGCTCATCCCACGATGTGATATAATTCTTTAGTAAGTCAGCCAACCACTTTCTAGCTTCCCCCATCAGAGAAAGTGGAAATAACCTGAGCCGGATAGACTCTTGAGACACATTCTTGAATGAAAACGGGTTGCACACATCTATAAAATTCCTCACATGCTCATGTGGATCTTCATGAAACAACCCTCCATAAATTCCCTTCATTTGGAGGAGGTAAAGAGTTGTGCTTGTGACCTCAAATATCACATTCTCATCAGTTAATAGTAGGCAAATTGCACCCATTTCACCCGCTTGGGATGGGTTGGACACACTATTAATATCATCGATCTCATCACGGTGACCTGCTTGGCTACCATTCACCTCTGCCTCACTCATTCTTATTTCTATTCAGCCCAATCAACATGAGAACAATGCATCCTAAATTGATTCAACTACAACCGACAAATTCACAAGTCAAATTTTGATAAAATAACTCTAAATAGCACTACTCCTTGGCAGCGGCGCCATTTTGATTAACGTTTCAAAGACACTTCATCCAATTCTAAGTGTGAACGATCGTACATCAGTAGAAACACAACTAAGTAAGTTGGGGTCTATCCCACAGAGAGTAGCTTTCTTTTGAATTCAATTATGAAACTATGACTGTGACTTTCGTAGCTGAATAAATAAATAATGAGGAATCTATGGATCAAACTCAAAGATGTCTTAACTACTCCAAGTGAGTAGTTGTAAGACTACCAAACCAATTAACCAATCAATAAGATATAATCAAATAAGAAGGCAATGATTGTGGGATTGACTAACCAACCACTAGATTCAATTCAACGGGTGCAAATCACTAACCAACCATGTTAATTTGCTATGGGTAGATGGACTTCAGATAAGGCACTTTTCTCTCGAATAAATACCTTGTTTCCACTGAGTTCTTTCAAGCCTTAATGCATACCAAAAGTAGACAAACCCATAATCTCATCAAATCTACTATCTCGAGTAAGAAACAAAGGATGGAACTTGGATTTGACTTCCTCAAGCTGAAACCATCAAGGCCCACTACCTATGGATGCCAATATATTATCTTAGCTCTAGACTTCATTCTCAAGCAAGCGTAAAATCGTGAAGTATATTGCAATAAACATGCAATATAGAAGTAAACAATAGTAATAACTCAGACCCACTTCAAATTAACACCATAAATCAACGAATGCTAGCACTCATTAAATCAAACACAACAATTGGTTACATTGTCAAACCCCCAAGATTGGGGTCTTAGCCAATCATCGTAAAAATAAGAAATTCGATACCTACTACATTCTCCATAACTGGGTATTTGAAAATCAAAAGTTTACTATGAAGAATCTCAACACCATTACAATACCCAATTGAAAATATAGCGAAAATTACTAAAAACAAACAATAGTAGTGTTTTTGCTATCTTTTTTTTATTCCTCCTAATTTGTGAATGCCTTCTCTCTCTTCCAAAATTCAATTTATACTAATTGGAGGTGTGGAATTTTGGGGTCGATCGACGAGGTTATTCGAGCTTCGCCGACCATTTGGCGACTGGCTGTTCGTCCTTTCATCTCGCCTTCTTTCTTCACATTTTTCTCATCCTCCTTTTATTTCAAATTTAGTGTTCTGTAACTTTCAGTGATCCAGGAGTTATTTGATGATTCACCGAGTTCTCTCGGCGATCATCAGTCTTGTTTTACTTCAGGGCTTGGTACCCTGGAGCTTTAGGTGGTCAGATGTTCCACTTGGTGACACGTCAAGTGCTCTTGGCGATCCTCAGGCTCGCCCATTTTCATTCCATCAACCTGTTTTGTTCCTTTTTTCCTGTTAGCGTCCTTGCTTTGTTCCTCAATCAATATTATTGAAAATCGAGGATTTAACATCAGTTATTGGCACAAAATAAGCATTCGAAGACACTAAATCTATATAAACTAAGCCCTAAATGAGGCTAAATCTTAGACTCATCAGTAGGGTCGGGTCATGAGAAATTCGGTATCCGAGCACAGAGTTTAAGTGTCCTCAAGTGTCTTTGAAGCTGTGTCAAGTAGGATGTTATTTACGGTTGTGAGGGCACCACATCTATAAATGAGGGACTACACACATTTAGGAAAACTGTCCCTTCTTTCATACTCTAAATTGTGCAATAAAGTTGTGTCATAAGGAATTTATTAAAACTGGTACATTTCTCATATTCATTCGACTACCCCTCATACTTAAGCTAGTTGAAAAACAATACCAGATCCTTATCGATGAATTACTCACAAAAAAATTCTTGACAAAGTAATGAGACTTTATAGGGGCTTGAGAGAAGCCTGTGAGTGAGCTTAAGTGTTCATATTCGAAAGAATGCACTCTTATTGTAGCTACAAGAAAAAAAATCTTTAGCAAAGGAAAAATTGGTCACGAAAAGTCTGAATGCAGTAGCTATTAGGTAATAATGATCAAAAATATTTTGGTCGTCGTCGGTTGCTAAAAGCTTTAACATTAAAAGTTTAACAAACAAATTTTCTATTCGTCAGTTATAAATAATAGTTACAGTAATAATCTCGATCATTATACCTCCCTTTAAAAAAAAAAATTCCCCTTAGCCAATTATTATTCCGGTTGTTAAAATTCTTTAATATTAATAAATCTAGCCATTATAAGTTCTAATAGAGACATAATTTTACTATAGCTAATTATCATTTTCCGGAAGAGATGATGAAGATAATCAATATTTTTTTGAAGTGTTATAGTTAATGACAAAATACTAAAGCATCACATTCTCAAAAAATTTCAAATTTTCATCAAATTATATTTTCCAATTCCTAACAAAAGAGAAGGAAATTATAACATGTACAAATGAAAATATCTTTCAAATTTATAAAAAAATATGTTACTCTGAGCTTCAACTTGTTTTTCCACATAAATTGTTTCTTCTGTCTAAGTACTTCCTTTATGGATGAGTTCTTCGAAATTCAAATCTATGTGATTCTTGATATGTTAGAAAACAAGATCATGTCAGTATAGTAACAAAACTCACAATAACTATTGCCTTATTCTCTTTTTATTTTCATAAATCATGTCTTACCTTGTGCTTAAATCTCATTCAAATATTATAATATTTTGAAACTCACTTGATGTGTTTTGCAACACAAAAATTATATGACTTGAAATAGTTAATTATTGTAAATTTTGTGTTTCAAGCAACTACTGCACTTAAAATAGAAACAAAGGTGGAATAAAACAAAGAGTTGAACATAAAGTTCTTATTGAAATGATTAGAAGAAGCAAACGATCTGGAGAATAACTAAACTTTTTTATTGAAAGCTCGTGTTGAAAATACAACAAAAAATAGATATTTATAAAATAAATTCTAAAGCTATAACTGACTCCAAAGTAGTATAACTTGACTCCTAAAAAGGTGCAAAAAATATTTCCATATCAAAGTACTGATATACTTTGTTATTGACTCAAGTCTATCCCAAAAATATAGGAACAAACACTTAGACTTGGTAAAACAAAGTAAAACAACGAAAGCAGTAAATATACACTAATTTGTAATACTCCCCCTTAGTGCATATTTACCATCAATGATTCCAAGAGCAACTCTAAGCTTTTCAAATTAGGCTTCACTAAAGCCTTTTAAAGATATCTACTACTTGTGCACTAGTATGAACTCCTTTCAACTCAATTTCTTCATTCAATACTTTTTCTTGAATAAAATGGTAATGAACTTCTATGTGTTTTATTCACCGATGGAAAGTTGGATTTGAAACAAGTTTAATGGCACTCTTATTATCCCATTGAATTTGCACAGATTAGTCCACTTTACCAAAAATATCTCCCATCAAATATTTTAGCCAAATATATTCTTGGGATGCCATTGTCGCTGCTATATATCTTGCTTATATACTGGAGAAAGCAGCATTGGAGTGTTTCTTGCTACACCAAGAAAAAATGCAGATCCAAGGTTGAAACAATACCCTAAAGTTGAACGACGAAAAGTTGTATCACCTGCCCAATCTGTGTATGTACATCATTGAAACACAAAATTATTCCCTTTGTCATACATAAGATTATAGTCAACAAAACCTTTTATGTAACGTAAAATCATTTTTGCTGCCTCTAAATGAGAAGCTCTTGGATTCTACATAAATTGAGAGACAACACTAAAAAATATGCATTTTCCAGCCTTGTGATAGTTAAGTAAATTAAACTACCAACAAGCTCTTGAAATGATTTAGCATCGTTTAACAACTTACCTTCATATTGCTTAATCATTAGATTTATCTCCATTGTAGTTGCTATTTTTTTGCCTCTCCTATGCCAAAACGCTTCAATAAAGTCTTAGCATATCTTCTTTAACATATAAAGTACCATTGACTGGTTTTCTTCACTTCCAAACCAAGAAAACATTCAACCTTTCCTAAATTTTCATCTCAAATTGTATGGATATATAATCCTTAAATTACGATATTTCTTCTTCATCACTTTAGTTAATTATCATATCAGTCACGTATAATTAAATCAACAAATGGATTTATTATTCTAATTTTACAAGCAAACTAGAATCTCAATCAAAAACTTTAAATCTACAAAATATAAAATACTATGTAGTTTTGCAATACCAAGAACACAAAGCTTGTTTCAGGCCATACAATGCCTTCTTCAATCGACAAACATGGTTGGGGAAATGTTTAGCGATGAACGCTTGAGTTTGCTCCACTAGATCTTTAAAATCTATCTCTCCATCAAAAATTCATTCTTTACATCAAGTTGCCATAGCTTCTAATTTCTAAAAGTAGCATGTGAGAAAACCGATCTCACAGTTACCATTTTTGCCATAGGACTAAAGGTTTCTCCATAGTTTTGCCCATAACTTTGAGAAAATCCACGAGTAATGAGACAAGCTTTGTATCTTTCGATTGTGTCGTCTGATTTATTTTTCAATTGATAGACCCACTTACAAGTGACTGGTATGTTGCTTTCTAGATTTGGTACAAGATTCAATGTATCATTCTTCCTCAAGGATCAATCTCTTTTGGCATTGCTATTTCTCATTTTGACAACCCTTAGTTTCCTCGTAACATATAGGTTCTTCATAAAACGCTCCAGTAAATAAACACGAAATTACTGTGCAGTGATTTAACTTCACTTGATAATCTTTGAGATGATTTGGTTGCCTTTCTCTCTCAAAGATCTTCTAACCATTTTCTGTCCATTTTTTAAGATGAGGGTTCCATAGCTGGGGTAGGGGATTTATCTACTCCTTGAGGATTAATTTCAAGAAACAATGACTCATTTTGGTAATCATCAAGTGTGACATTCTCCAAACTTGAATTTTGGGTTGTAATCTAAGATGACACTTCATCAAACACAACATCTTTAGATGTAACAAACTTTTTATTTTCTGGGTCCATACACTTCCACCTTTTCTTGTATGAATCATAACCAACAAACATACATCTCTTTGCTTTCAGATCAAGTTTGGTTCTATTTGATTTAGGAACATGATATAGTAAATTGAACCAAAGACCCGCAAGTAACTAAATTTCACATTTGATCATATAGAAATTCAAAAGGAGTCTTTTTCATAACAGGCCAAGGAAGTTAACGATTTATAACATGACATGAACATTGAAATGCTTATGCCCATAGCTCAAGAGGTAGACTCTTATCATGTAGCCATGAATGACTTGATGAAGAGAGATATGCCAACTTTCTTTCTGTAACCCCAATCTAGTGAAGGGTATTGGGACACATCATTTGTCTTTGAGAGCCATTTTCTACACAAAACTGAAAGAACTTTGTTGACATAAATTCACAACCATTGTCACTCCTTAAACACTTTGTTTTTTTGCCCAAACTCTTTTTCTGAAATGTCGCTAAATTCAAAGAACTTGGAAAGTGCTTCATATTTCTACCTAAAAAAATATACCTAAGTAAATCTAGAGAATTCATCTACTAATATCATTGCATAATGATAACCACTA
Organism: Solanum stenotomum; assembly: GCF_019186545.1. NCBI lineage: Eukaryota > Viridiplantae > Streptophyta > Magnoliopsida > Solanales > Solanaceae > Solanum > Solanum stenotomum. Next base: position 24,583,285 of record NC_064288.1, read on the forward strand.
CAACTTATTGTTCTCATCAAATTTGTGTGCACTATTCCAAATGTAGCTAATCTGCGATTAGATGAGATTTTGAAATGAAGGCGATGTGATTTTCCATATCTTAACAAATAACTTTCTCTTGTGCATTTTTCAGAGGTGGTATGCCACCTAAGAGTTTATATGGAGAGATATTTTGTAGCATTTGATAACCTAAATGCCCCTACTGAGCAGGCTATATCGCTGCATTTTCTATCTGGCTTATTTTCTTCATATATGCCTTTCCCGCTAACATGAAACATAAAGAGCCTTTCTTGTTACCAACAAACAGAACATCAACTTCAATATTTTTCATGTTATCAAGTACTTTCACATCATCTGGACCAAACAAAACATATTTTCCAGAATTAGTAATTTGAGAGACTCAAACTAGATCCTTCTTCAAACCTGGAACATGATAGACATCATTTAGCTTGATGATATATACTAGTTTCAACCACATCTTCCTTCATGACTAGATAAGCTGAGTTATCATCCATTACAATAACTCTTTATCCCTTATGTTGTCGCAACTACGAGAATAATGAATCATCACCAGTCACGTGGTATGCACAATCAGAATCAAAGATCCACTCCTCCTTGAAATCAACATAATTGATATGAGATTTATTTGGTGCCAATTCAAACGTCACATTATCTTTTATTTCAACGTCTTTAATAGTAAAACAATGTTCCCATTAGGCTTATTATCTTCTTCATCTTCACAGGCAATATTTGTTTTGGAGATCTTAAAATGACAATATCTTTGAATATGCCCAAGCTTCCCACACCTATGACACATGATTGATTTGTATCCTTATGAATATTACAAACAACCTTCCTCCAATTAGTGGGCTACACTAATCTTCTCGGTTATGTCTAGGTCATAAATTTCAGCATAAATATTCTACAGTGGGAAGAAGTATCCTAAAATTAATATGGTTCCTTGTATCGTAATTGCCAATTAATTTTCAAGAATTGTAATCTTGTTATATTCTTCTTGGAAAATAACCTTTGAAGAGTTTCCCTGACATGCTATGGAGAACCAACACCACACACATGATCAATGCACTATTTGCTAACCGATGTCCTTAAAGCAAATAGAGCCTCCATGCACTTGATCTTCCATTTCCTACGTTGTTCAATATTATTAGGAATATCTTCTAGAATTTTTGTATCTTAACCAGCTACCAGTTTCCACAACTCTTGACCTTGAAGATAAGCCTCCATTCATATCATCCAACAGTTATCGTTAGTTCCTACAAGTTTCTCAACACCATTGTATGCATTTGCACCACCCCTCATTGAATTGATCCATATTACACAACAATAACTTTTTCACAGAACAATAACAACAACAGAGATTGAAGAATTCCAACCTGGCTCAGATACCGTAAAACAAAGAGTTGAACAGAAAATTCTTATTGAAATGATGAGAAGAAGCAAACGATCTGGAGAATAATTAAACCTTTTTATTGAAGGCTTATGTTGAAAGTACAGTAGAAAAGAGAAATGTATAAACAAAACTCTAAAGCTATAACTGACTCCTAAAAGTAGTATTACTTGACTCCTAAAATATTGCAAAAAAATATTCCCAGATCAAGTACTGATATACTTTGTTATTGACTCTAGCCTATCTCAAAAATATAGAAAAAAAACTTAGATTTGGTAAAACTAAGTAAAAAAATGAAAGTACTTAATATACACTAATTTGTAATATTGAAATCATGACTAATCACAAAGAAAACTTACATACAAAGCAGTTAGATTAGTCTTATTAAAAATAAATGCACCAAAATGTTATACTTAGAATGTTGGGAACTATAAAATCTTCTAAGTGAGGCTTTAATCTATTTCAATAAGCAATTTTTAGAACATTTAACATCAATTTATGAAATATCAAGCTCCAAATCATAGATGTGGTTAATGTTAAATTGTACTGCCCTTTATGAATACCCAGACGATACCTTTGTTGCTATTGTTGTTCGGGTAAGAAAACTGATGTACCAAAAAAGGGAGAAACTCTGAAATCAACCTCTAACTTTAGCTTTAAGTGGTGATTCTTCAGCTATGCAAATAAGACATACTCCACATCTCTCTTCCTCAAAAAAATTAACATCTTCTTTGTCCCTACAACAAAATGTTTCATCAAAGTAAAATTCTTTTTAGAGTAATTAATATATAATATTCTAATAAGCATAAATAATTGTGTTAATGGACAATGAGACAATTTTAGTGACAATTCGAGCTTCAAGAAATTAAGAATCAAAATAAATCACAAAAATAATACTTACTCAAGCACCACTACCCCTCCCCGCCCTCCCACGACTTTAATCCACTTATAAAAAAAAGGAAAAGAAAAAAAGGGTTGCATTAACAATTGCATATTTTTATTCTTATTTTTCTCATAACATGTTGTCATGACCCAAAGTGCACCCTAGACGTGACATGAAAAATAGAACTCTGAGAGGCCCAAATAAGCCACTTGACGTAAACATGACCTAATAAAAATCTAATTTATGAGATATAATCATTATAAGTATCAAATCATAAGATGACATAAACAATACTAGCAAACTACATAAGAAATACATGGAATACTACTAAGTCAGACATAAGCCTACCTAATCATCATAAGAGTTATTGGGACATAAATCATACACCAGGTACAAAGTCTAAAACTGAAACACATCAAAGCACTAAAAATGCCCATACCCTTGCCCTTGAATGACAAGGATTCACCAATCCAAATAGTTGGTAGTAAAGCAATCCACCTAAGTGCATCCGACTGGAGGAGTGTCGGTTCCCATATTATGAGACAATATAAGAAAAAGTATGCATTAGTACAATGAATGTACTAAGTATGAGGAAATGCATAAAACATAGACATGATAATATGAGGAACTTTAAACATGATATGCATGACCTAGTAAAACGTAGTAAAATCCTTACAAGAGAAAGCATGATTCATAACAAGCTCAATGCATAATAAAAAACATAGGAAAACATTGAAAAGACTTTTGAAGAAAACATAGTTCATTTGAGGGATATTTCTCGCTAACCGACAATAAGGCCATGTGAGATACAATATAGAATCTGGTATGAACCTCACACCGGCAAGGGGAATTTACTTGCCAAGGTAGAATTTTGTATCATTCATATTGCTAAGGTGTATCCACTAGCTATGTCACTTAAGACAGTCCTACGGGGTATGTAGTTAAAAACAAAGAGATTACTTCTAGAGACTCGATCTACTAACGGGGGAGCCTCCATATCAAAGTTCTCTCGGTGCTAAGTTCAACGGAAAAGACATAATCATAACCAAATCAAAATACTTGAAAAAACAACACTTAAAGAATACCAATCTATTCATAAGTTCATATTAGAATAACTCTTTTCAAACCATGACTTCATAATCTTTCATAATAGACACTTATCTTTTTGAATATCTAAATCATGTTATCATTCATATGTTAGAAAACCTTTCACAAATCGTTGATACTTATCTCAAAAGGATCCTTAGTTCATAAGTCTTCCTTTTCATAAAACATGCACAGATTTCACAATCCTAATTAATAAGTTCAAGACCATGATTTATAATTCATAAAATAGGCATATGCATGGATTAATGTCAAATAAGTGAAAATCATATAATTATATCAAATTGTACATAATAAGATTGAATATAAGTAATTTAATCACAATAAGTTGAATCCATGGAAAATCACATGAAACCTTAAGAGAATTAGGTATAATTAATTGGAGATTTGAGATTTTTTTGGAACCAAATGGATTAAAGAGATCCATTAGTGAATTTTCATTTACCTTGATAATCGAAGCCTTAATAATTCAAAGAGAATAGGCCCTTGAAGCTCAAAACCCTAACTTCCACCTTGAGAGCTCTTGGGAGAATTTGGAGAACAAGACTTGAGGGATTTTAAAAGTTTGAGTGAATGAGATTATTTAGGCTTAGTGTTAGGTGCAAAAGTAGTTACAGGGGTAGTTATAGAGCCAAAACGATGTAGTTTAGGGGTTAATTGAGCAGGAAAAGACCAAAACACCCTTGATAAAAATCTATCGGACATGGTCTACGGTTTTGACCTACGTGTAATGACCCGGTTGGTTATTTTTGGAATTATTTTATAAAATTACCATTTTACTCCTCTTAATATTTAATCAAAGTAATTTCTCATTTATTTTTAAAATTTGGTTTCAAGCTTTGAGTGAAAGTTATGAATTGTGTAGGTTTTTTGGGTTTGGAAAGGCTAAAGTTGCTTAAAAGTAGTTTTTGGTATCTTTTGGAGTTTCAAGTATCAAAATGGGATTCCTTCGATTCCATCCATTCCGAAATATGAAAATTGGCCTAAGAGAGTTATTGGTCTCAGATTCATAGTCTTTTGAGAATTTGAGGTCCTTGATAATGCTCAACTACACCTCTTATGATTAAAAGTGTAGGCGGTCACTAACAAGTAGAAAACCCAACTGTGAGTTTGGGCCGATCCCACAAGGAGTGATACAAAAACCATTTCAGATACGAAGTACGAAAGTGTTCTAATTTCTTGTAGAATATAAATACACAAAACACAACATAATGTGTATTAATAAGTTTCAATTATCAATATTAAGAGTTTGGTAATCAATTCTTAATAATGAAAATTATCGCGGGGTTTGAACAAATAGAGAGGGAAGCTTAGGAGTGTGTGAGCAATCGAATACTAAGTTCACCTAATGGGCAATGAATAATTGCTTTAAGTCATTGAATCTTAATGGATAGGATGTATTGTGGCTATAACAACCATTTTTCAATCCGCTATCATGTTTGAAGCGAGTTCTTTCGAACCTCAACAAGCTTAACAATACAAAACAACCTAAATCCTTAATTTAACCCACTTGATCAAGATGGGGTGTAAATACCCAGGTCAATACAACTATTAATCATATACTCTACTCTAAGTAAGTTTTACAAGAAAGCAACCAAATTTGCAACTTCGGTTCATAAATGAAAACATGAATAAACAACTGAATCCATTACAAAACAACATTAGATCTTGAAATTAACAATATCCACAAGCTAATTTATGCATTCAATTACATAGTCCCACCCCTAAGGAAAGGTGGTTTAGCCAAACATAACAAGAAACAAGAAATTGTTATCGAAAAGATGTTCCATCGGAATGACAAAATCTCCAATGCTTAATGCCAAAATTTAGACTAAAACCTTAAAACCACAATATCTAACCTCAAAACCCTCTCCAAGAATATGCACTATTGTCAAAGTATGTAAAAATCTCTAAAAACTATGTAAGACCCTTTTCTCTCTATTCAAAAATCAATTTATATGTTTCCAAAAACTTCCCAAAATTTCAATAGTCGGGATCGCCAAACTACTCGGCAGATATGCACGCCTTCTCGCAATTTGGACTTACTCCTACATCCAGTCTTTCTGTTCATTTAGGTGACCTGGATCGAGCTTGCCGTTCCATTCGCCATATCACCAAAGTGCACTTTTGTTCACCGAGATGGACTAGTTTATGATCCAACTCACTGGATCTTTTTGCAAATAAGCGGGTTGGCTACTTTTTTTCTCACACACCTCAACCCGAGCAGTTAGGGCATCCTATTGTAACATTCTAGAAACTTGTAAACTAAACTAGTGTCCAACCTAAAACTTGTCACGACCCGGGGTTACCCCCTAGAAGTAAAATGGAGTACTTGACCCCGAAGGGGTCTCATACAAGCCCTTAGCTTAATCATAACATAAGATAAATAGGAAATATGGGAAAATTTAAAACTTTTACATCGAAGTCATATTTAATAAAAGCAATAAGCGAAAGTCTTACTAAAAACTGTCTCAAACCATCTATTTAAACTCATGAATAAAAGTCTTCGGGACGCAGCCCATACAAAGTCTAAAAACATAACGAAATGACATAAAGGTAAAGTGGATGTTGTCCTCGAAGCTATGAGGACTCACCAAGAAATTCAACTCTTCTAGATCCTTGAAACCTAGCCTCCAAAGCAACTCAAATCTCCAAGACCCTACATTCGGTTAAAATGTAGGCAATATGCATTAGTACAAAATGTACAAGTATGAAAGCTAGCACAACATCATAAGAGCATCTCAAATGGTTAGTCAACATATGACATAAGCATAAGAGATAATAACATATTCATAGCGTAATCAACATCACATCATGGTCTCCAACATAAGCATCATATAAAGATAAGTCAAACTAAAACATAGTTAATGAGCATAAAAGATAAGTCATAATCATGTAAGCATAATTGACCCTTGGTCACTTATACCATATTAGCACCATTCTCAAGTAACCTTAAAAGCATACATGTGCAAAGCAAGAATAGCATCCCATAATACTACCCAACACAAGTACCCCTTTATGGTCATCTTAATCATAGTCTAAATGCATGGTTAAGTCTTAAGCTTCTTTCCATAAGGGTACTACACTTCTAAGGAACCTCAAGACACACTTGTGAAATGCATGAAAGGCATCCCATACTACCCTTCACACTACGCATAGCCTTGAAGCCATCTCAGTCATATTCACCCTCCTTTGGTCTTAGTTAATAGCTTACTTCATAAGGACAAATGAACTACCACCTTAGTCAATCATATCTTGGAAGGCAATTATTGCAACAACCCAAGATAAGTCATACTATGTGTGGGAACCCTTCATACCGAGCCTTAAGTCATACTTGTGCAATGTATAGATAGCATCCCATAATACTACCCACACTAAGTACTCATTTAGACTATCATGAATGTTCACTAGTTGGGGACTGAACCCTTTAGTCTATTTACCTCTTTAAGGATACCAAGGAATAACCCCCTAAATAGGCTAGACCATGCTATAATATTACTAACATAACTAGGTTAAACTAAGATAACTACCTTGGAAGACACACTACTATGCAAGTCAAAGCTATTCAAAGAAAGGTACAAGTGTCCTATCCTAGCTACCATGAAATAGTTCTAAACCAACTAAGCCATGCTACCCTTACAAGTGTACTAGATTAGAAATGCAAGCTATATATAGGGGAGTATGATTCTCAACCCAAAGTTATCCTTAGGAGAGTATGAGTCATCAATCCCAAGCTACCATGACTAACCTAACTCAAGATATCCTTGAAATGAATCTTACAATGCAAGTCAAGCTTCCCTCAGGAGCGTATGGATCCTCAATCCTAATCTACCCTTAGGAGAGTATAAATCCTCTATCCCAAAACTACCATGAAATGGTCTTGGCCAAACCAAGTCATTCCTCCATGAAAGCATCCTAACAATGCTAGTTCAATCTACCCATAGGAGAGTATAAATCCTCAATCCTTGGTTACCATAACTAACTCATGCTACCCTTGACATGCATCCTACAATGCTAAGACAAGTTGTCCTTAGGAGAGTGTAAATCCTCCATCCCAAGGTATCCTATCTTGGTCTTATCTTACTATGTCAAGCTACACAAGAAGGGATCATATATCACAATTTCAAGCTATTCTAATCTAACATGCTTTGATTTATTTTAGGTTGTTAAGTCAACCTAGATTCCTTCTATGTGAGAGAACTTGAATCCCCTAGCATATTCATGTCTAAGTGTAAAAGAGAAAGAGAATACACCACAAGATCACATCATATGGACTTCACCCCCAAAGCCCTAACAATGATGGCTACAAGCCCTACTTTCAAGCTTAACTTCATTATATCATGATCCATGTCTAAATTACAAGCTGTTCAATCAGATTGTTCATTAGAAGGTGATTCTAGTCATACTTGATCATAAAGGTTCAATTCTAAATTTACAAGTCAAGATCCTTCCTATTAAATCAAGTATATTTCAATTCATGATTAGATAATCCTAAATATGATCAATTAGTATTCAAGACATTGATTAGGGAAGATCACTTTTGAACCTTCAACTTTGCCTCTAGTGGCATAAACCCACCAAAGATCACATTCATCAATTTAGATTAGGTTTCATCATAGAAATCAGATGAAATCATCATAATATCACTAAACAAAGCTAAATATATCACAATTGGATGTTATACACTAGATTGGAATCACATCCAAACCCTACCCACAATGCAAGCACAACCCTAGCTAAAATGGAATTTTTGATTTCACAAGTTGGGTAAACTATGGGGGCTCATGGGTGGAAGAACCCATAGATGATTAAGCTTCACATACCTTCAATAAAAGCCCTAAACAAATCTTGAATCAATGGTGAATTCAACCTAGTTGGTGCCCCTCTTCTTCTTCTTCTTCTTCTTCTTCTTCTTTTTTCTTCTTCTTCTTCTTCTTCTTCTTCTTCTATTCTAGAGAGATTATTTTTGGAGAGAGTTTTGGGGTCTTTAGATTAATGAGTTAAATGATTAGTTTAGGGTCTATTAACTATTTATAGGAGGTTAATTAAATAACTAATCTCCCCTCCTAACCCCTAAACTAATTACTAAGCTAATCCTCAACTCCTCACTTAAAACTAAATTACCAAAACTGGCAGCATTCACGAATCACCATCCACGGATCGTGGATGGGTTGAATGGACATGGTTTGGGTCCATAGTTTGGACCTGAGGCTCATATGTTGCAGGCAACTCACGCCTGACCTATGCCCATGACATATGAGGCATAGGTTGATCTACTGGCAGTGAATGGCCAACCCTGGTTCACCATTTTTGACAGCTTACGGGGACTAGGTCCTCCTCAAGGACCCCTTGGGTGGTCCTTTGGGAGTCCTACCCTGACGTTTAACCTCTAAAAATGTCATTCTAAGTACGGGAGTCATTTCTATGAGTTTTCACCCTCATACAACACTCCAAAACTCCACTACAACACTCTAAAACACACTAGTTCAACTTACTAGTTTCCGGGGTGTTACAAAACTAGTACGCTGAGTTAAAGCTTGATGTTAGAATTAGAGCCCTAAAATACCTCCCCGTACCTTAAAATTCATGTATTTGGGTTAGAACGTCAAGGACATAACCCCAAGGACCAACCCTAGGTCCTTGAGGGAAATTCTCAAAGAGGCTGCCTGGCAGTGACCCACAGAGGGCACCCACACCTCGTGGGTGAGCCCACACCCCGTAGAGGGAAGTCGTGGATCAGGCCTGCCAAAACAACACCCAGAACCAGCACCAGTCCCTAACACACGTTTCACCAGCATGGGACGTGGGTCCATCCACAGTCCGTAGGTGAGGGGGTCGTGGTTTACACCTGGAAGGTGGTTTTAGAGAGTTAGTTGAGGGGTAGTTTTGGGTTTTCCAATTTAATTAACCATTAAGTGATGTCGTTTTATATTATTTTAGACTTAGTATATAAGTGTTTAAAGCCCCAAAAACTTAGTCTTCTAAATCATAACTACCAAAGTTCCCAAATCGGAACCTCTCCAATATTTCTCTCTAAAACCTCCATTGAAGAAGATGAAGAAGTCAAGATCTAGGGCTCAATAACTCATTTTTTCTACCCAAATTTGTGAGGAATCTTCAAATAAGGTATGGTAGTTTTGATTCATGGTTAACTTTTTATCAACGAAGTCCTTAAACTCTCAATTTCAAAGTAGAAAAGTTTCCCAAACCTAGGGTTTTCAGTCCAAGTCATGGATTCTTTCTAAAAACATTTTCATTGATTTAATTATCATATATTATGATTGAATTATTGATTATTATAGTTTTTATGAGAAAATCCCCATGAATCCATGTATTCTCCATAACCCTAGTTTGTGACTTGTGAATTGGGTGAATTGCAGTAATTATGAAACTGTACTTATAGTAGTTTAGTTCATTGAATAATTTCATCATCTATATCTAATGTAGTAATCCTAGATTTATTGGTTGAATGTGATATATAGCCTAGAAGGGTAACGCATGAGAATTGACTATATATATGTATGAGATTTGATTATTTGCTTTGAGAGTAAAGTGAATACATTATAATCTAATTGTTGTGTTGAATGGATGATTATCCTTACTTGCACACTTAGGAATGAATATCATATAGTGTGAAAGGTTTGTCACATCTAGTGATTCTAAGGGTTGAAGACTAGTCTCCCCTAATAAATCTAGGAGTTTTAGTATGAGTTTGTTTGATTGAGTGTCAAGAGACCTTTCCATATTTATCACTTTAAGTCAAGACTTAATATAAATTCAATGGGAAATATGCTTAGCACCGAGTGGATAGTGATATGAGATGGAATCCCTCACGATAGTAGAGACTGGGTTTCTAGGAACAATCTCTTGGGATAGAACCCCTTACATTAGTAGATGTCGGATTTCTAGTAGCAATCCCCTTATCCCATAAACTATGTGCCCTCATAGGTCTTTTAGCTAGTGGATCCACTTAAGCTAAGAGTTGAGTTCTACCTTAGGAAAGTAGGACACCCCTTTTCGATGTGGGGTACACATCAGATTTCATGATTTAGCTCTCATGGTCTTTGTTGATTAAAGCTAATCCTACTATGATAGAACGAACTGGAATTGGAGTTATGAACTATAATCACTTAATAAGATTTACTTAGTGTGGGTAGGAGTATAGAATCTTAATAATACATTGCACAAGGATTCTTTGAGGGTACTTAGGGTTTGTTTCCTTTATGATGAGATGAATAATATGTTGAATATGCTTGTATCTTATGCTTTTACACTTATTTCCAGGATGGTTCATAACCATGGTAAAGTGCATAGTTTCAACTAAAATGTCCCTTTTTTAGCATCTTTAAAGGTTTTCATGCATAGCTACCATACTTAGTGCATTTTTGTACTAACCCATTTTTCTTCTACATCTTTCTACAAAGTGTAGGTTTCGGAGGTGGTTCCTTCTAGTTCGAGGCTTGGATTGACTATTCTCCAAAGTTTGTGGTATGTCTTCATGGAGGACAAGTGCTATATTGTTGTTTCATTTCATTCTTTGTACAAGATATTTTCAGATTTCCTATTGTAAGGGTTGTGCCCCTATTTTGAGGCTTCAATTGTAGGAGATGGCTAAATGAAACTATGTCTAGACTTCCGCTTTACTTTGATGAAAATTTTCTTAAAGGCTTGAAAATGTGTTTCTATTCTTTATTATTCTTTACTTATGTGATGATGATATGCTAAGTGGCTTACTTGGAGCCTTCCGGGGTTCCCTGTGCCATGTTATGTCTATGGGGTACCCTTGGGTTGTGAAACCAATGCTAGTCCATGGTCCATAATCAACTCCCACTGTTCCCTAAACTCTGCCTGAATGGGAGCAAGTGCAACAACGGTAGCTCGATCAATTATCGACGGGACAACGACCTCAACCCAATAAGCCCTCACATTGGCCGAAAGGGTAAGGTTTCCCATTTTGTAAAGCATGGACTGAGTCAAAGGGGGACGGGAGATAGGAGCAGGAGCAGTAGAGGTCGATGGGGTAGGTATACCTGGCGGCTTAACTGCCAGAGTTTGTTGAGTAGGACCAACCTTCATAGACTCCACATTAACTACTGGGGAAGTGTCCACCAGAGCTTTCTTCTTCTTCTTTTCTACATCATCCTTCAAATACTCTGTTTCAATCTGATGAATATCACAAGATGAAGAAAGAGTAACCTCAATATCCGTCTTTTCCACAAAAGGCACACCCACTGGCAACACAAGGGGCTGATCAATATTGGAAATTATAATGAGGTTTTATTTTGTTTGGCTCTCATAGCCATCTCTTGTGCAATAATGGACCCTAGATTTAGCCTCTCCCGATCAATGATACATCCCAGAAGCGCAACCTTCCGATTCTTGATAATGGACTCATTTTGTGACGGCATCAACATGCTACTAATGAATTTGAACAAGTACCAAGCCAGTATGTTTAGGTCCTTCTTATTAATAACAATCCCCGCCCAATCAATGGGGGTGTGGCATTACTAAGCAATGGTGCAAGCCACCCCATCAAGTCATCCAACATCTGAGTCTTGGTTTTATCACCCAGAGAGTGCTGGTTACGCATTGTGCAATCTAGCTTATCATTGATATCTGTCTCACTACATTTCACCTTCTTCCCCCGCACCTCTACAAAATCAACCGGTGCCATCGATCTAACCTGCTTTGTCCCTTTTAGAATCAACTTGACGTACCCTTCATAGAACTCTCGAATCTATATAAGAATATATTGACTTTGAGGTTTTGTGAATTGCTAGAATTTGTCGTATCACAACGTCTCTCAAAAATTGTGATATGTATCCACCACCCCATCTTTGGACAACCGCTTCTCCTCAAGTATTGCCCGCAAGCCAGCAAACTTTAAGTGAATCATTGACCAAGGAGGATTCATTGGATTAGGAGACACTTGTGATGCATGTGGTGCCGGAGGTAGTGCCATCAGGTCATGGGCTGCTTTAGAATGCAGCTCTGAACGTTTCCTGTTTATCAACTCAGGTTCTGGCACTGGTGTATAGACTGGAGTGTTGGACCTCACAACCTCTTCATTCTTAGATTCGGAGGAGATGAACTTGATGGAATCAAGGTCCATACTATCATCAGAATTATCGTTATTTACCACCTGCTTTTTACCCTTACCAATTGCTTGTGGAGGTTTATAACGAGTGGTTTGGGGAGTCTCAACATCTGCCGCGATCACAACCTCCTTTGCTTTCTTTTTGCGTGATGGACCCTATGGTTTGGCGTGTCACCAAGGTCGAGGGTAGTCCTCATATATCACAAACTGAGTAGGAACCTTAGGTATGGCATACCTGTAAAAGTACACAAATAAGAAGAAATTTGATCGCAAAAGTTAGTGAAACAAAATTCACAAAAAAATATTACAGAGAAGCTCACCAAAGCAGTTCGGCGAGTCTACTAGGCAAGCAAAAAAAGCCTCACCAAATGTTACAGAATTTCCCAACAAAAATTCAAGTCAAAACGGTGATCTCAAGATCAATCAACAAGTTGCCGAGCTCACTCGGTAAGCAAAAGAGACCTCATCAGATTTTATAGAAATTAATAGAAAAATATCAGGTCAAAATGGCAATATCCATCCCATTCGATGACTCACTGAATTCACCTCGGTGAGCTGAAGAGTCATCACCGAAAGTAACGGCGGCTCACCTTCATAAGCCTGGCAGCTAGGCGATGAAACTAACGTTTAGCGACGCCCTGAACCAATTCGGCGAGCTCAACGAAGCTCGCCAAAATTGCCCAACATATCACCTTCCTCATTTTTTTCGATTCTTAATCAACAGCCTACGACAAACCAATTAAAAAATATTCAAACAATTCTTAACAACCCACGATTGATTTCTAAGTCGGGATACTCAGACATCCCCTAAATTAATTTGAATTCAACCAAATGACAATTTTTCCCTTAAGAACGATGTCACTCAATCCATCATTGGGCAAATTCAAGTTATTTGATTGAATTCGGGCTACTTAGACTTCACCCACACATTATCCAATATGCAAAACACACAATTTCAACATCTAATAAGAAACTTCAACAAATTGGCCCAAATGGTTGATTTAATATGTCCGCTTTCAATTTAAAAGCTATGTGAATCGACAAGCATACAATCAAGACACAAAATTTAACTAAGTAACAATAAGCCCATTAAACTACCCATTAGCATTTCAAGTATAGCACAAAAATAAACAAAATTCAAAACACCAACCTCCAATGTAGACAATGACGCAGACACGACAAAAAGGGAGGGTAGAGGAATCACAATGACAGTTCAAATGCAAATCACATGACAATTAAATAAAATTATAGTCTAAATTTTGAGGGAAAGAGTAGAGGAGTTGGAAATTTAAAATAAAAAGAGAAAATTTGAACTTAAAAGGTGAGAGACTCTTCAATGCGCGCCCTATTCGGCGACCTCACTAACATTGCCAAATCAGTTCAGTGATCCACTAAATGGGCCTCAGTCCACTAATCTTTATAGGATATGCAGCCTTTCAGTAGGTACAAAGGGAGAACTGGGTTGAATTCGCCGACTGAGTTCGGCGACATGCTAGAAGGATACATGTCAACCAAAGTAACAGGGTTTTCAGCCTTACTGCAGGTGCAATGGGAGAACTCAGTCTTCCTCACCAATCAGACTCAGTCATTCACCAAGTGAGCTATTATCTCGCCCAAATTTCAGAACTTTCCTCAGTTTTGACCTTCATGGGGTGATGCATTTGGGCGATTATGGGGGCAATTTGGTGACTCGTTGAGTGTTCTAGCCCGTCGCCCATTTTCATTTCTTCCAAAATATGAACTCCAGCCTGCGCATCCAAAAAACCTTATTCAAATAACAAAAATTAAATCTTAGGTTGCCTCCCAAGAAGCACATTAGCTAACGTCGTGGTACAACATTGACATGCATTCAAGTATCATCAAAATACACCACATCAATCTTAGTCACATTGGGTTATTCTCCAAAGTAAAGCTTCAACATTTCCCCATTCACTTTGAACATTGACCCATCTTCGTTCTCAACTTCTATTTCCCCGTTTGCAAACACACGATTTACTTTGAATGGACCCGACCATTTTGACTTGAGTTTTCTCGAAAAGAGTCTCAAACGAGAGTGGTAGAGCAACACAAGATCACCAACTTTAAACTCTCAATGAAGGATTTTGGTGTCATGCCATTTCTTCATTTTCTTCTTATAAAGGGCTAAACTCTTCCAAACCATGGAGTTGGTCAACTCAATCCTTCGAAGCATCCTCCCAATTCAATTGCATGGTCTTCAAGGCCCATAACGTCGTATGCTCAAGTTCAACTTGTTGATGACAAGATTTACCGAACACCAATTGATACGAGAACATATTAATCGGGGTCTTGAATGCAGTTCTATACACCCAAAGAGCTTCATCTAACTTCCGGGACCAATCGGTTAAATTTGCGTTAACGATCTTAGCCAAAATTCCTTTGATTTCCCGGTTTGATACCTCGACTTGCCCATTTTTTGTGGATGATAAGGGGTGGAAACCTTATGCTTGACTCTATACTTTCTTATGCTTGACTCTATACTTGCACGTGGAGTGCCAAATCTCATGAAAATGTACCGCTTAAGGAATTGAACCACACTTCTCCCTTCATTGTTGGGTAAGGTCCCCACCTCTACCCCTTTAGAAACATCATCAATAACTACCAAGATGTATTTTTCCCCTTAAGAACTCACAAAAAGCCCCATGAAATTGATTCCCCATACATCAAACAACTCAACCTCTAGAATAGGAGTGAGAAGTCATTCATTTGTGATACTCCTTGCTTTTGACATTGCACACATTTCCTAACAAGAGAGTTCGCATATTGATACAACTTTGGCCAATATTAACCACTTTGTAGTGCCTTAGTAGTTGTACGCACTCCACTATGGTGCCCACCAACCGGTGACGCATGGCAAGCGTCAAGAATAACATCTACTTCAACTTTCAGGACACATCTTCTAATCATGTGATCCACATACTCCTAAAATAGGTAAGGTTAATCCCAAAAGTACTTCTTCACATCGAAAAGGAACCTCTTTCATTGGTAAAAATTCAGCCCATCGGAAAGAATCCCACACACCACATAATTTGAAAAATCAGCATACTAAGGCAGAGTACCACCTAACACAACCATCACCGACTCATCGGGAAAGGCTTCTTCAATATCTTTTTTACCGGAAATAACCACATTTGTTTCAACCCTCGACAAGTGGTCTGCCACTTTGTTTTCACACTGTCCCTTTCAATCTTTGACTTCAAAGTCAAACTATTGAAATAATAACACCCATCGGATCTACGTTGGCTTTGCATCTTTCTTAGCCATCAAGTAACATATAGAAGTATGGTCGGTGTTTACCACCACCTTGGTCCCCAAAAGATAAGCTCTGAATTTCACAAAAGCATACACCACGGCTAACAACTCTTTCTCAGTGATGGTGTACTTGTTTTGAGCTACATTCAAGGTCTTGTTTGCGTAGTAGAGCGGGTAAAATAAATTTCTTTTTTGTTGGAAAAGTACAGCCCCCAAAGCTACACTGCTTGCATTGCACATTAGCTCAAATTGAATGCTCCAATACGGAGAAACAATGACAAGAGCCGAAATGAGCTTCTCTTTTAAACAAAAAAGTTCATTGACACAAGCTGCATCAAACTTGAAGTCACTTTCCTTTTCAAGTAGCTTGCAAAGAAGATAAGCCACCACAAAGAAATCTTTTGTGAACCTTTGGTAGAAACCCATATGACCCAAGAAGCTTCTAACTGCCTTAACTGAGATAGGAGGAGGCAACTTGTATGCCGTCTCCCGAAATTTTGTGCCCCAATAAAATACCTACCTTGACAATGAAATGACATTTCTCCCAATTGAGAATAATGTTTGTTATGACACATATTTGCGAGACCCTACCAAGGTATTCAAGGCATGCTTCGAGTGTATCTCACATAACCAAAAAGTCATCCATGAGAACCTCCATCAAATCCTCTACCATATCAACAAAAACAGAGAGCATACACAGTTGAAACGTCGCCGGTGCATTACACAAGTTGAAGGGCATTATTTTGAAAGCAAACGTCTCATAGGGACATGTGAAGGTTGTCTTTTCTTGATCTTCCAGTGCAATGGAGATTTGATTATAACGGGATTAACCATCTAAGAAGCAAGACCATCCACGACTCGCATGTCTATCAAGCATTTGATCGATAAAAGGCATCAAAAATGGTCCTTCTCGGTCCACGCATTCAACTTAGGAAGACCTATTTTTGTCTTGGATTCAAGTGAGAAGAAATTTGACCTATTTGGGTCTCAAGTTGTTTTATAGAAACCAAATGAGAGGACACTGTTTGATTCAAAGAGGAGAAATTAGCCTTCATCTCCTTGAGCTCTTTATTCGATCCTTCCACCTTGTTTAGGATGTGGGCAAGAATATCCTTAGTCTGAAAGGTTTTGGGATCGACATTTGGTTCCTTAGGTTTTGGATGGTCATGAGGAGGCACATAACGATATCTATCACCATCCCTTTCTCTCCAATTTGCACCCTTATCACACCAATCTCGTTCACTATCTCTCCAACCACCATCACGATCTTTGTTCCAACCTTGATTCTTGTGCGGCCTTTGATAGCGCGGACGAGAACCCCCCACTTGGTTCGACAAGAATTGTAGCTCTTTATTATACATGGCTTAAAATTATGCATCATTCGGGCTCATCCCACTTCTAGCACCAACTGGATTCACGATCTTATAACCACCTCTCATGACATGTTTCGTAAACAAGTCAATTTGGGTCATCATCAAGGCCATCTTTTCATTACGCTCTTAGTTCTTTTCCATTTATTCTTTAGTCAAACCAATATTGAGAAGAGATACTTGATCCTCCCTTGTATGCCATGCTCGATTAATCTTGGTCATCTCATCAAGCAGAGTCGATGCCACGATAAATGGTTGTCTCAGAATTCTATCCCGGATAAGTTAATCAGCTACACCCTTGTTGACAGTGTGAAGGCTCTGGTAGAAATATTACAAGAGCACATTATCTAGTAACCCATGAGTAGGACATTTGAGGAGTAACTTTTCAAACCTCAACCACGTTTCATGAATGGGTTCACCATCAATCAATTTGAAATTTTGAATGTTGTCCCTCAACTTAGCAATTTTCGAGGGAGGAAAGAATCGTTCATAGAACACTTCTGTGAGCTCCTCCCAAGAAGTGATACAGTCACTTGGTAGTTCAGCCAACCACTTCGTTGCTTCCCGCACTAGAGAAATGGGAAACAAACTGAGCCAGATCGACTCCTGAGAGATATTCTTGAAGGTGAATAGTCCACACACATCCACAAAATTCTAAATGTGATCATGAGGGTCCTCATGAGCAAGTCCCCCAAAGAAAATCTTCATCTAGAGCAGCTGAAGCATAGTTTCGATCACATGAAAAATAGTGTCGCCCACAGTTGGGGGTCAAACGAATAGCACTGACTCTTCCCATTTGATTTACATTGACATTGTTCAAGTATCCGATGTCATCATTGTGTCCATGTTGACTTGCATTGCTCCCATTCACACTAATTTCTTCACCTATTGAGAGCAAACAAAAAAACACTAATAAGAAAGTTCTACTAGAACCAAATTAGTACACAGAAACACTTCAATAAAAGAATTCTAAACACAACTCCCCGAAACAACGTCATTTTTTATAACGCTCAGCTACACCTCTTATGATTCAAAGTGTAGGCGGTCTCTAACAAGTATAAAACCAATGGTGAATTGGGGTCGATCCCACATAGAGTCATAAAGAAAAAAAATTCTATGAAGTATGATAGATTTAGAATTTCTTGTAGAATAGAAATACATAGAATGCAACAAAATGTAAATCAATAAGTTTCAATTATCAATATTAAGATTTCGGTAATCAATTGTTAACGATGACAATTAACGCAGGGTTTGAACAAATAGAGAGGGAACCTTAGGAGTCTATGGGCAATCAAATATTAATTTCACTTAATGGGTAATCAATAATTGCTTTAAGTCGTTGAATCGTAATGGGTAGGATTTATTGTAGCTATAACAACCATTTTTCAATCAGCTATCATGTTTGGAGCGAGTTCTTTGAAACCTCAACAAGCTTAACAATGCAAAGCAACCCGAATCATTAATTTAACCCACTTTATCAAGCTGGGTTGTAAAGACGCAAGTCAATACAACTATCAATCATATACTTTACTCTAAGCAACTTTCACAAGCAAGCATAGAGAGAAAAATCTAAAACTAAATTTGAAACTTCAATTGATAAATGAAAACATGAGTAAACAACTAAACTCATTTCAAAATAACATTAAATCTAGCAATTAACAATACCCACAAGCTAATTTATGTATTCGATTACATAGTCACACACTTATGGAAATGAGGTTTAGCCAAACATAACAAAAAGTAAGAAATAGTTACCAAAAAGATAAAAGAAAGACCTACAATCTTGGGAGATAGCCCATACAATAGTCCAAGACATAAAGGAATGACATAAAAGCAAGTGGTGATCACATCCTCGAATCCAATGAGGACTTACCAATATTCACTTCCTTGAATTACTATGATCCTAGCGACAAGAATAACTGTCGATGTTGTCGGACCCTACATTTGACAAGAATGTAGGCAAAGTATGTGTTAGTTCAATCATGTACTAAATATGATAACTAGCATAAACAACATAAACATCATGGTTAGTCAATATAAACCATTAGCATAATCAAATCCTCATCATAATAAGAAAGGAATACTTCTCAAGCAACCTTACTTAGCCTTAGTCAAGACTTGGGTCATCCGGCTCTAGTCAAGCTTACCATATGGAAGGCATCTCTAGCAACAATCCATGTTATTCATTCATTACATCATAGTCTCATTATTCATACATACTTTTAAAGACATGGGGATTCACCTCTTGCCTAGCTTATAAAGACTAATGGGTACTCACCTCTTGCCTTGCTTAAAGGCTAATGGGTACTAGCCTCTTGTCTTACTATAAGATCATATAATGCGGGTACTCGCCTCCGCACTATTTCATCTTATGATGTGGGTACTCGCCTCCACATCATCCATCATATAATGCGGGTACTCACCTCCACATTATTTCATAAGAATCACGGGTAATCGCCTCTTGCCTTATCAATTACATAGTCTTTTAGGCTAGATTCATTTTTGGTGAGCATTCCTTTCAACCTAGAATCATTCATGTGAGAAAGCCTTTCACATTCATTCATTCATAATTAGCAATTCATGTAGAAGTATCCCTACCTCAAAAATAGCATCAATTACCAACAATTCATATCATAATCTTTACTCTCAAAGCCCAAGGTTTCATGATCATCATCTAAACTTCATTCTCAAGCTATTCTAGTCATAATTCATCAATCCTATAAGGATATATCTAAACCAACAAAGTTTCTCTTCATGGCATCAACCCAATTATATCAATTCTAGGTTAGAATCATAGAATAGGCATGGATACATGTAATTTTACTCTAAAAACAAGTAATTATACTAATTCTATCATAAACAATCTCAATCCACTCAATTGGATCAACAATCATCATAGCCCACAACATTGGAAGAAACCCTAGCTAGAATAGGGAAATTCTTCATCAAATTAGGGGAATTCTAGGGGAGTCCATCGATGGAAGAGATCCATGGATGAAAATCTATCATACCTTGATTATAATGCCCTCAAAATCTTGAAGATTGGACACTTGTTCTTTACCTAGCTTCAATTTCTTCCTTCCTCTTCTAACTTCTAGATAGGGAATATTTGAGAGGAGTTTTGGGAATTCTTTTGGGATTTGAGAGAATGTCTTAAATGAGTTAATTTAGGGGTTAAAATACTTATATAGGTGTTTTATACTTAGGTAAAATAACACCACTTAATCCTAATTAAAACCGAAAAAGACCCGATTTCCCCTAAACTTAATTGCCAGTCTTGACCCATAGACCTTGACCGACGGACCGTGGATGGATAGATGGCCCATACTGGTCAGTCGTCGTTTGGTCAGAGACTTTTGTCCAATCGATTGTTTTCTAGACCACAGGGCTTAGACCCACCAATGGTCCGTACGACCCTCTATGGTACATGCCTAGACCAAGTTCAGATGACCCTTCCCATGGCCTTACCTATGGCTCGTGGGTCAACCCATGGCGTATGGTTGGGCCTTCATGGAAGGCACCTGTAATTTCCCAAAGTTGCTATTTTGCCTCTTTTCAAATTCGGAGTGTTACATTATCTCCCCTTGGGATTATTCATCCTCGAATGAGATTCTAATCACGTTTCTAGAGAAATGACTCAAGATTAGCAGCCCATGGTGAAATGCAACACCTAAAAATGCACACAACTAAGGAGGAACTTCATCTTCAAGCCAAACATAGTCAATGCACTATAAGGAAGTAGGAACTACATCTAACAATCCAATATGCAGGAAATTTTCAGATCTCACATATTCATGGAGGAACTACCTTCTCCATCTTAAAACATGCTCAACACAATCTCATAGAGCTCATGTGCAAATCAAATCTCAAAAAGCATATCTAAAACATGATCATCAATTCATCTCATGGAGTCTATAGGCAACTCATACTCAATGCACTACAACATGAGGAAAATCAATCATATAAACTCATTTTCTTTCAAAACACAAGTTTTCATGAATATGCATAACATAAGGAAATCAAGGAAACATCTAAATCACACATGACTCCACACCATAAGACAAACCAAGGGGAAACTCATTACCTCAAGCAAGAGTAGAATGAAGGAGATGATGATATCATGACTTCATATCGGCCTCAGCCTTCCAAGTAGCACCCACAACTAAGTGGTTTCTCCACAATACATTCACGGAATCAACTTCTTTGTTTCTTAATCTCTAAACTTGCCGGTCTAGAATCTCAATCGGTACTTCTTCGTAAGAGAGACTTTCATCAACTCCCACTCCTTCTAGGGGGACTATGGATGTCGGATCTCCAACAAACTTCTTAAGCATAAACATAGAGACATGGAACACTTGATGCACCATTACCAAATCATTTGGCAAATAAAGTTCATAGGCAACCTTACCAACACGTCTCAAGATTTGATATGGGCATCGGGGCCTAAGTTTCCCTTTCTTCCCAAATCTCATCACACCCTCCATGGCTGAGATTTTCAAATAGACCCAATCACTAACCTCAAACTCAAGGTGTCTCTTTCTAACACCTGCATAGAATTTTCGTTGGCTTTGGGCCGTTCTCAACCTCTCTCTAATAAGCCGTACTTTCTCCATAGCATCATGAACTAACGCGGGACCAATCAAGGCAACCTTACCCACTTTAAACCACCCTATAGGAGATCTACACCTCCTACCATAAAGAGCTTTAAAGGAGACCTTACCAATACTGGAATGGTAGTTATTATTGTAAGCGAACTCTATCAATGATAAATGATCATCCCAACTTCCTTTGAAATCGATAACACATACTCTCAACATATCCTCCAAAGTTTGGATCGTTCACTCCACCTTCCCATCAGTTTGTTGGTGAAAACTCATGCTAAGCTTCACTTTGGTGCCAAGACCCTTTTGGAATGACTTCCAAAATTGGGAAGTAAATTGAGTACCTCTATTAGAGATAATGGACAATGGCACACCATGCAATATTACCATTTCCCTCAAATACAACTTTCCATAGTCTTCCGCCACCTAAAAAACTTTGACGGGAATGAAATGGGCTGATTTCGCCATTCGGTCTACTATAACCCAAATCGAATAATATTGTCGCCAAGTGCATGGCAACCCCACTATAAAGTCCATATTCACATCTTCCCACTTCCAAGTACGAATGCTAATTTATTAGGATAAACCTCCCGGTTTATGATGCTCAACCTTCACTTCTTGGCATTTTGGACCCTTAGCCACAAATCCCGCAATATCTTTCTTCATCACATTGCACCAATAGATCTCCCGTAAATCATGGTACATCATGGTGGCTCTCGGGTGAGAACTATGGGATTCTGTCAAAATTTCTTCCCTTAGATCATCAAAATTTGGAACACATAACCGACCTCGGTATCTAAGCACCCCATCTCCACCTTGGGAGAAAGCCTCAACGGACTTCTTGAGAACCGCCTCTTTCAATTCCACTAAAATTTGATCTAGACATTGTTTAGCTTTCACATCACTTACAAAAGATGATTCGAAACCATTATGGACCATGACTCCACCCTTGGTAGAGTCTACCAATCGAACACCCAATTGGGCAAATCCATGCACATCTCGCCACAACTTTTTTCAATCATCATCCACATGAGCAACACTAACCATAAATAATCTACTACGAACATCCGCTACTATATTCACTTTTTCAGGGTGATAGAGAACACTCATATCATAATCCTTTATTAACTCTAGCCACCTTCTTTGTCGAAGATTCAAATCCTTTAGATTAAACTCATATTGTAGGATTTTGTGGTCGGTGAACACATCTACATGCACACCATAAAAAAATGCCTCCATATCTTTAAGGAAAAAACCACCACCGCTAATTCAATATGGTAGGTCGGATAATTCTTCTCATGAACCTTAAGTTGCCTTGAGGCATATGTAATAACCTTTCTATTTTGCATAAGCACACATCCCAATGCAATAACCTGACCCAATATCAGGTATTGTGCACCTCCACCAATGAAAAATCCATAAGTGAGGGTGGCTATGAAAAAGGAAACCGAAGGAAAAATGGGTATGAAAAGAGTTTGATGTTAAAGGAAAGAAAATAAAGGAATGGATGTGACTTGTTGAAAGCTAAAGAAAAAATGCATAAAACACAAGAAAGAGATAAAAGTGAAAAGTAAAAAGATCTGCAAAGCCTAAAGTCACATCCATGGTTGAAGAAAATCAAGGGAAAGAAGGTAAAATGGTAGGATGACAGAAATAGGGCAGAAAGAGGTTGAAAGCCTAGTGTAATGTCAAGGAGGGCAAAAACTCACTAAGAAGTACCCAAATGTACGACACCTGATCCTGAGCCTACGTTACAAGCCAAGAAAGTCCTATAGTGATCCTAGAGTCTAAATTGGGGAATCTAAGCAGTGAAAATAAGGGCAAGCCTATGGTACTGAGCACTAATTGTACTTGAAGTTGTTTCTGAGTGTGAGTGTTGAATGAATCCTTGTACTCAAAGTCATAGTCATTGTGTGAAAGAAAAGGGATTTTGTTTGAAGTAAGGGCACTAGTTGCATTTTCAAAAAGTTGGTTCTTTGGTGATAGTAAAATAGTGTATGTTGTGTGTTGGTTGGTCGATCGCTGTCATGGTTTGATCCACATGAATTAGCTTGTCGAGTCTAAGAGAAAAAATTTTGCACCCGAAAAGTGAGTGGGATAGAGAGCCAAATGATTACTTGTGCTTGAAATGCTTGCTTCTATACAAGTGTCGTTTAGAGTCCTAGTGCGTCGCTTGAGGACAAACAAAGAATTTAAGTTGATGGTGTTGATATACCGTGAGTTTACGGTATTTCTAATACATTGCACTTACAAGTTGTGTGTATCTAGGACCTTTTTGTATTAGTTTTCATGTGTTTTTATCATATTTTGCAGGAAAGATGTTCAGGCGCGGAATTAAAGAGACAGCTGAAAAAGATGCAAAAAAGGGTATCTACGGAGTTGATCTACGGACAATAGGTCCATTGACGCTCCATAGATGGTAGTCGTAGATCAGAAGCCAAGGCATGGAAGGTTAATCAGGGAAATATGACCAAGTGTGGAACCACAGTGCCCATTGACGGTCTGTAGATTGATCTACAGACCGTACTGTTGATCCGTAGATTGATACTGCGAGGGTTCCAGTACCTGATTTTTAAATATTCCAAGTGTGGAGCTACGGAAGGGGATTGACAAACCGTAGATCGATCTACAGTCCGTACTGCAGTTCCGTCGTTTGGTTTAAAGAAGCTGATTTTTGGCAGTTGAAATATTTTCCAAGTCCTGGCTGACGGAAGGGACTCACGGACCGTAGATCCAATGACAGTTCGTGAGTCAGTCTCGTGGAACGAAGACCCATGCCTGTAACAAACTTTCCTTATTTTGTTTTCTTTATTATTTAGGACTTGTTTTCTATAAATAGGGCATGTAAACCTCATTTTTGGAGGTGAGATTTTATTGCTTTTATTCTAGTTATTGACTTGGGAGATTAGCTTGCAACTTTAGCAATTCTTAATTTTCTAAGTTCGTTTTGAAGATTTTTGTGTTGCAATTCAAGTTAAATTTCTGGGTTATTATTCTTCTTACGTAAGTTCATAATTCTTTCATCTAAAATAATGAATTGTGTTCATATGATTATGGGTAACTAAACTCCACAACTAGGGTTGTGGGAATCATGATCGATTAACAAAGTATGAATAGTAAAGAAGCAATTCTTGAATAGTGTTTTGCATGCATTGATAATTCTTTCGTTTAGAAGTCTTTTTAACCAGTGCACGCATTAGAACTCGCCTTGCTACTACTTGCCGGACCAAGGAGGTAATCAACAAGAAAAGAATTATCAACATAGATTTAGTGTGATACTATCTAATAGGCTAGTGTCGATTGGTGCGAAGTAATAACTAAGCCAAACATCGATTATGATGTCTAATATGAGGTGAAGGTAAGGGTTAGTAGATTATACACACGTAGTCGGACCAAAGTGCGGGGTGAAATTCTCTAGATGTCGGACCAAGGATTTAGAGATACCTAACTTATCACTTTGTATGTAGTACACTAGGAAAGGATTGATGTTACTAGGATTACCGCGTTATGAGCTTGTGGGGAACATGTATACCCTAGTTATTTCTCTCATCTTGATAATAACCAAAATGACTTTTGATTATTGATTATTTATTGAATTCTTACAATTTGTTTCACAAAACCCCCCTTTTAAATTACTTGTTTCTAGAAGTAATTTGACTAATTGAATATAATTGTTGGTTAAAGTAAAGTATAAACCATTTTCCTTGTGGGATCGACCCCAACCTACAAGTTGGGTTCTTTACTTGATAACGATCGCTTATGCTTCTTTAGGGAGGTGTAATATAAGCGTATCAAATTTTGGCGCCGCTGCCTGGGAAATTTGGCTTTTAGATTTATTTTAACTACATTATTGAACGTTAGTCAAAAATTTCCTAATTTTACTTTTTCTTTTTCTTTTTGTCTCTCTCAGGTTCTGACTCTAGTGTACGCCAAGCACACGGCCCACAACTGCACGAACCACTTACTCCGTACGATCCATAGTTAAATCGAACTTTCTGAAGAATGAACAATCAAGGAATTCGAGTTAATCCTATCGGAGTAGATCTTGGCGATGCAATTGAGTTACAACAGCCAAGAGTAGATGGTGGGGAATATCGGGGTCTAGCAGAAAATCAAGTGAGAGATGCAGTAAGGGTGCATGGTCAACCAGGCCCACACCTGCACGACAACTACAGGGGCAACGTCAATATTACTGATTCTGATGGCCCTCTAGTCTTACCCCCTTTGCCTCCGGGGCACACATTTGTGGTAACCAATAGCTTAATGCAGATGCTTACAGCGAGGGGCTTGTTCTCAGGATTCCCATCGGAGGACCCACATGCTCACATAGTCAAGATAAGGGTGGTCTGCAAGAGCTGTGTAGGTCGACCAGACTTGGATATGGATGTCATCGGATTGCGAGTGTTTCCTCTGTCATTGACAGGTGATGCTGCTATATGGTTCACTGAGCTTCCTTATAACTCAATCTATACATGGAACCAATTGAGAGATGTGTTCTTAGCAATGTATTATCCAGTGTCCAAGAAGCTCAATCACAAAGATAGGGTCAATAATTTTGTGGCATTACCTGGAGAGTCGATGAGTAGCTCATGGGACAGATTCACTTAGTTTATAAGAGGTGTTCCGGATCACCAAATTGATGATAAGTCGCTGAAGAAATATATCTATCGAGGTCAGGATGACAACAATAAAGCAGTGCTTGATACTATTGCTGGAGGATCATATGGTGAGTGCACTTATGCACAGATTGCAGAAAAATTGGAGAAGATCTCTTGCAACAATAAAGCATGGAGCACTAGGAGGTCGGATACTAGGAGAAACACATTTTCCGTTCATGCTACAAACAATCAGTCTGCAGAGGAGATTCGTGTGGAGATGGCTCAGATGAGGACCGAGTTGGGGTTGGTATTGAAGCATGTGAGCGGAGGTGCAGAGACGGTAAATGCTGTGAATTACTTGACTAGAACGCCACCACCAGTTGACGAGTGTTACTATGAAGAGGATGCTTATGAAGTGAATGATCAGACGGGGGGTTTCCGACCTAACGCTCAAGGATCCAACACGGAAAATTGGCGCCAAGGTCAAGGAAACCAAGGTCAGAACTATGGAAACTACAACCGAGAGGATCAATATGTCTGGGATGGAAACTTAAATCGCGACAACAACTACAATCGGAACAACTATGGCAACAAAAATGATCAGGTTAGACCTTATGTTCCCCCTCAAAATCGGGAATCTGGTGCTAGGGAAGCTGGAGGAAATCTGGCGCGAATTGAAGATATGATGCATAAGATGATGAGAAGGTTTGACGCAACTGATGAGAATGTGAAGGAGATGAGAAACGACTTGTCTAGTATTGGTCAAAAGGTTGATGCCCATGCAGTGTCAATAAAGCATCTCGAGCAGCAGATGACTCAGTTGTCTACTACAGTGAACCTACGTCAACCTGGCACTCTCCCTAGCAACACCATCCAGAATCCAAAGAATGATGGTCATTGTATGGCAGTTACTACTCGAGGGGGTAGGCAAACCATAGATCTGCCTATGCCGTCTGTGGTGGATGCTAAGATTAGAAAAGAAGATGATGTGGTAGAGGTCAGAGATGAGTCTGAGACTGTGACAGAGCAAGAAGCGGAGATATCTCAGAAAGTGGTCCCCATACCTAGACCTCTACCACCTTTTCCACAGAGGTTAGTGAAGAAGACTGAAGATGGTAAATATCACAGGTTTATTTCTATGTTAAAGCAGCTTTCTATCAATTCCATTGATAGAAACTTTAGAGCAAATGCCTGGATATGCGAAGTTTATGAAAGATATGGTGACAAAGAAAAGGTCTGTGAGTTTTGAAAATGATGATAGATTACAGCATTGTAGCGCTATTGCTACAAGATCTCTTGTGCAGAAGAAGGAAGACCCTGGTGCTTTCACGATCCCATGCACTATAGGGTGGTGAGCTTACAGATGAAGTTCAAACTGAACAATGAAGAAGCAACTTTCAATATTTGTAGGTCCATGAAGCAAAGTGGTGAGCTTCAAACAGTATCTGCTATAACTTACAGAGTGGAGAGTGGAACAGAAGTGCAAATTGAAGAGCGACTAGGTGTTAAGGCATTATTAGCATTTATGATGAATTTCGATAGTTATGGTATTGAAGAGTATTATGAGTTGGTAGCCGCACTCGATAGGTATGAATACTGGTCAAAACCAAAGAAGTATGAGTTAGACATGAAGAATCACGAGTTCCCACCCGCAAGACCATCTATTGTGGAGGCACCAAAATTGGAGTTTAAGGCTCTACCACCGCATTTGAGGTATGTATACTTGGGTAGAGAAAAACTTTGCCGGTCATCATTGCGGCAGATTTGAATGCGAGACGGGTAGAGTGTTTTGTGACTGTGTTAAAAAGGTTCAAGCGAGCTATTGGGTGGACTATTGCGGATATTATTGGGATTCCTCCCGGCATTTGTTCTCACAAAATCCAACTCATGCCAGATCATAAGCCCAGTATCGAGCACCAGAGAAGACTAAATCCACCTATGCAAGAGCTAGTTAAAAAGGAGATCATCAAGTGGATGGATGCGGAAGTTATTTACCCCATTGCAGATAGTAGTTGGGTGTGTCTTATCTAGTGTGTGCCTAAAAATGGTGGTATTATTGTGGTTCCAAATGAAAGAAATGAGCTTGTTCCAATGAGGCCCGTTACTGGATGGAGAGTTTGTATGGATTAACGGAAGTTGAATGCGTGGACAGAAAAGGACCATTTTCCTATGCCATTCATAGACCAGATGTTGGATAGACTTGCAGGAAAAGGTTGGTATTGTTTTCTTGATGGGTATTCAGGCTACAATCAAATTTCTATAGCTCCAGAAGATCAAGAGAAGACCACCTTCACTTGTCCTTATAGTACTTTTGCGTTCAAACGGATGCCATTTGGGTTGTGCAATGCTCCAGCAACCTTCAAGCGTTATATGATGGCTATATTTTCGGATATGGTGGAAGACACTATTGAAGTGTTCATGGATTATTTTTCAGTTGTAGGTGATTCTTTTGATCGTTGTCTGGATAATTTGGTCGAGGTGCTTAAAAGGTGTGAAGACTGCAACTTGGTGCTGAATTGGGAGAAGTGTCATTTTATGGTTAAAGAAGGTATAATGTTGGGTCATCGAATTTCAGACAAAGGTATTGAGGTAGATAGAGCTAAAGTTGAAGTAATAAAAAAGCTTCCGCCACCCATTTCTATAAAAGGTGTTAGAAGTTTTCTTGGGCATGTAGGTTTTATAGGAGATTCATCAAAGATTTCTCAAAAATTGCACATCCGTTGTGCAAACTGCTCGAGAAGGAGTGTAAGTTATATTTTGATGATGCTTGTCTTAGAGCATTTGGAGAGTTCAAGGAGAAGTTGGTTACTGCACCTATCATTATTTCACCGGATTGGGGACAACCGTTTGAGGTAATGTGCGATGCCAGTGATGTGGCGCTTGGTGTAGTATTGGGACAAAGGCGAGAGAAGATTTTCACCCTATTTACTATGCTAGCAAAGCTCTAAATGTGGCCCAGAAGAATTATACTGTGACCAAACAAGAACTTCTTACGGTGATTTTTGCATTCGAGAAATTTCGATCCTATTTGCTTGGTACTAAGGTCATAGTGCATACTGACCATTCTGCATTGAGGTATTTGATGGCAAAACAGGATGCAAAACCCAGATTGATTAGATAGGTATTGTTTCTGCAAGAGTTTAATTTTGTGGTGAAAGATAGAAAGGGGACCGAAAATCAAGTTGCCGATCACTTGTCCAGATTAGAGGAAGAAGCTATGCTAAAGCTTGGAGATAGGGCTGAAATTAATGATGCTTTTCCAGATGAACAGGTATTGGTTGCTTCTCATGATTTGATTCCTTGGTTCGTAGACTTTGCTAATTATTTGGCAAGTGATATTGTGCCTCCCGATTTGTCTTTTCACCAAAGGAAAAAGTTTATGCATGATGTGAAGAAATACTTTTGGGATGAGCCTTACTTGTATCGTAGTTATGCTAATGGGATTATTCGTCATTGTGTGCCCGAAGTTGAGATGCTGAGTGTGCTTGAAGCATGCCATTCGTCGCCTGTTGGTAGGCATCATAGTGGTATTCGAACTGCACATAAGATTTTTCAATGTGGGTACTATTGGCCTACCATCCACCAAGATGCTCATGACTTCGCCAAGTCATGTGATCGTTGCCAAAGAGAAGGTGAGATTTCAAAGAGGCAAGAGTTGCCTATGAATCCTATTTTTGTGATAGAGTTGTTTGATGTATGGGGCATTGATTTTATGGGTCCATTTGTGAGTTCATATGGGATGAAGTATATTCTTGTTGCAGTTGATTATGTATCAAAGTGGGTGGAAGAAGTTGCGCTCCCCAACAATGAGGGTAAAAGTGTCACCGCATTCTTGAAAAAGAATATCTTCTCCAGATTTGGTACACCGAGGGCTATTATTAGCTATGGAGGTTCCCACTTTTGTAATAAGTTGTTCAAAGCACTACTTGAGAAATATGGTGTCCGCCACAATGTAGCCACTCCTTACCATCCACAGACTAGTGGGCAAGTTGAAGTGTCCAACAGAGAAATTAAACAAATTTTGGCAAAGACTATAAATGCTAATAGAACGGATTGGTCAAGGAAGCATGATGATGCTCTATGGGCCTATCGCACAGGATACAAGATCCCCATAGGTATGTCTCCTTACCAACTTTTATATGGGAAGTCTTGTCATTTATCGATAGAGCTAGAGCATAAGGCGATGTGGGCAATGAAGAAGCTAAATTTGGATTGGGGCGCCACTTCAAATCAAAGAATGAATGACTTGAAGATGCTTGATGAATTTCGCCTAAAAGCTTATAAAAGTTCAGCTTTGTACAAAGAGAAGATAAAGCGGTATCATGATCAAAGAATTGAAAACCGTGAATTTGTGGTTGGTGATCTTGTGCTTCTATTCAACTCTAGGTTGCGCTTGTCTAGGTTGCGCTTGTTTCCAGGCAAACTCAAGTCCAAATGGACTAGGCCATTTTTTCTCACAAAAGTGCTCCCCAATGGGGTGGTGGAGCTTGAGAATAATGAAGGAACAAGGTTCATGGTAAATGGGCAAAGGATCAAGATCTATCTGGGAAGTGCTAAAAGTGTGCAAGAAGTAATTGAGGCCTACAATCTTGATGAAGTCTTGATGAAGTTTGGGTAATCAAGAAACTTGCGTCGTGCCGCAACATTAAATCAAGCGTTGTTTGAGAAACAACCCGAGAAGTAAAATCTAGCCAACGATAGGTTTCTGTTTTCAATTTAGTAGTTTTCCTTGTTTAATTGCGTCTCTGTACCAACTTAGATAGGTACTTTAGTTTTTTTAGTGTTGGCTAGAATTAGCATAGAGTCCGTGTCAAGAAAATATAAAAATAATAGCCTATTGGTTGCTACATGTGCAGGTACACCATGAAAAATCTACAGAAAATGGTCTGGTGCAGAGGTCTACGGACCCTATTGATGGTCCGTCGTTCAATCCACGGACCGTGGATGGTGTCCGTAGACTCCAGGTAAGCTTCTCAAATTTTTTTCTAAGTGTAAGACTGATCTACGATCCTAATCTACGGACTGTAGATCTACTCACGGACCGTAGGCGGGGTCTCGTGAGTCCAAAACCCTAGTTCTGTCTGACCCAACCCGGACCCCCTCATTTAAACCCCCTAATTTAAAATCACTTTCACTTCCCTCCATTCACTCCCCAACCGTTTAACCATCCCATCACCCCCGAAATCACTCCATAACTCCCCCATAAAATCATCCCTTCCATTCCCCCATAATCCCCTCAATTCCTTTCCATTTACGAATACAAATCATTCCTCCACCTCTCATATTCCACAAAAAGGGTCTAGTGTTGGGTTAGTAATGAAGAGGCGATTCCTTGGTCTTGCTGAAGCTTAGTGTCATCACGCAATCACCCCACTCCTTGTTGCTTGTAAGGTAATAAACTTTCCACTCACTTTGAATTTCGGTTCATAGATTGAATATAGAAAGTCGGGAGTTGGGTCTTGACCTTGGGTAACTGTTCCATGAAATTGCATGATAAAATTGGAAGTTACAATACCCTTGGAACGAAAGATAGTGATTGTTGCCTTGTTGTATGTGATTATACGTCTACATGGAAGTTTCCACTTAGGATTCTAAATGTTTATCTTAAATACTTGTTCAAATGACTAATCGAAATCCTTAAAATGACAAACTAGCATGTTTCAATGTTGAAATACATAGTTAGACTAGGATATTGTTGAAAATGGGCTAAGATATCGACTTGCAAATAACGATTGGCTGAAACCTGGCACAGATGTCATCAACGATACTCCGTCTATGGACCGTAGATTGGGTTCGTGGGTTGATGCACTTGAAAATCTCACCAAGTGTGAAACCACGGATGTGGACTACAGTCCGTAGATCAATCTACAGACCGTTCTGTACATCCGTGGTTTCCATCTGCGACCAATATTATTGGCCCTCTGATCCACGTAAGGGGTCTACGGACCGTAGAACATTCCACGGACCGTAGGTCTCCTCCGTGGATAACCACTGTAGCCTCTGTCTGAATTTTTTTTGGGGTCTTTATTACTGCTCGTTTTTAGTTCTATAGTTTTTTTTTAGTGTGTTCTTAGTTAGTTTTAGTACTAATATCTCTTTCACAGGTACGATGGCACCCAAGAAGCTTGTCACCTAATCAAAGCAGGGCAAGTTGAAATTTGTTGCCCCTAGCTTCTGATTGATTGATGAGGACACGGATACAGAAATACATCCAGCATACATTCCTCCCAACATAAGGACTTCTCCTACGGCACCCTGAGCCACCAGAGGCATCTCCCAGAAGGTGCTCACCGACGTAGTCACTGTCTCCCAGTCTGATGAGGAGCACACACTGATCGGGTCACCAACTGGGGATGCTTCCAGTTCAGAGGAGGGGTCTATGTTCGGATCCGAGCCTACCCAGGCTTCGGGCTGTGAGTCGAGAAATGTTGCAGGTCATGCTTCAAAGTCAGCATCTGCCCATCATGCAGGGTCCAGTACTAAATCAGCCACAGGGTCCGGAGCTGGCGATGAGGCCACTAGTTCGGAGTCCGTACTTGCACCACGGAATGATGATCCTACTCTAGTAGTCGGCGAGCTAAATTGATGGTGCGTAGAGGGCTAATGGCAGATTTATCAGGATGCCAAGATGATAAACGACAAACAGAAGATGGCCTGACTTATTACAGAGGAGCGTAGAGTCCTCACAGGGAGCTTGCACACTATTCCGGACATCCATCGGCTGTTTAACCTTCACAAGTGTGACTGGATGGCTCGAGACCCAGGGACGTATAGCGAGAAGATTGTGCGAGAATTCTACGCCTCCTATGCTGCTACTCTCCGAGGTTCAATTTCCAAGCTGTCAAAGCCTCTAGCCCAAGATCCTCTCACTTCCACTATGGTCTGAGGTTGTCCGGTGGACATATCACCTGCCACCATCAGCCGTTTTCTCTATGGTCCTACCACGGGTCACTCTTGGTCTCTAAACATAGCATAGTTTGATTACAGATGGGACATCATGCGGAGTGGCACTTTCCAGAGGAATGCTGAGCAGCGAGAGGTTGTGATACTATGGTTGGCTAGGTACATTGCTGTAGATGGCGAGCATGCGGAATGGGTCGCCACTCCACGATTGGGTATCCGAAAGCCACATTAAATTTTGTGGCCAAGTTCTTCTGATTGTTGGTACGTAACAGGGTGTCACCTACAAAAGCCAACTCACATGGGACAGAGCAGTTATGGTTGCAGCATTGGTAGCAGGAGTGGAGATTGACTTTGCCTGCATACTACTGGCAGAGATTCACGAGAGGGCCTTCAAGACCTCCACTACTTATCCCTTTCCCTGTTTGATTTTTCAATTGTGCAGGAACTCTGGAGTGCCGATCTGGCATTGTGACAGGTTAATCCACCCTACAGGGGCATTAGATATAGGCCTCATTCGAGATGAGGTAAATGTGGTGGCACCTCGCAGAGAACCCCAGGTTGAGGTACCCCCTTTGGGTGCTGATCTTGCAGACACAGTGGGGCAGGCTCAGGGCGGTGACCCCAGTATACCAAATCACACCGATATTGTCCTGACCTCCTCTTCTCAAGCAACTAGTATGGCTCCTAGTTCATCCCGGTCCACACCACAGTTAGGAGCTAGGTCTAGGCAGTAAATAAGCGTCTTGATGCTTTTGAATTAAGAGTCCTCGAGCGATCAGCCCTGGCCATAGATCTATCCTCTTTGTAGGCTGAGTTCACCAGTCTCCGGACCGACGTTGATGCCATTCTTGTCGCCCTTACAGTTGATCCTTAGGCCGCACCTACTGTACTGGCTAATGATACGGTGCTGGATGATTTATTCAGTGGGACCGCCGAGGAGGGCCTTGAGCCTACACATGCCACAGGTAAGCGGCACTGTTCTAGTCGCACTGAGGAGGAGAAAGCTCAAAAGAGACAGCGTAGGCAGGAGAAAAAGGCCAGGAAGGCTTCACTTTTAGATGAAGATTTGCGCCAGCGTAGGGTGCATAAGAGTGTTGCAGGGGCATCGAGTTTTGCCCCAGTTGTAGAGGTCCCGCCTATTGTGAGGGACGTTGTGAGTACCACTGATGGTGCTATGATGGATGACGTGGGCACTACTGAGGGTGACCCTACTATTCTTCCAGCAGGCTCCGGGAAACCGGACCCACCCACTCGCTCATGAGTCTCTGGCGCTATGCACCACAGGTTTGCTTCACCCTATCCACTATCTTTTACTGCTCTTATATGCATTGGGGACAATCGTATCTATTCTTGTTGGGGGTGGAGTAAATGGATTGTGAGTGATGGGGTGAGGTCTGAGTAACCCAACTCATAAATCCTCTCTTGGGGTCTTCTTTCCTGTGTTCTTTTTCCCCAAAAGACTGTTTAATTTCTGTTGAACCAGCATGTGTTGTGATTGTATGTATAAAAGCATGAAAAAGAATGAAGTATGAATGAAGCATGATGGCTTATGAAAAATATAACCCATCCAAATTTGACGATGTGTGCTAGAATTGGTAGGCTAAGACAAGTTGAATGTGTCGGCTCTGAGTATGACATAATAATGAATCAACTTGATGGCATGACTTAAGGTAAAACTTGAACTGGCTAATCTGATAATATGATAATGAAACTATGTTCCAAGTGTGTGTGAGAATGGTGATTGGTCAAACAGTTATTGTGCAAAACTAGAACTTGCCCGGTTAGTCTTGCTAAGACATTTCACTTTAGAAGCTAGGAGGTGATCATATGCCCTTGTTCTGATAAGTCCATAAATTGCCTAAATGAAAGATCCAACCAAATGAAATAAATGTTCCCTTTGATCCAAATGCTTTGAGCCTAAAATTAGACCATTTCTTTCTAAACCCCGAACTCACCTTGCCATAAATCTACTATGTTGGCCTCGGTCCCTCCTTGGACATGTGCACCTCGACTTAGGTCAAAAGCCTAAGTTGAGGGTGGCTAATGTAAAGGTAACTTCAATCTTGGCCCTGACCCAATATCGGGTATTGTGCACCTCCAGGAATGGAAAATCCATAAGTGAGGGTGGCTATGAAAGAGGAAATCGAAGGAAAAATGGGTATGAAAAGAGTTTAATGTTAAAGGAAAGAAAAGAAAGGAATGGATGTGACTTGTTGAAAGCTAAAGAAAAAAAGCATAAAACGCAAGAAAGAGATAAAAGTGAAAAGTAAAAAAGATCTGCAAAGCCTAAAGTCACATCCATGGTTGAAGAAAATCAAGGGAAAGAAAGTAAAATGGTAGGATGACAAAAATAGGGCAGAAAGAGGTTGAAAGCCTAGCGTAATGTCAAGGAGCGCAAAAAGTCACTAAGAAGTACCCAAATGTACCACACCTGATCCTGAGCCTACGTTACGAGCCAAGAAAGTCCTATAGTGTTCTTAGAGTCTAAATTGGGGAGTCTAAGCAGTGAAAATAAGGGCAATCATA
Organism: Solanum stenotomum; assembly: GCF_019186545.1. Lineage (NCBI taxonomy): Eukaryota > Viridiplantae > Streptophyta > Magnoliopsida > Solanales > Solanaceae > Solanum > Solanum stenotomum. Next base: position 24,619,045 of record NC_064288.1, read on the forward strand.
TGGTACTGAGCACTAACGGTACTTCAAGTTGTTTCTGAGTGTGTGTGTTGAATGAATCCTTGTACTCAAAGTCTTAGTCATTGTGTGAAAGAAAAAGGATTTCGTTTGAAGTAAGGGCACTAGTTGCATTTTTGGAAAGTTGGTACTTTGGTGATAGTAAAACAGTGTATGTTGCGTGTTGGTTGGTCGATCGTTGTTATGGTTTGATCCACATGAATTAGCTTGTCGAGTCTAAGAGAACAAATTTTGCACCCAAAAAGTGAGTGGGATAGAGAGCCATATGATTACTTGTGCTTGAAATGCTTGCTTCTATACAAGTGTCGTTTAGAGTCCTAGTGCGTCGCTTGAGGACAAATAACGAATTTAAGTTGAGGGTGTTGATATACTGTGAGTTTACGGTATTTCTAATACATTGCACTTACAAGTTGTGTGTGTCTAGGGCCTTTTTGTATTAGTTTTCATGTGTTTTTATCATATTTTGCAGGAAAGATGTTCAAGCGCGGAATTAAAGAGATAGCTGAAAGAGATGCAAAAAAGGGCATCTACGGAAGTGATCTACGGACCGTAGGTCCATTGACGCTCCGTAGATGGTAGTCGTAGATCAGCAGCCAAGGTATGAAAGGTTAATCAGGGAAATCTGACCAAGTGTGGAACCACGGTGCCCATTGACGGTCCGTAGATGAATCTACAGACCGTATTGTTAATCCATTTATTGATACTGCGAGGGTTCCAGTACCTGATTTTTGAAGATTCCAAGTGTAGAGCTACGGAAGGGGATTGACAGACCGTAGATCGATCTACAATCCGTACTGCAGTTCTGTCGTTTGCTTCAAAGAAGCTGATTTTTGGCAGTTTAAATATTTTCCAAGTCCTGGCAGACGGAAGGGACTCACGGATTGTAGATCCATTGACGGTCTGTGAGTTAGTCTCGTGGAACGAAGACGCGTGCCTGTAACAAACTTTCCTTATTTTGTTTCCTTTTTTATTTAGGACTTGTTTTCTATAAATAGGGCATGTAAACCTCGTTTTTGGGGGTGAGATTTTATTGCTTAATTTTATTCTAGTTCTTGACTTGGGAGATTAGCTTGCAACTTTAGCAATTCTTAATTTTCTAAGTTCGTTTTGAAGATTTTTGTGTTGCAATTCAAGTTGAATTTCTGGGTTATTATTCTTCTTACGTAAGTTCATAATTTTTTCATCTAAAATAATGAATTGTGTTCATATGATTATGGGTAACTAAACTCCACAACTAGGGTTGTGGAAACCATGAGCGATTAACAAAGCATGAATAGTAAATAAGCAATTCTTGAATAGTGTTTTGCATGCATTGATAATTCTTTCGTTTAGAAGTCTTTTTAACCAGTGCACGCGTTAGAACTCGCCTTGTTGCTGCTTGCTGGACCAAGGAGGTAATCTACAAGAAAAGAATTATCAACATAGATTTAGTGTGATACTATCTAATAGGCTAGTTTTGATTGGTGCGAAGTAATAACTAATCCAAACATCAATTATGATGTCTAATATGAGGTAAAGGTAAGGGTTAGTAGATTATACACACGTAGCCAGACCAAGGTACGGGGTGAAATTCTCTAGATGCCGGACCAAGGATTTAGAGATACCTAACTTATCACTTTGCATATAGTACACTAGGAAAGGATTGATGTTACTATGATTACCGCGTTATGAGCTTGTGGGGAACACGTATACCCTAGTTATTTCTCTCATCTTGATAACAACAAAAACTAACTTTTGATTACTGATTATTTATTGAATTCTTACAATTTGTTTCACAAAACCCCCCTTTTAATTACTTGTTTCTGGAAGTAATTTGACTAATTGAATATAATTGTTAGTTAAAGTAATGTCTAAATCATTTTCCTCGCGGGATTGACCCCAACCTACAAGTTGGGTTTTTTACTTGATAACGATCGGTTATGCTTCTTTAGGGAGGTGTAATTTGAGTGTATCAAATTCTCGAGGCATCACAATATACCACAAAACCATTTGTACCTTCCGGTAAGGTTAAAACCGGAGCAAAGGTAAGTCTATCTTTCAACTCTTGAAAACTCTTTTCACATGATTCGGACCATACAAACTTAGCCTTATTTTGAGTTGAAGTCATGAATGGAGAGGCAACAGAAGAAAACCCCTCAACAAATCATTGATAATAACCAGCCAAACCCAAGAAACTCCTAATGTCTGAAGGTGATAGAGGTCTAGCCCAACTTTTGACCGCATCTGTTTTCTTAGGATCCACCTTTATGCCCTTGCTTGACACAATATGACCAAGGAAAGCTACTGATCTAAGCAAATATTCACATTTGATAAACTTTGCAAAAAGTTGTTGTTCCTTTTGGATACGCAACAAGATCCTCAAATGGTCAATATGCTCATTCTCACTTCTTGAGTAGATCAAAATATCATCGATTTACACAATCACAAACATATTAGGGTATTGTCTAAACACCTTATTCATCAAGTCCATAAACGCCGCCGGAGCATTAGTCAAACCAAATGACATTACTAGAAAATCATAGTGACCATATCGGGTTCTGAAAGATGTTTTCGGAATATCTTCCTCCTTCGCCCTCAATTGGTGATAACCCCATCGGAGATCAATTTTAGAGAAATAACTTGCCCCTTGAAGTTTGTCAAAGAAATCATCAATCCTTAGGAGAGGATACTTGTTCTTAATAGTCACCTTGTTCAACTGTCGATAATCGATACACATTCTGAGTGAACTCTCTTTTTTCTTAACGAACAATACCGGAGCACCCCATGGTAAGATGCTTGGTCGGATGAAACCTTTGTCTAACAGATCTTTCAATTGTTCCTTCAACTCCTTAAGTTCCACTGGAGTCGTTCTATAAAGAGGAATAGAGATAGGTTGTGTATCTGAAAGAAGGTCAATACCGAAGTCTATTTCCCTTTTGGGAGGGATACCAGGTACATCATTTGGGAATAGTTCCGAAAACTCATTCATAACTAGGATTGACTAAAGAGAAGCGGATTCAAAATCTACATCCCTCACCCTCACTAGATGGTAAAAGCAACTCTTAGAAATTATCTTTCTACCTTTAAGAAAAGAAATAATCCGAATCTTAGGCATGGAATTTCCCCCCTTCCACTCTAAGATAGGCTTATTTGGGGATTGGAACTTAACCACTCTAGTTCTACAATCAATAGAAGCATAGAATGAATACAACTAATCCATACCAAGGATAACATCGAAGTCTAACATATCAAGGTCTACCAAGTTAACAAGTGTAACTTTATAGGATAAGGAGATGGGACACCTTTTATTTACCCTCTCAGCCAACATAGAATCACCCACAGGGGTAGAATAGAAAAAGGCTCTAGCAATACATCAGGGAGCATATCAAACCTCATGGCCACATAAGGAGTCACAAAGGATAAAGTAGCACTGGGATCAAGCAAAGAATACATATCAATTTGAAAAACTTTTAACTTATCGGTCACCACATCCGGGGAACTCTTTTGATCATCTCTAGTTTGGAGAGCATAGAATCGGATTTCCTTAAGAGCACTAGAACCTGAACCACTTTGATCAGATGAGGGGTTGGGTTGAGCCCTGCAATGAGTATCTCCCTCATTCTTAGTAATCAAGGGAAAATCCCTTCTCTTGTGACCCATCTTGCCACACCCAAAGCAAGCATTGGAGCTCGCTAAACACTTACTCTCATGATTTCTCCCACATTTAGCTCAAGTAGGCATTAAGTACTTACTACCATATCCTTGAGGTTTAGGGTTAGACCCCATTTCATTGTTAGACCTTGGAGGATCATTTGAAGAACCTTTCCCAGAGAACCTATGTTGAAACCTTGAACGACGTCGTCCACCGGATGTAGAATATGAGAAGTTACCATCATCTGTTCTTGCCCTCTTTGCTTCCCTATATCTTTCCTTAAGCTTTTGTTCCTCAATTTATTGGGAATTAACCATAAGGCAAGATATGTCCATGTCATGGACAAGCATAGCATTGCGGCATTCTTTGACAACCAAGTCGGACACTCCAGACACAAACTTACTCATCTTGGTCCAACAATCTGTCACAATAGAAGGAGCATACTTAGATAGTTGAGGTAACCCCAAGGCGTAATCCCTCACACTCATATTTCCTTGCCGAAGGTTGATGAACTCAAGTACCTTGGCCTATCTAATTTCTAGAGGGAAGAATTTGTCGAGAAAAGCAGTTTTGAACCTCTCCCACTCTATTGGACACGCTCCTTGTGGCCTTGCCTCTTTCCACTGACTAAACCAAATCTGAGCAACCTCTTTGATTTGGTAAGCGGCTAACTCCGCATTCTCTACCGGTGTCACCCCCATAATAGCAAGTATCTTATAGACCTCATCGATAAATTCTTGAGGGTCTTACTCAACTTTTGAGCCATAAAATTCTAGAGGGTTCATCCTTGTAAAGTCCCTCACTCTTGCCGCTGCTGTATTCACATTTGGTTCACGGGAACTACCACTTCTTAATTGTCTTGGGCCGCCATGGCTTGAGACAACACCTGGAACGCTGACATAAACTTGGCATTGGTTACATTCTTAGCCAAAAGATCAATCGGAGCTTCATGAGGAGCTTGGGGAGGAACTTCTTGACTCACATTATCTCCCTCCATCCTTCTAGCATTAGCCCTTCTAGTAGTCATATCCTAAAAAACCATAGGGTAAGTATTAGGAGAAAGACTTTATAGATTTAAACTCTATGGTACGATTCAGAGAAATGAAGAATTGAAGTTTCCTAAACAACTAGTAGCCTCTTATTCATAAATGTGGCACGCATCACACTTATGATCAAGACTCTACTTGACGTGGTTTGAGACATCCTAGAACCATTCTAAACCTTGTGCTCTGATTACTAAGTTTGTCACGACCTAGGGATACCCTTAGATGTAACAAGGCATATAAGACCCCAATAGACCTCATACAAGCCACTTAGCATATCATAACATAAAGTAGAGCAGATATTTAAAACTTTTCAATATAATCAAAGTTTTTATAAAATGAAGCGGAAGTCTAACACCATTGCCTCAAACCATCTAAACATCAAGAATACAATCTTGGGTCACAACCCATACAATAGTCCAAGAAATAAAACAAAGACATAAAAGCAAGCAATGAGGACTTGCCAATCTTTACTTTATTGAGCTACTATGATCCTAGCCACGAGAATGAGTGTCGATGTCGGCGGACCCTACATTTGATAAGAATGTAGGCAAAGTATGGGTTAGTACAATCATGTACTAAATATGATAGCTAGCACAAAAAAATAAACATCATGGTTAGTCAATATAAACCATAAGCATAATCAATGCACATAAATCCTCATCATAATAAGAAAGGAATACTTCTCAAGCAACCTTACTTAGCCTTAGTCAAGACTTGGGTCATCCGCCTCTAGTCAAGCTTACCACATAGAAGGCATCTCTAGCAACAATCCACGTTATTCATTCTTTACATCATAGTCTCATTATTCATACTTACTTTTAAAGACATTGGGATTCGCCTCTTTAGGGAGCATCTTTGTTTTCTAAGATTGATTTGAGGTTCGGCTATCATCATCGGAAGATTAGGGCGTCAAATATCCCTAATACTGATTTCAGGACTCGATATGGGAACTATAAGTTTCTTGTGATGTCTTTAGGTTTGACTAACTTCCCTAAAATTTTCATGGAGTTACTAAACGAGGTGTTTCGATAGTGTTTGGATTCCTTGGTAATGGTATTCATAATTGACATCTTGGTGTCACACTTTGGATTTTTGAAATTGTAGTTTTTTGGCTGGTGTCTGTATCTAGAGGTCCCACTTACGAACGGTAGAAGCTTTTACGGGCTGTAAATGGCTACCATAGGTAGTGGGAAAATTAATTTAAAAAATTCAAGTACAAGTACCCTTTTGATAGTTCAACATGATGGTTTGTTGTTCCTCTTACGAGTCGTAGGTAGGTCTCGTATGTCACCCCCTAACTTAGTGAAATTTTAAATATCAAGTTGGGCTCTATGAATGAAATGTATGGTCTGTAGGAAGAGCTACGAACTATACATGGGATCTATCGAAAGTGGGTCAATTTTAAGGTCCCAATAACCTATCAACGATTGACAAGTAGACGGACCGTAGGTCCAATTGTCGATGGGGTTCGACATTTATTTAAGAGGGACTTTTAATCTTTTCCTATAAATTTTAACCCAATACTATGTCATTTTACCTTCTATCATAGGCCCTATATTAACATTTTCAACCCCCAAATTACCCAATTGAACTCATTCTCTTCAAATCCTAAAAGTTGATCAAGTTCTTCCGCAATATTTCTCTCTCTAAAGCCTGAAGAATAAGTCTAGGGTTTGAAGACCAATCTCCAAATTCACCACTGATTGTGGGATTTTGACATCATGTTATGATAGTATTCACCTATGGAGTCGTTTCCTCTATAGGGTTCCTAAATTATCTAATTTTACAATTTAGAATCTCCAATTGAAGTTAGGGTTTTACTTAATCTCATGGGTTCTTTTCAATTATGATCTAATTGATTGTTTTTTTCTTTTAAGGTATGAATTGAGAAAATTACATGTTTTTAAGTTTAATTCACATGAACCCATGCATGACCCATTATTTCGAGACTATAATCATATGATGAATCTTTTGAACTATGAAAGATGAATTTATGAAGATATGCATGTTCATATGAAATTTATATAAAATTATTTAAGGTTGCTTTGAGAGTGAAGCATCAATGTTATTGTTATTGTTGTGAAAGTATTTCTCACATACTACTCAAAACATGATTGTGAAAGGATTTTCTCACATAAAAGATTCATAAGGTTGAAAGGTTTTCTCACCTAAGATAAATCAAGATTAAGGAGCTATTCTAATGAATCCTAGATTGGATTGGGTATTTGATGTGATCTTCCATGGATAATAAGATAAGTTAAGACTAATGACTATTACGTGGGATTTCTGCTTAGCACCGAGTTGACAAGTGGTGGTTACCTATGTCCCATAACTATGCGCTACCATAGGTTTGTCTTTGATAGACATTAGCTGGTGGATCAACCTAAGCTAGAAGCTTATGGTTCTTACCTTGGGAAGGAAATCACTTTTTAGTGTGGGACAGACACCAGATTCCATGTTATAGCTCACATGGTCTATGTTGGTTAAAGGTAAGTCTCCCACAATAACAAACTAAGGTTACTTTCTAAAAGTATCTCCAATGTGTTTTAAAGATGTTTAGCTTACATTAACCATGATTATGACTTATGTTTTCTAACATGTTATTTTATGATTTATCTTGGTCATTGCATGTCATGTAAAGTTTTCTTAGCATGATTTCATAACCCTTATGCTTTGCTATCATACTTAGTACCATGTACTAACACATACTTTTAATTATATTATTTCACTAATGTAGGGTCCGACGGTCCTACCTCCCATACTCGAGGATAGTAATCCCACATAGATATTGAAGATTGATGAGTCCTCATGTTCCGAGGATCAAGACTCTTTTATTGCTTTCATGTCTTTTCATTTCATATTTTGTATGTGATACATGAGTTACATCCCAATCACTTCCTTATGATGTAATAGATGTCTTTAAGACTTATGTTAGACTTATGCTACTTTTGTCAAACTCTTTGATATTAAAATGTTGCTTTCAAACTCTTTAGAAACTATTATCTTGTATGATGAATGCTAAGTAGCTTGTGTAACACCTCTCGGAGTCTTATACGCCATGTCCCGTCTAGGGTGTACTTTGGGTCATGACACCTGATATACTCCAACACTGATTAAGACCATGATTGACACTTGAGGATTGTGCTCAAGAGATTGAGAGAGGAGAAGTTATATGCCAAGTTCACAAAGTGTGAGGTTTTGCTTTATTTTGTTGCATTTTTGGGACATGTGGTGCCCAAGAGGTATATTCAGGTGGACCCAGCCAAGATTGAGGCAGTTAGAGGTTGGACCAAGCCTAATTCAGTTACAAAGATTTAGAGTTTTTTGGGACTACTAAGTTATTACAGGCGGTTTGTTTAGAGGTTCTCTACTATTGCATCATCATTGAACAAATTGACCCAACAAAGTGTGAGAATCTAGTGGTCTGATGAGTGTGATTAGAGCTTCCAAAATCTTATGACCTTGTTGACTTTGGCTCATGTCTTGACTTTACTAGAAGAGGGTATGGACTTTATCATTTATTGTAATGTTTCTAGAGTCTGGTTAAGTGGCATTTTGATGTAGAAGGGGAAGATGATCACCTATGCTTCTAGACAGTTGAATAAGCATGAGAAAAACTACCTTACTCATGATTTGGAGTTTGTATACATAGTCTTTGTGCTTAAGTTATGTCAGCATTATATGTATGGGGTGCATTGTGAGGTCTTCACTGACCATCGGAATCTTCAGTACAACTTCATTCAGAGGGATCTCAATTTGAGGTATCATAGATGGCTTGAGTCACTAAAGGACTATGATATCACCATCTTGCATCATTTGGGAAAGGACAATGTGGTTGTTGATGTTGAGTAGGAAGACTTCTAGTAAACAGATTATTGTCTCTATCAGCGTTGAGGAGAGACCATTGGCTAGAGATGTTTTGAGGTTAGCCAACAGTCTTGTTTTGTTGCAGATTGAGGCAACGAAGGTGGCTTGAGTTATTAAAAGATTATGACATTAATATTTTGTATCATTATGGGAAATAAAATGTGGTAGTTTATGCTTTAAGTAATAAGATGATTGCAAGTACTTATGGGCAGTCCACGGGAAGACAAGAGAGAACTAAAGATCTATACCAACTAGCTAGCTTGGGGGTTCGCCTTCATGAATCTCTAGACAAAGGGGTTATTGTACAAAATGCAAAAGAATCTTCATTAGTACTGGAAGTAAAAGAGAAGCACTACATTGATCCTATTCTATTACAGCTTAAAGAGAATGCACATCATGGTATGACAAATGTATTTGAGCTTATTCAAGAGGGAGTACTTTGGTGTCAAAACAGATTATGTGTACCTAATGTAGATGAACTAAGAAAGAGGACTATGATTGAAGAACATCATTCAAGATATTATGTCGGGGTTAACTAAAATGTATGAAGACTTTAAAGAAATGTATTGGTGGGGTGACATGAGAAGAGCATTGCAGAATTTGTGGCTCAATGTCCAAATTATCAACAAGTTAAAGTAAAGCCCCTAAAGCCTGAAGGTTATATGCAGCGTGTAGAACTTCCAATTTGGAAGTAGGACATGATCAACATGGATTTTGTAACTAGTTTTCCTTGCTCATTTCGGAAGTTTTATTCCATATGGGTAATATTTGACAGACTCACCCAATCATCGCACTTCTTGCCAGTGAAGACTACTTATATAATTGAAGAGTATGCAAGGTTGTATAGTAAAGAGATATTTTGACTACATGGATTGCCAATCTTTATAATATCTAATAGGGGAGCTCAATTAACTACAAATTTTTAGAAGTCATTTCAAAAGAGTTTGGGAACACAAATGAATTTAAGTACAACTTTTCATCCTCAAACGGATGGTCAGGCAGAACTTACAATTGAAACACTTGTGGATATGCTATGAGCTTGTATATTAGACTTCAAGGGTAGCTAGGATGATCATATACTACTTATTGAATTCGCTTATAACAATTGCTACCATTCTATTATCAAAGTGGCACCTTATGAAGCTTTATATGGGAGAAGGTGTGGATCCCCAACCGACTAGTTCAAAAAATGTCAAACTGCCTTATTTGAGCTAGATCTTGTTCATCAAGCTATGGAAAAAGTCAAGGTGATAAAACAGTGGCTAAAATAAGCTCAAAGTCGACTTAGAAAGAGATGCCTAGAATTTTGTAAAGAAGATTGGGTGTTCTTGAAGGTGTCACTAATGAAAAGGGTAATGAGATTTGGTAAAAAGGGAAAGTTGAGTACGCGCTATTTAGGACTATATAAGATTATTCGAAGAATAGCCCAAGTTGTTTATAAGTTAGAGCTACCTCAAGAGCTTTCAACAGTTAATCTAGTGTTTCATGTCTCTATGCTTCGAAAATGCATAGGTGACCTATCTTGTATTACTCCTATTGAAGATGTACAAGATACGGAAGATCTCACTTACGAAGAAGTACCCATTTCTATTATGGATCGACAAGTTATGCAGTTAAGAAACAAATAAGTGGCTTCTGTCAAAGTGCTATGGAGAAACAAACAAGTAGAAGAGGTAACATGGGAAGCAGAACAAGCAATGAAGTCCTAGTATCCTTATTTATTTAAATATGAAGGGAAAGGTCAAAGAGTTGAGTTGACGCATTGACAGGTAAGTATAAGTTTATACGAACTATGTGGCTAATGATATAATTTAACTTAGGCTTGAAATGGTTTGGAGCTGACTAACTATGCTAACATTCGAGGATGCATGTTCTTAAGGAGGAGAGGACGTAACTCCCCGTATTCTCAATATGCTACTTTTATTCATATAAGACTTGACATAGACTTATGGTATTTCATAGATGAGGAGTGTTGGTTTAAAATTGATTGGAAGGTCTTGTTTGCCTTGCACGTTTCAACATGTATACTTCAAGTAAACTCCGATGAAAGCATTTAAACTCGAGATAGTAAGTTTGTATTTGAGCTTAGAGTTTAATATAAAGTGTTAAGTTAAAGCAAAAGGAATTAAGATTTAGAAAAAGAAACAAAATAAGTGAGCTTCTTGCTTGACTTAGCTGAGCTAGAAGGTGACAAGTAGGTTCATCACCTACTTTCACTTATTGACCAGCCTAAAGGACCAAGTAGGTGCATCACCTACTAAGACTATTTTGACCATGTTATTGGGCCAAGTAAACTATAACCTACTTGAATAATCTGGCCCAAGTTGAGTCGAAGAATAAGGGGAAAATAGACAGCCAAGGCCCAATATTCTTATATCCTAAAAGGCCCAAGTGAAAAGTCGGAGTAGGTGGATCACCTACTTGATAAATTATGGCCCAAAATGACTGAGAAGGTCGTTCAAAGCACGTCCCTTTAAAAGGGATTGATATCTGCCTTTTCCAACTATTTTTACTTTGACAAAAATCTGATCTAGAGCGTTCTCTCTTCCCTCTCTTAGCTTCATATAGCAATCATTAAATACCATTAGGGTTCTCGAATATTAGGGAGTTCAAGCTATTGGAGGGTATAAGTTAAGACAAGTTGAGGAGGACAATCTTTACGTTGAAAAATTCAAGTCTTAGTAAATGGTAGTTCTATCCAGAAAAGTAAGCTACTACAATTTTCTCCCTCTCTTGTGCTTGAGATAATTAGGACATTTGGTATGTATTGGTGAGTTTTAAATCGTTCCTTTTACATGGTGTAATATTGGGGAGGATGTTCTGGTGGTTAGTGCATGTTGGGACAAAAATGGAGGGGAGTCCCCTTTAAATTCAATTATGAGCTCGTTTGAGAATTTTAAAAGTAATGTTTTGGTGATCAGAAATTGTGATTCATATCTCTTTAGTTGCATTACTATACTAGGGAATTTGCCCGCGCTTCGCGCGCTGATTAAATATTTAAGGGATAATTTTACAAAACTCACCTCCCCAGTGGTTTACAATATTATGAATACCTTTCTTATTTTGATTTTTTTGTAACCATTCTTTAAATTTATTTAAAATAAATATAAATTAATTATAATTTGACAACATTGTCCTTCTGTATTAATTTCTTCATATTAATTCACATTATTTTAAAAAATAACTTATTTAATGAACGCTTTAAAAATAAATCAATACGAAGAAGTGTGAATCTTTGTTTGGTAAAAAAGAACACGTTTATATATATTTATATAATATATATTATAGTATAAACTTATTTGTGTTGATTTATTTTCAAATTATTTATTAAATAAGTCATGCTTTTAATAGTATGCATTAATATGAAGAAAAAAATACAAAGAAGGGCAAATTTGTGAAGTTATAATTGAGTTATATTTATTTTAAATAATTTTAAAGAATGGTTACAAAAAAATGAAAACAAGGGACTAACATCATTAATTGTTCTAATTATATTTTTTTATCAAGATAAATACTAACATGAATTTTATTTTTTTAAAACTTAACAATTAATACTGAACAAAAGAGAGAACTTATTCTTAAGCAATAAGCTTTAACATATATATCCTTTAATTAATTTCATTTCTATTGTACATAGCAAATATTTCGTAGTAAATTGTTACACATATATACAAGTATTTATTGGCAATTAACCCTTTAAATTTCTTTTAATCTAAATAAAAGTTAAAAAAATATTTTCTGTAATTGTTAGTAAATAAAATAAAAATGAAATGAAAATTATAAAGAAACTACAACAACCATTGAATTACATTTTTTCTGGCATATACTCTTTCCCTGTCGTTTATCCTTCACTAATGCCTCTACTATTGTTTTGTTATTTTTTCTCTTTATATATTGTACAAGTAAAAGAAAACACACACACACACATATATATATATATATATATATAAAAGGTAAAAGAATTGTACTATACAAACTACAAACTAGTAGTAATTCAACTTCATTAAATTAAAGTTTGTTAATAATTACTTTTAACAATGGAAGAAATTAAACAAATTTGTTACTGATTTAAATGTTAAGTATTGATGTCTATTACTAAATAAAAAACAATTTCCTCCTCATAAATATGTTATAGTAAAAGTTGTAATTTCATAATATATAATAAAAATATTATAATGAGGATAAAGAAATAAAAATATTATAATACCGGTATTTCGATATAAAAAACAGCTATGTAAAGTTAAATATGAATAAAAGAATTATATACCTTTTTATAGATGTATTACAACAAAATTTTGAAAAATTTGTCAATTGAAGAACAAAAGTTAATATTTATTTCCAAGAAAATAAGATTAGCATAAGCCTTTCAGCCTTGAGTTCTTATTTAGACGATGTTCATATATTTATATTAGTAATTATAATTTAATTATATATATAAAAAAGGTTATTTCGTATTGTTTGGTTATAATATTACCATATCTTTTATTTTATTACTTTTTTTATTGACATTTTTATGAGGAAAAATAAGAGACCAAATTAGATAAATAGAAATTATACAACAAATAACTCTTAAACTTCTAAAATTCAACTATTCGTGCTTCGAATTAAATTTTAGGTTCGTATAAAAATTATACTTAAGAGCATCATAAAGATACACAAGAAACAAAAAATGAAAGAAAGAAAGACATAATACAATACTCATTGCGACTTTAATCATATAAATTAAAAATAGAAGGAAAAAAAAATCAACATATAATTGTCTAAGATCTTGTCATATCCACTTCACAAGCCTATCAATATTCAAAGCTTTCTTCTTCTTTTTCAAGTCAAACAAAGGTAGAGAGGCATCACTATTGTTGATATTCACTTCACAAATCTATCACTATTCAAAATCTTTCTTTACATAAAAATTAAATTTAAGAGGCATCATAGAGATATATAAGAATAAAAAAAGAGGAAAAATAAATAAAAAATAAAAAGAAAAAGTACAATACACATATCATTAAAAAATAAAAGGGAAAAGAAATCAATACATAATTATCTAAGTTCTTGTCAATATCCACTTCAAAAGCCCATCACTATTCAAGAGTCTTCTTCTTCTTCTTCCTCTTCCTCTTCCTCTTCCTCTTCCTCTTCCTCTTCTACTTCTTCTTCTTCTTCTTCAAGCCAAATAAAAGCATGAATATAATACTATGGTCAAAATGAAGGGTAACTTTGGATAGAATCTCATGAAACAAAAAATATGAATTTATATAGACAATAATGGAGAAATACCATAAGGTTCATATTTAATATTTAAGGGTTATGAATATGAAAAGTTGAAAATTATGAGAGTTATGAATATATGCACATTATATCTAATAAAGAAGATATATTATAGTGGGAGGTGAAAAGTTGAGTACTTGAATATAAAGACTTTATGAGATACTAAAAAAAAAAAATTAAATTAAGAAAAATGGTCAAAAAAGGATTAAAAAAATAAAAAATGAATAGAGGTCATAGAGAGGTTCCACATCACCTTGTCTATGCTCCTCCTTTATATATATATATAGGACTGTTTTATGTATATTATTATAAGGGAAGTAACTGGATGAGTGCAAAATTTATGGAGAGGTTAAAAGACTTAAATATTGCAGGGTGTGGGGATACATTACTTAATTGGGTGTTAAATGGACTTGCTGCCTACGACACATATGTATATTAGTGTCTATGTTTTCCACAGCCCATGGAGTTTTGGAGAGGACCTGATACGAAGGTTGTACACTATATAGACGTGATTAAAGGGAAATGGAAGGAAAGAAAACATTGGCTACGTAAATTGCATGCTTACTGAATAGTCACTATTTTGGTGAGATCAAGTGGTTCAAATCGGTTGATCAGCTACTTATACTAGTCTTACAACTTATTTATTGTAGATTGGTAATCTGAAGAGAAGGAGCTTAAGTCATACTTTTTGAATTTTATAGCAAGGTATGTACGACTTTACGATTCCATATTCTTTGGCATGAAATCTAAAATTTGTGATTACTAACAACGAAGTGAGTTTCCTAAGGTTTGTTCCTTAGTAAAGTAAACATAGTGGCAACATACAATCTCCAACATGGCTAATGATATATTCCCCTCTCCTTAGTATGTCGAGTTACTCAGTACATGTTCATTACTCTATATTTGTGTGTTTATGTGCCTGAATAGAAAAGCAAGCTTGGCAAATTCTCCTTTTAGTCAAGTGAAGTCAATTATGCCACTTAAGATCATAAGTAATGCATTGATGTTACATAACTCCTTATGTAATTGTTACACCCTTACAGATATTATTCAATGTCTTCTACAACTTGTCTGTGCTTCCAAAGCTCAATACTAATTATGACAACCAAAACAACTGTAACATCCGACAATTTAAAATGAATATGAAGAAGCTTGAAATTGGAAGAAGTCATTTTTGGGAAAAAATTCAGAATCTGGAAATTGGGCCAAGTGTGGAAATCAGTGAGGCTTTGGCCAACTTTGAGCAGTCATAACTCCTAGCTCAGGATGATCCAGGAGTAGTTCCAGTTATTTTTGGAAAGCCCTTGAAACGATCTTTCCAACGCCACCGAGTTTTCTCGATTTCGAGTTCGAATGAGCGAGTTATGCCCTTTGAAAGTTGGACAGTTGGCAGGGAGTCCGTCCGGAAATTTAAGGGCATTTTGGTCTTTTCACAAATCATTTCTTTTGAGGTTATATTGTAGTGTTAGGCTGATTGTGGATCATTTTTGTTCCATTTTAAAAGAGTAAGAGTTAGGGTTCTTGAGAGAAGAAGAGAGAAAGAAGAGAAGAAGAAGAAGAAGAAGTGGGAGCTAGGGTTGTGGATGCAAGACGTGAGCTAGGGTTGTGGATGCAAGACGTTTTCTTCATCAAATTTCTTGGGGAATCTTAGTAAAGGTATGGAAGTTCTTTATCTAGGGCAAGCTATCACCCTAGAGCCAATTTCAAATGGTTTTCAACTTTTCCAAAGTTTGTGAAAAAGCCTAATTTCTACTCAAACTCATGGGTTCTTGCATGAAATGATTTCAAATGATAAGTTATGATATTATTGATGTTTATTTGATGTCTTAAGATGAAAAACTCCATGAATCCTTGTATTCTACAAAACCCCAAAATGTGTTTATGAAGTGGGTCTATTTCTATAAATTCAAAGTTGATGGAATTATGTGTAAAGTGAATTGTATTGATATCTCTTGTGTTGTTTAATGTTTATTCATGATTAATTGTTGATAATGTGTGAATTAAGGGTGGTAAGCCTTATGAGTGAAGTATTGGTGATTGCTTGGATTTTTGGTGATTTTGGCTATGGCTTTGAATTATGGTAAGAAAGCTTGAACTCTCTTTATTGAATTAATTGTTGTTGGTAGGTTGAATCCACCTTTGGTGGATGTGTTATATCTTGTTCTTGTATGGTATTATTGTGAATTGTAGCCATGAAGGAATTGGGAAGTTGTTGCATAATGTTGGAATATTGTATTATTGTGAATTGAGGCCATGAAGGGCATTATATGAGTGTTATTGTTTTGTTATATTATTATATATGAATGAGGCTATATGTAAAGTCCTATATGAAGCTATATGTAAAGTTTTATGTGAAGCTATATGTGAAGGTATGATGTGAATGAGTTTTATATGAAGCTATATGTGAAGGTATGAT
>NC_064288.1:24636856-24670741 GCF_019186545.1 Solanum stenotomum
TTTTTTCATGAAGTTTTACCAAATGGCATAAAAGCGTGTTTCTCCAATAAACGTCCCTTTTAGCATGTTTTTACATGGCTTCCATACTTAGTACTTAATTGTGCTAACCCCTTTCTTTCCCTTTTTGACTAAAGTGTAGGGATTAGGAGATGGTGACATGTCATGGCTATTTGATAGGTTTCTAAGTGTTGAAGATGAAGACTTGGTGATTCCTCATATATTCGAGGACAATACCCCATATGTTCTTTTATGTCTTTTTAGTATTGTTTAAGTTGTGTATGGGATTGGTCCCAAATTTTGTACTCTAAAGTATTAGATTGTTTTGAGACATCATGTATAAAGTCTAGAAAGTCTTCCGCTTGCTATTGTTTTTTTTTTATGAAATGTCTTCTTTGTAAAGAAAGTTTTTAATTCATTATGGTTTTTAGTTTTATGCGATGAATGAATGCTAAAAGGCTTGTATTAGACCTCCGAGAGGTCGAGTACGCCGGTTACGACTAGGGGGTGCTCTCGGGTAGTGACAAACTTGGTATCAGAGCATAAGTTTCCGGGATGGTCTTAGGTTGTCTCAAAACCACATCTAGTAGAGTCTTGTTCATAATGTGAAGCGCGCCACATTATGAATAGGAGCCTATTGGGTGCTAAGAAAGTTTCACTTCTTCATTCTTTTAGTCGTGCCATGGAGTTTCTCTCTATAATGTCTTCCCTTGTTCCGTAGGTGATGGTCATTTGAGTGTAACCTTTGAGGAAGTTTTAATGTTGCAAGGGTTGAGGGAGAGAAAATGTTGGTTGTGATGCCAACTATGACTTGGTGACTTAGTAGGTGTGAGGTGAAAGGTTGTGGTGATGACTTTAGTATGAATGGGATTCCTTTGGTTATGCGTGTTGTTGGTAGTATCCGGCTTAGTCATAACGAAGTTTTGTGATGAGTTGAAGGAATTTGTGAAATGTGTGGTGATTTAGAAATGCTAGGTGTAATGAGTATAAAAGCCTAGTGTTGTTTTGATTCGACCTTAGGATGGAAGGAGGTGAATTTGAAAGAACTAGTGAGAGTTTCTCCTAAGTGGGGGATATATGTGGTTAGATGATAAGGTCTTTAAGTGTGGCTGATGTCTATGAGTTAGGCTTGAAGGATGTTTTCATTACAAGAGGTTTAGTGAATTAAAGAGTTGGGTAAGAATAGTTTTGGTAAGATTGATGGTATGTTGAGTAGTGAAGTTGTTGAGAAGTGTTGATATCCTTACCTACTTCTATATGTGCTTACTCAAGCCTAAACCAAAGAGTTCCTAGAAGCTTGGGTTATGTTTTGGAGTCTTATGTGAAAAAGAGTTTTCCATGGTCTCCTTATGTCATGCATGTTTTAAATGAATTCTTGATTAAATGAGAAAATGAGTTTTCATAAATTTTGTTCATCATGTTATCTTGCATCTATGATGATGTTGCGTAAAGTGCTTCTATGAGAAAGTTGCATAATGTTCAATTAGCATAAGTTGTCTATTTGGTTTATGAGGTGATAATGTGAGCATGCTTACTTGAGTTTTGGAGAAGGTTTCATGATGTTCTTTAATGAGAAAATTGCATATTGTGTCCTTTGATGTTATGATGAGGATGAGATGATTTGGAGAAGGAAGTACCTCCAATGAAATGAAATGAGAAATAAGAAAAGATAAAGATGATGCATAAGGAGTTAGCAGATGTTGTGCCTACTTTTCTTGAATCGCATGAAGTTGTGTGGGACTTTCTATGTGGAGTTGATGTTCCTCCTTATTATGTGTATTGATTATATGGTTATATGCTTGAATATGGGTTGTTTACTTTGGTCGTTTTCCTTGAAAAGTGTTAAGTGTCATTCGAGGACGAATGTTCCCAAGGGGGAGATATTGTAACATCCGACAATTTAAAATGAATATGAAGAAGCTTGAAATTGGAAGTAGTCATTTTTGGAAAAAAATTCAGAATCTGGAAATTGGGCCAACTGTGGAAATCAGTGAGTTTTTGGCCAACTTTGAGCAGTCATAACTCGTAGCTCAGGATGGTTCAGGAGTAGTTCCAGTTATGTTTGGAAAGCCCTTGGAACGATCTTTCCAACACCACCGAGTTTTCTCGATTCCGAGTTCGTATGAGCGAGTTATGCCCTTTGAAAGTTGGACAGTTGGCAGGGAGTCCGTCCGGAAATTTAAGGGCATTTTGGTCTTTTCACAAATCATTTCTTTTGAGGTTATATTATTGTGTTAGGCTAATTGTGGATCATTTTTGTTCCATTTTAAAAGAGTAAGAGTTAGGGTTCTTGAGTGAAGAAGAGAAGCAGAGAGAAAGAAGAGAGGAAGAAAAAGAAGTGGGAGCTAGGGTTATGGATGCAAGACGTTTTCTTCATCAAATTTCTTGGGGAATCTTAGTAAAGGTATGGGAGTTCTTTATCTAGGGCAAGCTATCACCCTAGAGCCAATTTCAAATGGTTTTCAACTTTTCCAAAGTTTGTGAAAAAGCCTAATTTCTACTCAAACTCATGGGTTCTTGCATGAAATGATTTCAAATGATAAGTTATGATATTATTGATGTTTATTTGATGTCTTAAGATGAAAAACTCCATGAATCCTTGTATTCTACAAAACCCCAAAATGTGTTTATGAAGTGGGTCTATTTCAATAAATTCAAAGTTGATGGAATTATGTGTAAAGTGAATTGTATTGATATCTCTTGTGTTGTTTAATGTTTATTCATGATTAATTGTTGATAATGGGTGAATTAAGGGTGGTAAGCCTTATGAGTGAAGTATTGGTGATTGCTCGGATTTTTGGTGATTTTGGCTATGACTTTGAATTATGGTAAGAAAGCTTGAACTCTCTTTATTGAATTAATTGTTGTTGGTAGGTTGAATCCACCTTTGGTGGATGTGTTATATCTTTTTCTTGTGTGGTATTATTGTGAATTGTAGCCATGAAGGCATCGGGGAAGTTGTTGCATAATGTTGGAATATTGTATTATTGTGAATTGAGGCCATGAAGGGCATTATATGAGTGTTATTGTATTGTTATATTATTATATATGAATGAGGCTATATGTAAAGTCCTATATGAAGCTATATGTAAAGTTTTATGTGAAGCTATATGTGAAGGAATGATGTGAATGAGTTTTATGTGAAGCTATATGTGAAGGTATGATGTGAATGAGTTTTATGTGAAGCTATATGTGAAGGTATGATGTGAATGAGTTTTATGTGAAGCTATATGTGAAGGTATGATGTGAATGAGTTTTATGTGATCTTGTGATGATCCTATGTAAAGTGGATAGCATTGTGAGTTAAAGTATGATTTCTCATGATGTATATATGAAATGATGTTGGATTATGAAGTATCCTTAAATGAAAATGTTGTGACTTGGTTGGTAGACTAAAGTGTCCCTCCTTGTTACTTAAAGTCTTGAATGCATGAATGTGTGAAATGGGCAGAACTAAGAAATGGTGCCCTTTCTATAAATGCTAAAAGAGGAATTCTAGGCCAAGACTTGAATCGGCAAAACTAAGAAATGGTGCCCTTTCATAAGTCTAGCTTTCCTAAGTAAATGTAAAACCATGAAATCGGTAGACCTAATGGTGGTAGCCCTTCTCATGTGTGAAATGATGAACCTTGGACCGGCAGGCTTAAGGCACCCTTAATGAAAAATCGGTAGGCCTAAGGCACCCTTCCAGGGGGATTTAATGAGCTATCCTTATGAACCTTGATTGGCCATGACTAAGAAATGGGGCCTTTCTTGGGAAGAGGTACTATGAGTTGGTTGAACTAGAAAAGGAACCTTCTCTAAGTACATATGTGATTGAATACTCTATGGGAAACAAGGCTAGCACCGAGTGGATGTGGTTAGGAAGGTGGCCTAGTTGAGTATGAGATTAGGCACAATGAACTTCCTTGGACATCCCCTAAACCATGTGCCTACATGGGTTGCTTACTAGTTCTACCTTTGGCAAGTAGAACAACCTCCACGGAGTAGGATAGACTCTGGATTCCATACCTAGCTAGTATGGTCTATGTCGGTTATGCCTATTCCCATCATGTGGGATGCGCACTCTAGTTATTAGATAGGTTCTACAACGTGTAGATAGTAGTATGGGATGCTATCTACACATGGCACGAGTAGGCTTTGAAGATACTAAAGTGAGTTCCCTGAGTCTAACGACTATTATGTGAAAGTCCCCTTATGTGCTTGAATGTCTCCAAAAATGGTTTTATTAAAGAATGTTGGTCTATTGATGTTATATTGTAATGGTAAATTTCCTTATCTATGGTAACCCTTAGGAACACTTAGGTGTATATGAAGAGATTGTATGGGCGGTCACTTCATGTTTCACTTAAGTGTGGCTTTGGGTAACTTGAGATAGAGGTCAAGAAATGATGAAAAGGCTTACTTGTCAATTATGTTCATGTGTTGTACAGTGGTACTAGTTGTGCATGATGGCTTGTGATATGAAGCATGATAAGTGGTAAGTTCACATTTGGTGGCCTTAGGATGATGCTTTAGTGTGGATGGTGGTATGGGACGCTATCCATACATTGCACAAAGTGTTGTCCAAGGGTTACTTGAGGTGGATAGTTTAAGGTGAAGGAATGGGTTATGTGTGGAGTATGTGCTAAAGTGGTTAATGACTTGTATGTTGGTTATGGTTGGATATTGTGACTCTTATACTTGTATTTTTTTTCATGAAGTTTTACCAAATGGCATAAAAGCGTGTTTCTCCAATAAACGTCCCTTTTAGCATGTTTTTTCATGGCTTCCATACTTAGTACTTAATTGTGCTAACCCCTTTCTTTCCCTTTTTGAGTCCTCATATATTCGAGGACAATACCCCATATGTTCTTTTATGTCTTTTTAGCATTGTTTAAGTTGTGTATGGGATTGGTCCCGAATTTTGTACTCTAAAGTATTAGATGGTTTTGAGACATCATGTATAAAGTCTAGAAAGTCTTCCGCTTGCTATTGTTTTTTTTTTATGAAATGTTTTCTTTGTAAAGAAAGTTTTTAATTCATTATGGTTTTTAGTTTGATGCGATGAATAAATGCTAAGAGGCTTGTATTAGACCTCCGATAGGTCGAGTACGCCGGTTACGACTAGGGGGTGCTCTCGGGTCGTGACAACAACAATCTCATAAATTGAGAAACAAAGTGAAGCAATCTGTATAGTTATGGGTGGCAGCCAGGGGCAAATGCCTAGCATGGGTCGATCCAAATTGGTATAGAAGGTAACAGCTCAGGGGCAAAAGCCTAATTTGTGTAATTACGAGGACAACTTCTCTGGGGTTAAATTGCCTAGCATGGGTCATCCCCTCCTTTCACTGATCAGTTGTTCATTTGCATCACATGCCTTACAAAGATATAATGTACCTAAAAGTAAAGAAAAGAATGTAACATACATGATCCCAAACCAGTAAACAAAGGTGGTCTCTTGTTCTAATCTATGCCCTTATATATTGATACTTGATTTGATTTATCCCTTGCTTGACATATGGTATTGCCTTACATATTCAGTACATTTTTCAGTATTGACTTCCCTCGCGGGGGATACTGCATTTCATGTTGCGGACACAAGTACTCTGACTAGTAGACTTCTTTATTAGGAGCATAGGTACTCAATTACTATTGGTGAAGCTCCAGGTTGATTAGGGGATTATTGAGTTTTTTGCACCTATTTTGTTACTCTATGATAGTTAAGGGTAAGGTGTGACCTTGTCTCACCCTAAACTAAGATTTTTTATCTTTTTGAGGCTTTATAGACCAATAAATTCATATGATAACCATGTTGATCATTCATTTGAAATATATTATCTTGATTTATTGGTCTAGTTTTTATATACATCTCCAAAAGATTTATATCATTCTTGCTCAAAACTTTCTGAGGAATGACATAAAATTGTAGCAAAGATTGGTCATTCTCAATTTTGAACTCAATAAACCTAGTAATGTTACCTTGAAATTTTCAGAAATATCCAATTGAATATTTTGACCATCAGTCTCCACTTTCTCATGCAATAATTCAATTAATTCAACATAGTTGGTCGAAATACACATGCTAACAATCATTCTGGCACATTCTTATATCGGAATCGGTTCATTTTAGTGATTATTTCATCACCCCAATACAAAGCAATCATCACGTTATCTTCAAAATTAGCCATCAAAAGATCCTACACACAAAAACAAAATTCATTATAGTCATTAAAAATATATTTTTATAAATATATTACAACATACTGACAAGCTATACCTATTAAAATTTTGTGAGTGTTGTTTCAACAATGGGGCACATAAGCAGAAGCTTTGTAGAAAATTGTTAGAATGTGCTAAACATTCTACACAACCATATCTTATAATAATTCGTGGTCAATTTGTAAAAAAAACACTTTAGCAGTTTGTTGTTACTGTTAGTCACGTTTTGGAGTTTCAGTTCAGGTAAATCTTGCACTTTCTCTTTTTCCTATAGAATAAAATCCAACCAAAATGTTAATAATGACGTATGATTAACGGTTTGTTCAAAAGATCAACTATGTACCCGTCAAGGGAATATATATTACAAGCATAATAACACTCAAGCACTTCACCTTTTCCCCATTCCAGACTTTCAATTCGGGGTAAATCTTCCAATTTCTCTTTTTCCTGTTGAATAAAATCCAACCAAAATGTTAGTGACGACGTATTTGTGAGGGATTGTTCAGAAGATCAGTTATAAACACGTAAATGGAATATGTATTACAAGCAGAATGAAACAGCAGCACTTCACATTTCTTTCTTTATTTATGAGGTGCTGCAATTTCATTTCTACATCTAGCACATAAACTTTGGCACTGTATAATTTTCCACCCCCTCTTTCAAATTGAAATTTCTCAACCTTAGCTGGAAAATCAAGTACATCCCGCAAAAACTCTGCATTTATGACGGTACATTAGTATCACTTTTGGACAAGCGGTTAACCAACTTTAGAGCAAAAGTATCAAGCAGTTTTTTCAGCGACCCCTTTAAACAGGACCAAAGTACTCTTTCCAGCATTGTCCTTGACTTTAATGTGTATCATAAACCTGCGTTTGCATAAAATATTAGTGTTCCTTCTAATGTAATTTGTAGCTACATTGTTAATTGTTTTCTTACCTAACCAACGGCAAGTCGCATTATAACACTCCAAAAAACTAATACACTAAGCTAGATCCTAATCAATAAACTTGTAGCTTAAATGGTGTTTAACGTAAGGTTAGAGTCGTAAAATAACCTCCGGTAATTAAAATAGATGTTATTGGGTATAAAAGTCAAGAAATTAGCCCCCAAGGACCAACCAAGGGTCCTTGAGGAGGACCTTGATGGCTGCCCAAAGAGCTGTCAAAAAGGTAGCTTACCCATGAAAAGGGCACCCATGAGTCGTGGTTTGACCCACGCCTCATAGGGGGGGGTCATGGGTCAAGGTTGGACATCCCTTGCATTGTTAAAAGTCTCTGTCTTATCTACGAACACACAACACGACTCGTGGACCCACCCACGGTTCGTGGGTGAGGTCTCATGAGTGAGGGATATATAGGCCAAGATTGAGGAGCTGCAGACCCTCAATCCACGAGTGACCAGTACTGTATGTGGGTCCATCCACACCCCATGGGTGGGGGTCGTGGATGGGAGCCTGCAATGCTGCCTCAGGTTAGGCCAAAGTTAAGTCAAAATTGGAAATTCCTACATTAATTATTTTAGTGTAGGGTCATTTTAATTCATTTTAATTGACTTATATAAGTACTTTTAAACCATTAACTAACCTATTCTACTTCATAAATTACAAGACTCAAATCATAACCAACTTTCCTCTCCAATATTTCTCTCTCTAAAACTCCATTGAAGAAGAAGAAGAAGGTCAAGTTTAGGATTCAAGGGGCAGCCTTTTTATTCAATTTCTTGAGGAAATATTCATAAGGTATGGTGGCTTTTCATCTATGGGTAGCTTTACCCCATAGAGTCCTTTCAAAACTTGATTTCAAAGCTTCCAATTTCCCCCAAAACCTAGGGTTTCAATCTAAGTCATGGGTTCGCTTTCAAAACATTTTCAATGGTTGATTCATGATGGATTATGCTTGAATTGATGTTTAATTGTTGATTTATGATGAAATCCCCCCAAAAACCATGAATCCCCCGTAATACTAAATTGTGAGTTCATGATGTGGGTGATTGATTGTAGAAGTATGTCAACTGATTATATCTATATTGATTGAGATATTAAATCATGATATCCCCTATCTAATGTAGTAATTATAGATATTTGGGTTTGAGTTTGATTCATAACCTTGAAGGGCAAATTATGAGGGTTTGTACATATTGATGAGAATTGTGTATGAACTTATGATTCACTTAGAAAGTGAAGATCCTATTACTATTGTGCAATTGTGGTATTGTTGAAAGATCATTCTCCCCTTACCCTTAAAAATGACTATGCATAAAATGTCTATGACTAAGATAATGTTGTGGTGTTGATTGAAAGGGCATTCTCATGAACACACTATGAACATGCTAGGAAAGGTTTACTCACATAGTAATGATTCTAAGGTTGAAAGACCATTCTAACCTAATGAATCTATGAGCTATCATGACACCATGTTGGTTTGAGTTCTAGGTCATTCTTTCATGAGCATTAACTTAAGTAAAGACTTAACATCAATATTAAAGGGAATTATGCTTAGCACCAAGTGAATATGAATATGAGATGAAGCTTTTACACCAGTTAGTCCAGGTTCCCAAAACAGTTATCTCAATAGATGGAAACCTTTTACCTCAGTTAGTCCAGGTTTCTAGTAGCAATCTCCTTATCCCGTAACTATGTTCCCACATAGGTCTTTAGCTATGTGACAACCCAGAAAAAACTAGTAGGTGGAACTAGAGCCTTACGAGTGTGTTCTTAAGTTTGTTATGGGATTTTATGTTGTAAAATGAGTTCTCGAGCTTAGGTTGAGGATTCTAGGGATTAAACGTCAAGGTATGACTCCCCAAGGGTGCTTGAGGAGGGCCCTAAAGCCTAACACCAAGGCTTCCCCAATGAACCAAAACTGCCAAAAATCTAAGGTCCTACAGATGGGGACCTACTCCCCATAGGTCCATCCAAGCCCATAAGGGAGGCTCCATGAGTCCTGGGTCCTGGATGGCACCTGTGTTGCTGCCTCATTCATGGCCAAGGCTTGGTCAAATTAGGTAATTCCAAATTAATTAGTTTTAAGTAGGGGTCATTTAATATAGTCTTTATACATATATATAAACTATTTTAAGTAATTAAATACCCTATTAACTCATTATATCTCAAGATCCCAAATAATAACCACCTCCTCTCCAAAATATCTCTCTAGAAACTCCATTGAAGAGCAAGAAAAAGGTCAAGAAGAGGGTTCAAAGAGAAGACTTTCTTCTTTAATTTTGTGTGGAAATCTTCCTAAGGTATGGTGTATTTTCATATATGGGTAGCTTTCACCCATAGAGTCCCTTCAAAGTTTGATTTCAAAGCTTCCAATTCCCCTAAAAGGCTAGGGTTTCAATCTAAGTCATGGGTTCTCTTTTAAAATGTTTTCATTAATTGATTTATGATGAATTACGATTGAATTGATGTTTAATGGTTGATTTATGATGAAACCCCCTCAAAGAACCCATGAATCCCCCACTTTACTAAATTGACTTCATGATGTGGGTGTTGTTGTATATTGGCCAAATTAAGTGAATAATGGTTGTTCATGGTGTAATTACATGACTTTAGTATGATCAAATATGTATCCTTTATTAATTTAAGAGTCTATGGTGAAATTGATATAGTCTAGTGTCATGTCATGAAAGAGGACAATTGAGGTTTAGATGTGACCTTCTAAGGATGATGAACTTCTTTATCAATTGCCTTAGACCTGATGACCTAGTTATGAATTGCTTAAAAGTAAAGCTTCTAGATATGAATTGATTAGATTAGGTCTTATATGATGGATCACCATTTACTAGTATTGAGATTGAGTTTATATGATACTATGTGACTATAATTGATCAAGAATGAGGCATGTGGTTAGATTACCTTGAGAATTTGGTATACATAATGATCATGTGAGGCATTGCTTGAGAGTAAGGCTTGCAACAAGAAGATGACTCCTACGGCTTTAAGGGTAAAAGCTAAAGTGAAGAAGCTAACGATTGCAAGGCTTTAACAAAGAAGCTCTTATGTATGTAGAGTTGTATACAACATTATTGTGAAAAGACTTCACCCACGTGACCTATAATATGATCACATGAGTTTATGCATGAAATGAATGTTTTACTTGAGTCATGATTTTATCCATGTTTAATATAGTGAATGTTAGATGTATTGAATTAACATGATCTGTGATCCTTGAATGCAAGATATGAGGGGTATGTATGATTATGATATTATAAGCATGTTTTATGAACACTTTGAGAGTGAAGTGTCTATGATGATAATGTTTTTGTTGTTTCATTGAGAGGACAATCACATACACACACCCCATGCATGAACATGACTATGATGTGACTAAGGTGTTGATTGAGTATTGAATTTTGATATTCCCCCTTATCTAATGTAGTAATTCTAGATCATTGTGTTGAGAAGATTCATAGCCCTTGAAGGGAAAATTATGAGGGTTTGTACATGTTGATAAGAATTGTGTATGAGCTCATGATTCTCTTAGAAAGTGAATATTCTATGACTATTGTGTAATTATGGTGTGGTTGCAAGATCATTCTCCCCATACCCTTACACATGACTATGTATGAAATGTTTATGAATATGATAATGTTATTGTGTTGATTGAAAGGCTATTCACATGAACACACTATGAATATGATCTGAAAGGTTTACTCACATATTGATGATTCTAAGGTTGAAAAGACATTCTCACCTAATGAATCTATGAGCTATTACGATATGGTATTGGTTTGAGTGCCTAGTGCATTCTCCCATGAATATGAATTTAAGTAAAGACTTAATATGAATTTAAAGGGAATTATGCTTAGCACCGAGTGGATATGAGTATGAGATGGGTTCCTTCACGCTAGTAGTCCGGGTTCCCAATATGATATCTTATGAGATGGAAACCTCCACACTAGTTGTTCAGGTTTCTAGTAGCAATCTCCTTATTCCATAACTATGTTCTCACATAGGTCTTTAGATAGTGGATCCACCTAAAAGCTAAGATGTTAGTTCTACCTTAGGCAAGTAGGACACCTATTTTCGGTGTGGGGGTAACACACCAGATTCCATGTCTCACATGGTCTAAGTCAGTTAAGGCTATATATATTTCCCTATATGATAACAATATAAATTATGACAAGAAAATGAGTTATGTACTATGGTTCCTTAAGAGGCACTACTTAGTATGAATGGGGGTATGGGACTTCATTCATGCATTGCACAAGTAGGTTTTGAGAGTGGGAGTGGTATGTTTCTTTTATGACATAATGATATGAGTTAATGCATGCTTTATATGAATTATGAACATGAACTATACTTATGACTTCTTAGTGAGCTTTAGTTAGTGTGAGTGGGGGTATGAGTCTTCACTTATACATTACACAAGTAGAACTTATAAAGGGGTTATGGTGTGGTTTCCTTAGGCTATAAAGATATATGAATTTATGTATGCATGATATGGATTGTTGCTATGAGTGACTTTACTTATTACAAGTTATGAACATGAATGTACTTGTCTATGAGTGTTGGCTATGGATAAGGTCAAGGTATGTTATGCATGAATATGGTGGCCTAAAAGTGATACTTAGTGTAGATAGGATTATGGGATCCTATCTACACATTGCACAAGTATAGCTTAGGGTTGCTTATGTGATAGTTATATTATGATGAGATGATCTTGGTATGTAATTATGTTTGTGAACTATGTCGTGTGAAGATTGGAGTATGCATTATGTTTATGTTGGAGACTATGTTTGTGATTATGATGATATCCTTTATGCTATGATGAATTGTACATGATTTGTCTTATGAGCTACATTCTCCAACTATTTCAAAGATAATGTTCAAAAGTGGCATATAGCATGGTTTCAACTAAAATGTCCCTTTTTGCATGTTTTAAGGATTTTTATGCATGGCTTCCATACGTAGTACATTTTTGTGTTAACCCATATTTCTACATTTTCTATAAGTTTAGGGTTTGGTGATATCGGATTCTACCCTCGTGGCTAGGACCATAGTAGATCAAGAAGAAAAAGAAGAAGATTGGTGAGTCCTCATAGTGCTCGAGGGCTTGACCATATGTCCTTTATGTCTTTCTTTTATGTTTTAGACTTATGTGAGGGCTATGTCCCTAAGATTGTATTTAAGACTTTTAATCCAAGTATTATAGATTGTTTGAGACATGGTGTTATAGACTCTCTCGTTTTATAAAAATCTTTGATAGTAAAAAATAAGTTTTAAATTTTGCACTAATTTCCTATGTTGTTATGTTCATGATATGCTATGAGGCTTTTCGAAGCCTTGTACGCCGAGTCATGTCTAGGGGGTAGCCTTGGGTCGTGACAAGCTAGTGGATCGACCTAAGCTAAAAAACTAGTTCTACCTTAGGCAAGTAGGACATCTCTTTTCAGTGTCGGACATGACACCGGATTCCATATAGCTCAACATGGTCTATGACCGTTACGGTTATTTGCCTACATGACAAGAACATGAATTATGAACAAGAAAATGAGTTATATACTATGGTTCCTTAAGAGGTTCTACTTAGTATGAATGGGGTATGGAATTTCATTCATGCATTGCACA
Organism: Solanum stenotomum; assembly: GCF_019186545.1. Classification (NCBI taxonomy): domain Eukaryota; kingdom Viridiplantae; phylum Streptophyta; class Magnoliopsida; order Solanales; family Solanaceae; genus Solanum; species Solanum stenotomum. Next base: position 24,649,629 of record NC_064288.1, read on the forward strand.
AGTAGGCTTTCAAAGTTGTCGTGGTATGGTTCCCTTATGATATGTTGAGGTATGACTTAATGCATTCTTTATATGAACCATGACATGAACATCAACATCAACATGAACTATACATATGACTTCCTAATGAGCTTTATGTAGTGTGAGTGATGGTATGGGACTTCATTTATATATTGCACAGGTAGACTTTGAAAGGAGTTGTGGTGTGGTTTCCTTATGCTATGAAGATATATGAATTTATGCATGTATGATATGGACTGTTGCTAAGAGTGATTTTACTTGTTACAAGCTATGAACATGAATGGTTCCTTGTCTATGAGTGTTGGTTATGGATGAGGTCAAGGTATGATATGCATGATTATGGTGGCCTAAAAGTAGTACTTAGTATAGATAGGAGTATGGAATCTTGTCTATGTGTTGCACAAGTACAGCTTAGGGTTGCTTATGAAATGATTTGACTATGTATTTACACTATTGCGCATGATAATTCTTAAAGTTGATAAAGATCATGGTTTCAACTAAATTGTCCCTTTATTGCGTGTTTTAAGGATTTTTATGCATGGCTTCCATACTTAGTACATTTTTGTGCTAACCCATATTTTCTATATTTTTCTATAAGTGTAAGGCCTGGTTGTTAAGGTGTGCTTCCTTGTTGAGTAAAAGCTTGGATTGACTATTCTCCACGCTTTCGGTGAGTCCTCATGTCTCGAGGACAAGAGTTGATCATTTCTAGTTTCTTCATTACTTTTTCTTTTGAGACTATGTTGTAAAGGGTTGTAACCCTTATTCATTCTCAATTGTATTAGATGATTATTGAGACAATGTCTAGACTTCTATTTCCATTTTATGAAATGAGTTCTATTGTATAATGTTGTTAATTCCGCATCATTTCTATTACCTATGTTTATGATTACGCTAAGGGCTTGTTTGAGACCCCTTCGGGGTCGAGTACACCATTTTACATCTAAGGGGTACCCTTGGGTCATGACAAACTTGGTATCACAGAACAAGGTTTAGAATGATTCTAGGATGATGTCTCAAAACCACGTTTAGTAAAGTCTTGTTCATGAGTGTGAAGCGCGCCACATTTATGAATGAGAGGCTATAAAATATTTAGGAGATTTCACTTCTTTCATTAATCTTTAGTCGTGCCATAGAATTTTAACTCTATGAAGTCCTTTTCCTAACTCTTCTCTTGTGTCTATAGGATATGAATACAAGAAGGGCGAACACAATAAGTATGGAAGAGAAGAATGTGAATGAGGGATTTCTTCCCCAAGGTCCTCAAGTTCATCAAGCTACTAATGACGAGGGGGCCATGACAAATATGGAAATAAGGTCGGCTCTCCAAATATTGACCCAAGGCGTGACGACCCAAGTCAATAGGGATGCTAGAACTCATGTGAACCCTAATGTGAACACCATGGCTTCAAATCTAAGACACTTCACAAGAATGAGCCCTCATATGTTCTTTGGTTCCAAAGTGGCTGAAGATCCCCAAAAGTTTGTGGAAGAGGTCTACAAGATAATTGATGCTATGGGGGTGACTTCTATAGAAAAAGCGGAGCTAGCCTCTTACTAATTTAAGGATGTGGCCAAAGTGTGGTATACTCAATGGAAGAATAATAGGCTGGTGCAAGCAGGTCTCATAATTGGCACGGATAGTTGTTGTAGTTGTGGGAAGAGCGGTCATATGATGAGAGATTGTCCCATGCTAAAGGCTCAAAGAAGAGAGGGCAAGCTAGCCCTTCCTAGTGGTTCAAATTCTGATGCTCCTAAGAAAAACTGCTTCTATGATATTCAATCCCGAGGTGACCAAGAGAGTTTCCCAGATGTGGTGACGGTATGCTACAAGTATTTTCTATTGATGTATATGTATTGTTAGACCCCAGTGTCACTTTGTCCTTTGTTACACCTTTTGTGGCTATGAAATTTGAAATACTCCTCAAAGTGTTAATAGAGACTTTCTCGATATCTACCCCGGTCGGTATCTAGGTAGTGGAAAAAAGAGTCTATAGGAGTTGTCCTATTTCTTTATCCCATAAAGTTACCTTGGTGGATTTGGTACAGTTAGACATGTTAGATTTTGATATGATTTTGGGTATGGATTGGTTTCATGGTTGCTATGCCTCTATTGATTGTAGGACTCGGGTAGTCAAGTTTCAATTTTCAAATGAGTTTACTTTAGAGTGGAAGGGGGGAATTTTATCCCTAGTTGTCAATTTGTCTCTTGCCTCAAAGCTAGGAAAATGATCTCCAAAGGGTGCATTTACCATATTGTTAAGGTGATGGATGTTGATTCTGAAACCCCTTCCTTAGAGTCGGTCTCTGTGGTGAATGAATTTCTGGAAGTCTTTCCTGATGACTTGCCCAGCATTCCTCCCGAACGGGAAATAGACTTTGGCATTGATCTTTTGCCGAATACGCAACCTATCTCCATATCTTCTTATATAATGACTCTGACCGAGTTGAAAGAGTTAAAAGAGATATTGAAGGGTTTACTAGACAAGAGTTTTATACAACCGAGTATCTCTCCATAGGGTTCTCCGATGTTTTTTGTTAGAAAGAAAGATGGGTCCCTTAGAATGTGTATTGACTACCACCAATTGAATAAAGTCACCATAAATAATAAGTATCCCCTTCCGAGAATCGATGATTTGTTTGATCAACTCCAAGGGGCTAGTTACTTTTCAAAGATTGACCTTCATTCGAGCTACCACCAACTAAGGTTTAGAGGGGTTGACATTCCCAAGACGACCTTCCGAACTAGGTATGGGCACTATGAATTCCTTGTGAAGTAATTTGTCCTAACTAAGGCCCTGGCGGCCTTGATGGACATAGTGAATAGAGTGTTCCGACAATATCTTGATATGTTTGTGATAGTGTTTATTAATGATATTTTGATCTATTCAAGGAGTGAGGATGATCATGTTGACCATTAGAGGATTTTATTGCAAGTCCTTAAAGACCACCAATTATATGCGAAGTTTAGAAAATGTGAGTTTTGGCTAAGGTCTGTAGCTTTCCTTGGTCATTTTGTGTCGAGCAAGGGTATTGAGGTAGATCCTAAGAAGATGGATGCGGTCAAGGGTTGGCCTATACCTCTAACTCCTACCAATATTAGAAGCTTTGTGAGTTTGGCTGGTTACTATAAGAGGTTCATTGAGGGTTTTTCCTCCATTGCTTCTCTATTGACGGCTTTAACTCAAAAGAAAGCTAAGTTTGAGTGGTCGGAGGCTTGTGAGAAAAGCTTTCAAGAGTTGAAAGATAAACTTACTTCCTCTCTAGTGTTGACCTTACCGGAGGAGACCGATGGGTTTGTGGTATATTGTGATGCCTTGAGAGTGGGGTTAGGATGTGTGCTCATGCAACGTGGTAAGGTGATTGCTTATGCTTCAAGGAAACTTAAGGTTCATGAGAAGAATTATCCGACCCTTGATCTTGAATTAGCGGTTGTGGTATTTGCTTTGAAAATATGGAGACATTACATGTATAGGTCCATGTGGATGTTTTCACCGATCACAAAAGCCTTCAACATGTGTTTAGCCAAAAAGACTTGAATCTCCGACAAAAAAGATGGTTAGAAATTTTGAAGGATTATGACATGAGTGTCCTTTACTACCCCGGCAATGCTAATGTGGTTATGGATGCCCTAAGTCGATTGTCCATGGGTAGTGTGGCCCATGTAGAGGATGAGATAAAGAAGTTAGTTCGTGATGTACATAGGTTGGCCCGGTTAGGTATCCAACTAGTGGATTCCCCTAAAGGTGGAGTCAGAGTTCACAATGGGTCAGAATCATCTTTTGTGGTGGATATTAAGGCAAAGCAAGACCGTGATCCCATAATTGTTGAATTGAAAGAATTGGTGTTGAACAAGTCTATTGAGGCTTTCTCCCAAGGAGAAGATGGGGTGCTTAGATACCAAGTTCGATTATGTGTTACGGATGTTGATGGCTTGAGAGATCAAATTCTAGAAGAAGCTCATGGTTCGTGGTATTCTATTCATTTAGGAGCCACCAAGATGTACCATGATCTACGGGAAGTCTATTGGTGGAATGGTATGAAGAAGGATATAGTGGGTTTTGTGGCCAAGTGTTAGAATTGTCGACAAGTTAAGGCCGAACACCTAAGACCTGGAGGCTTGTCCCAAGAAATAGATATTCCCACTTGGAAGTGGGAGGAACTGAACATTGACTTTATAGTGGGTATTCCTCGTACTCGAAGACAATATGATTCTATTTGGGTCATTGTTGATAGAATGACAAAATCAGTCCATTTCATTCCCATCAAGGTGTCATTCTCAGCGGAAAACTATGTCAAGTTGTACATCAAAGAGATAATGAAGTTGCATGCAGTTCCTAAATCTATTATTACGGATCATGGTACTCAATTTACTTCGCACTTTTGGAAGGCATTCCAAAAAGGGCTTGGTACCAAGGTTAAGTTTTGTACTGCTTTCCACCCTCAAACGGATGGTCAAGAGGAGCGCACCATTCAAACCGTAGAGGATATGTTAAGGGCAGGTGTTATAGATTTCTAGGGTTATTGGGATGACCATCTACCATTGATAGAGTTTGCCTACAATAATTGTAGATTCCCAGTTGGTTGGTTTGAAGTAGGTGAAATTGCTCTAATTGGTACCGAACTAGTTTATGAGTCCATTGAAAAATTTCAACTCATTAGAGAGAGGTTGAAGACGGCCCAAAGTCGGCAAAAGTCTTATGCCGATGTTAGAAGAAGGGATCTAGAATTTGAAGTTGGTGACTGGGTCTATTTGAAAATCTCACCCATGAAGGGTGTGATGAGGTTTGGCAAAACGGGGAAACTTAGTCCCCGGTTTGTGGGTCCCTATCAAATTTTGAAGCGTATTGGGAAAGTTGCCTATGAGTTAGACTTGCCAAATGAGTTGGCCCCGGTTCACTTGGTATTTCATGTTTCTATGCTTAAAAAGTGTATTAGGGACCCGGTATCCATTATTCCTTTAAAAGGGTTACGTTTTGATGAAATCCTTTCCTATGAGGAGGTTCCGGTAGAGATCCTTGACCGACAAGTAAAGAGATTGAGAAATAAGGAAGTAGCTTTCGTTAAGGTTTTGTGGAGAAATCATGTAGTTGAGGGTGCTACTTGGGAGGCCGAGGCCGAGGCCGATATGAAGTCCCGATATCCTCATCTTTTTCCTTCTACTCCTAATCAAGCTTGAGGTAAGTAGTTCCTCTTGAGTTTTAGTGTTTTGGGAGTCATGTGTATTGTATGAGTTTTTCCATGATTTCCTTATGTTATGCATGTTCTTGATGAAATTCATGTTTAGTATAAAATGATTTTTTATGATTTATATGTCCCTCATGTTGATTGTGCATTTTAGTATGATGATGGCATATTTGACTTCATGAGGTGATTTGATGAACATGATTTGATGTGCTTTGGATGAAATGGCATATTTGCTCCATATTGTTGTGTTGAGCTTGCTTTTAGTTGGAGAACGTAGTTCCTCCTATGAACATGATAAATGTTGAATTTCATGCATATCGGGTTGATAGATGTAGTTCCTACTCCCCTGTATTGTATTAATTATGTCTTGAGATGGAGTTGATGTTACCTCTTTTGAATAGTGCATGTAGTGAATAATACATTTGTAATTTTGCATATTTTCATGCTTCATGCTTGATGGGCTGCTAGTCTTGAGTTTCTAAATGAATTTGGTGTCTAAATCGTCATTCGAGGACGAATGTTCCCAAGGGGGGAGAAAATGTAACACTTCGGAAAACTAATAAACTAAGCTAGATCCTAATGAGTAAACTTGTATCCTAAATGGAGTTTAACATAAGCGTTAGAGTCATAAAATAACCTCAGGTAACTAAAATAGATGTAATTGGGTCTAAACGTCAAGGCATGACCCCCAAGGACCAACCAAGGGTCCTTGAGGAGGACCTTAATGGCAGCCCAAAAAGCTGTCAAAAAGGCAGCCTACCCAGGAAAAGGGAACCCACAAATGTGGGTGGACCCACGCACCCTAAGTGGGGGTCGTGGGTCAAGGCTGGACATCCCTTGCATTGGTAAAAGTCTCTATCTGATCTACGAACAAACAACACAACTCGTGGACCTACCCACGGTTCGTTGGTGAGGTCTTGTGAGTAAGGGTTGTGTTGGCCAAGATTGAGGAGTTGCAGACCATCAACCCACGAGTGACCAGTACGGTTCGTAGGTCCATCCACGCCTCGTGGATGGGGGTCGTGGATCAGGGCCTGCAATGCTGCCTTAGGTTCGGCCAAAGCTAAGTCAAAATAGGAAATTCCTAAATTAATTATTTTAGTTTAGGGTCATTTTAATTCATTTTAATAGACTTATATAAGTACTTTTAAACCATTAACTAACCTATTCTATATCATAAATCACAAGACTTAAATCATAACCAACTTCCCTCTCCAATATTTCTCTCTAAAACTCCATTGAAGATGAAGAAGAAGGTCAGGTTTAGGGTTCAAGGAGCAGCCTTTTCTCTTTAATTTCATGAGGAAATCTTTATAAGGTATGGTGGCTTTTCATCTACGGGTAGCTTTCACCCATAAAGTCCCTTCAAAACTTGATTTCAAAGCTTCAAATTTCCCCCAAAAACTACGGTTTCAATCTACGTCATGGGTTCTCTTTCAAAACGTTTTCAATGGTTGATTTATAATGGATTATGATTGAATTGATGTTTAATTGTTGATTTATGATGAAATCCCTCCAAGAACCCATGAATCCCCCATAATACTAAATTGTGAGTTCATGATGTGGGTTGATTGATTATATAGAAGCATGTCAATTGATTATATCTATATTGATTGAGTTATTGAATCATGATATTCCCCTATCTAATGTATTAATTCTAGATATTTGGTATGATTTTGATTCATAGACTTGAAGGGAAAATTATGAGGGTTTGTACATGTTGATGAGAATTCTGTATGAACTTATGATTCACTTAGAAAGTGAAGATCCTATGACTATTGTGTAATTGTGGTATTATTGAAAGATCATTCTCCCCTTACCCTTACACATGACTATGCATGAAATGTCTATGACTAAGATAATGTTGTGGTGTTGATATAAAGGGTATTCTCATGAACATACTATGAACATGATGTGAAAGGTTTACTCACATACTAATGATTCTAAGGTTGAAAGGACATTATCACCTAATGAATCTATGAGCTATCATGATACCATGTTGGTTTGAGTGCTAGAACATTCTTTAATGAACATAAACATAAATAAAGACTTAACATCAATATTAAAGGATTTATGCTTAGCATCGAGTAGATATGAATATGAGATGGAAGCTTTTACGCCAGTTACTCCATATTCCCAATGGGTTCCTTTTACGCCAGTTAGTCCGGGTTCCCAAAACAGCTATCTCATGAGATGGAAACCTTTTACCTTAGTTAGTTCGGGTTTCTAATAGCAATCTCCTTATCTCGTAACTACATATCCACATAGGTCTTTAGCTAGTGGCTCCACCTAAGCTAACAAACTATTTCTACCTTAGGAAAGTAGGACACCTCTTTTCGGTGTTGGCGCATGACACCAGATTCCATATAGCTCAACATGGTCTATGTCAGTTAAGGATATTTCCCTACATGACAAGAACATGAACCATGAACAAGAACATGAATTATGAACAAGAACATGAGTTATGTACTATGGTCCCTCAAGAGGTTCTACTTAGTATGAATGAGTATATGTAACTTCATTCATGCATTGCACAAGTAGGCTTTGAGAGTGGTCGTGGTATGTTTCCCTTATGATATGATGAGTTATGAGTTAATACATGCTTTACATGAACATGAACTATACTTATGACTTCCTAATGAGCTTTACTTAGTGTTAGTGTGGGTATGGGACTTCACTTATACATTGCACAAGTAGACTTTGAAAGGAGTTATGGTGTGGTTCCCTTATGCTATGAAGATATATAAATTTATACATGTATGATATGAATTGTTTCTAAGAGTGATTTTACTTGGTACAAGCTATGAACATAAATGTTTCCTTATCTATGAGTGTTGGATATGGATGAGGACAAGGTATGATATGCATGATTACGGTGACCTAAAAGTGGTACTTTGCATAGATAGGTGTATGGGATCTTGTCTATGGATTGCACAAGTATAGCTTAGGGTCTCTTATGAAATGGTTTGACTATGTATTTACACTATTGCGCATGATGATTCTTAAAGTTGATAAAGAGCATGGTTTCAACTAAATTGTCCCTTTTGCATGTTTTAAGGATTTTTATGCATGGCTTCCATACTTAGTACAATTTTATGCTGACCCATATTTTCTACATTTTTCTATTAGTGTAGGGGCCGGTTGTTGAGGTGTGCTTCCTTTTTAAGTAAAAAGCTTGGATTGACTATTTTCCACGCTTTCAGTGAGTCCTCATGGTTCGAGGACAAGAGTTGATCATTTCTAGTTTCTTCATTACTTTCTATTTTGAGACTATGTTGTAAAGGGTTGTGACCCTTATTGATTCTCGATTGTATTAGATGGTTATTGAGAAAATGTCTAGACTTCTATTTCAAATTTATGAAAAAAAATTGATTGTAAAAAGTTTATAATTCTGCATCATTTCTATTACTTATGTTTATGATTACACTAAGGGATTGTATGAGACCTTTTCGGGGTCGAGTATGTCGTGTTACATCTAGGGGATACCCTTGGGTCGTGACACACATTGTTTGTCACATTTTTGGCATTTGTATACACCATTTAAAGATTCAACATTCTTGTTGTCAAAATTGCAGGAAATGTAATACCAATCAAAGAAGTTATCTATTTCAGTGATTTGAACATGTAGTGTAACCATGCATTCCTACCATATTAAAGAAAAATGATATATATATATATAATTGAAGCATGTTGCTTGATTGTATTGTGCATAAGGTGGGAAAGGTTATTAAGTTACTTACATGTATGTCAGAACTCCAGTCAGAATCTAGTAACTCTGTAACAGTTACCATGTTGTCAAACATCGCTTGCTCAATGGGAATGTTACTTGCGTTTGCACTCTCAATAGTTTTTACTTGAATGGAATTCGTTGAGAATGTCAGAATCAATGAGGTGATGTTGTCTATTTTGAGATTAACATATATTTTTCTTTCTGCGGTGGTGGTAAGAGTCACTTCACCTATTATGAATAACACCAAATTTAAAGGTCACAATGCCCTATTTATGTTACTGAAAAAAAAGATTTTGGTATGGTCATAATAAGTAGTTACCTCTGAATTCCTTAATCGTTGTTGTCGGAACTATGACAATGTACGACCCAGACTCATTGGGATTAATAGGGGTAAAAAGCTTCTCCATATTCCTCCCACAAAGTTATTCTTTCTTTGATAGACATGTCCTCGCTTAAAGAGAAATATTATCATTTAGTGTGTGAACCAATATGATTGTGTATGCTTCTTGTTTGGGATGAAGAATATAAATATAATTTAAATGAGATAAAAGGATACAGATCATTAAGAATGTGTATGTCATGTGTTTTCCTACTTTTAACCCACAGTCTTTAGATCACCAATTCCACATAAGCATCCAACCACATCTACAAGTCAAGGAGGTTGAATATTAGATGTGTACGTTGAAGAATGTGAGGAACATAATTGGTACGAATCAATATACCTGATAGCACGATGTTGTTATTGACCCTTGGGTTACATGTCCGGTTGAATAAATTGAAATCCATTTATAGGGATATGAACAATATCATCCTGTAGTTTTTGGATAGCAGTTATCCATAAGAATGTTATTTTGAAGATTGAATGTACTGGCCTTTATTCACAAGTAATTTCTTCAACTTTGAAGTTCCTAATAATGGTTGAAGAGCCTTCACTCAACTTATCTGGGAACTTGTTCACTTGATTCTTCTAGATTACAGCGTGTATCAAACCTGATATAAGTAATTTTGTGAGTGCGTTCTAAATAATCAAATTCACAATGTCTTATACTGAATAAGAAAGATATGTTACCTTTTCATGAATAAGTATCATGTGTAGGCTTATCATCTCTTGGATTCACTTGTAGTCTATAAATTCCCACATCCTCCAAACTTGTTCCTAACCAACCAGTTATCATGTCTAGCATTCAACTCCGAAAGAAGTGAATATGCCATATAAAGATTTTTGGATATATAGTAGAATAATAATTGTGAGTTGAGTAGACAAGTGAGAAAGGGGTGATAAATAATGGGTGTATTGAAGAGGCGTAACAATTGTTCCTTTCAAACTTTGAAGAGGTGTTCGTTAACATATAGCAGAGGAAACTGTTAGGTTTTAATATGTGGGTTAATTTTGTGTTTGAAATTGGGCTTTAGTAGGCGTAGGTCTCTACATATATCATAAGTAATAGGAAAAATTACCTAGATACCTTTATTTTCCATAATTTCTATTATTCCCTAGCATTCCAAAATACTTCCAACATCCCTTATTTTTTCCCAATTCTCAAGTCATCTGAATACATAAACATCCCATCTTTAACCCACGTTTCCCATTCCTTTTTTCACTCCTATAATCTCTACCTAATTTCACTCCACAATCTTTACAATTTTCATCTCAATATGATTTTTGAAGGGATTCTCTCTCAAGTAAAACAAATTCAAACCATAAATAAGTACTTTTCTTGTAACACCCCATATTCTACGTGTACTAGTTTTATTTATATGACGCGTAATAATTGTCGTGTGGTTAGTTATGGACTCAGTTTCCTATGCGACTAGTAACAATAGAACAGGTTTAAATTGAATTGCCCATAGATTTTGATGCAACCCAATTAAATTACGTCGATGAAAGTATTTAAACTTGAGTTCATAAGGTGGTATTTGAGTCTAAATTTTAAATTGACATAGTGTATATAAGTTTTAAGTTAAATTAAAGGTATTAAAGGTCTAGAAATGAAATAACATATTGAGGTGCTTGATTGACTACACTAAGCTAGTAGGTGAAAAGTACGTGCATCACCTACTTTGACTTATTGATCAGTCCAAAAGACCAAGTAGGTGCATCACCTACTAAGACTTTTTGACCTTGTTATTGGGCCAAGTGCACTACCACGTACTTGCATCAATCTGGCCCAAGTTGATTAGAAGAATAAGGGGAAAATGGATAGCCAAGGCCCAATCTTTTCAAGCCCACAAGAAATAATTTAAATGGAAAATTAGGCGCATCACCTACTTAAATGTGTGGCCTAAATTAAAGACACATGTTGGTTGCAAATGAAATACAAGAAAGGTGGCAAAAGGCCCAATGTTCTTAAGTCCAAAAAGGCCCAAGCTAAAAGTCCAAGTAGGTGGGTCACCTGCCTGACAAATTATGGCCCAAAATGAGTGAGAAAGTCGGCAAAAGCAGGTCCCTTTAAAAGGGATAGCTATCAGCTTTTTCCAACTATTTTTACTTTGACAAGAAAATTTGATTTCTAGAGCTTTCTCTCTTCTCTCTCTTAGCTTCATACAACAGTAATTAAATACCATTAGTGTTCTTGAACATTAGAGAGTTCAAGCTATTGGAAGGTATAATTTAAGACAAGTTAAGGAGGACAACCTTTACCTTGAAGAATCCAAGTCTTAGCAAGTGGTAGTTTTGTCCAGCAAGGTAAGCTACTCCAATTTTCTCCCTCTTGTGCTTGAGTAAATTAGTACACTTGGTATGTGTTAGTGAGTTGGAAATTGTTACTTTTACATGGTGTAATATTTCTGGTGATTAGTGCATGTTGGGACAGCCATGGAGGGGAGTCCTCTTTAAATTATGTTATGAGCTTGTGTGAGCACTTTAAAAGTAATGTTATCTCTTCAAGTGTTGGTAATCAGAAACCATAATTCATATTGCTTATGTTACATTATTATGGTTAAGGATTGTTTTATGTATGTTATGATAAGGGATATGACTGGATGTGCGGAAAAGTTATGGAGACATTAAAGGACTTAAATATTACAGGGAGTTTTGGGGAGGACCTGATACAAAGGTTGTACAGTATATAGACGCGATTAAAGTGAAAGGGAAGGAAAGAAAACACTCACTAGATAAATTGCATGCTTACTGCTTCGTTACTATTTGGGTGAGATCAAGTAGCTCAAATTGATTGATTAGCTACTAATACTTGTCTTAAAAATTATTTTATTGTAGATTAGTAATCTGAAGAGAAGGAGCTTCAGTCATGCATATTGAATTGTATAGCAAGGTATGTAAGGCATTCTATTTCCTATTTCTTTGGCCTGAATTTAATACTTGCATTACAAAAAGTAAGCTTTCTAAGTGCCCTTGGTAATGACAGATCCATAGTTGCAGTTCCTAATCCCTAGAGCAGTAAAGTAAGTACTATATTATGAGTTTGTTACTAAATGTACGTGCTTACTCTGCCAAGTATTAGCATTCAAGGTTTAAACTTGTTTCATCGTTAAAGTACCCTCGGCACATATTTCCATTATATAAATCAAAATGATCCTAGATTACACATGGTACATATGTTTATATGTTAGATATACAATCTACCCATATCATGCCAACTTGCTTCAATTGTCTATATATATGTTTTTTACATGTTCATATGCTTTCTTTATTGGTTATTACTCCCATTGTGTTAGACTATAATGTTACCTCACAAGATCCATACTTGCTCTATTGTACATTTTATATGTACTTACTTGGAATATGTATCCGTCCTAAAGTTGAATCTGCCCATGTTCTCCCTTGGTTCCACGTTCATGTACACCTTGTATTTGATATTAGTAAGTGAGTATTTGGCAATCATATAGAGTTCAAATCTCTTGGCTGAATGTTAAATGTCTTCACTTGATATGTGCTTCAATTTGAGTTATCAAAATGCTTACTGAGTCATATAAGCTCCTAAGTATTACACGTTCATGTCACATTTGCTTCCCATGTCATTGTTATTATCGTAAGTCCTTATTCATATGTCTTGTACTACTGGTCCATAATTCCAAATCTCAAGAATGATTATGACCACCAAAACAACAATCTCAAAATAGTTATGAACAATAAAACAACAATCTCAAATATTAAAGAATATAAGTGAAGCAATCTGTATAATTATGGGTGGCAGCCTAGGGGTAAATGCCTAGCATGGGTCGATCCCAATTGGTATAGAAGGGTGGTAGCTCAGGGGCGAAAGCCTAACATGGGTCGATCCCAATTAGTATAAGAGGGTGGCAGCTCAGGAGCAAAAGCCTAGCATGGGCCGATCCCAATTTGTGGAATTATGAGGACAGCATCCCATAGGGGTTAAAATGCCTAGCATGGGTCATCCTCTTTTACCGCTGATCAGCTGGTCATTTGTATCATATGTCTTATAAATATTATAATGCAAATAGAAGTAAAGAAAAGAATGTAACATATAGGATTCCACAAGTATAAGCAAAGGTGGTCTCTAATCCTTATCTATTGGTATTTGGTTTCACTTGAGCTCTCATTTTACATATGGTTGTATTATGCCTTACATATTCAGTACATTCTTTCGTACTAACGTCCCTTATTGGGGACACTGCATTTCATGTTGCAGGTACATGTACTCAATTAGTAGATCTCCTCAATAGAAGCACATGATAATCAGTGGTTGTTGGTGAGCTCCAAGTTGATTCGGGGCTTTGCCCAGTCTTTACTATGCGTATTTCATAGTGGTACAGTCATGGATTCCAGTAGAGGCTTTGTAGACATTGTAAAGCTATCATGTGAATTCATAGTTTCACTTGTCACATGTATTGGTTCAGCTAGTTAACATGTGTTGTATATGAAGCTTCTCATTAATAAATATATCTGCATAGTAGTAGTTTAATTTCTCATCATAGGTGACTTGTAAAACATGTGTTCATATGGTACTTGTCCGCCTCACCTAGGGTTGGGGTGTGACAAAAGTGGTATCAGAGCAGTTCATCCTAGGGAGTCTACAAAGTCGTGTCTAGTAGAGCCTTACTTGTGAATGTGTTGTGCTCCACATTTATAAATAGGGGGCAGCTTGGACATTTAGTAAAAGTTACCCTCCTTCGTAATCCAGATCGTGCGATAGAGCAAAGTTAAGAAGTCAATTTCCACTTTCACCTGATCATGCTATTCATATCTTGCTTACGATGGTTAAGGTTAACAGTAGCTATAATGTCAACATGGAATCTACCGAAAAGGATCTAAAGTTATCAAAATTTAAACTACATTGAGCTCATTTTATTCGACCGTCCCACTCCACAAAGTATGTAAAGGCTTTTATGTTATATGCATTTTAAGTTGCATTTTTACCATTTGTATCGCATTGGTTCAATTGAGAAAAGATATAGTATGGTTATCCATATGCTTAAATATGATGGGTTACCTAGTTACATATATGAGTTGTAGCATTTCTAAGCACATCTTCTTAGGAGGATGTATCCAACTCTTGGGTTCTATCTTTCCTCTATATTTATAGAACCTATTCCTATAGAGGACACTTGTTAAGAGTCTATGATATACATAGAATTTTCAGCATTATACATGTTCTCAAAATTGATGTTGTTGAACCAGTTTTTTTTCGGAAGAAGGCAGTGGCACAATCTGATAGGTGGATGTATCAGTGCAATAGTGTTACTATATATACCCTTAATTGGCTGACAAGGCCCAAATTCTCACCATATATCATCCCGAATATGTTAATATTTGGCTTTTATATGGTATGTGCCAACAACCCTGAATAAGTACTAATAACATTTGTATTCTTTTCGTGGTTATAAAACTTAGGGATAAGTGAGCCAATTTCTGCAAATGATATATGTTTGGTAGTTCCTATTATGATCTATGTTTTGGCTATGGAGGATTAGTATGCGACTAAAGGGTAAGGTTAACAAAAGGAAAAAAATTGATTGGTTAGACCTAAATTGTGATTAGTCAGGTTGTACATAGTGGGATTAGAGTACATGAAGCTACTAGTTTTGATTAAAAGGTACTTGTTAGATAGGAAGCATGTGAGAATGAAGCTTGAATTACACGGGCCGAATATGTACGTAGAGCTTCTTGTTAGAAAGAGATGGGATATGTCAAATTCCCTAAACATGGGAGTAGGGGTGAAATGAGGATGCTATAGCGGAGTGAGATAGGTGATTATGAAAGAGAGGTTGCTAAGTGTATGAGGCAATAAAAAGGTATCAACTCTGCAATCTTAACGAGTTATAATGGCGCACCCGGGAACAACTTTGTGAACCTTTGTTAGACAGAGAAGTCATTTTAGTATTGATTCAAGTCTTGATATTTGGTCCTGATAACAACAAGAAAAAGAGAGGGGAATAGAAAGGTTACCTAGATAGAAGATACATGTACCTAGTTCATCTACATCATTAGTACAAAAGAGAAGTAGAGCATTATTCACATGAATAGACTTCCATCAATTTGAATAGAGCTACTACAGGGTTCATTTAATATATGCCTACAATAATTCATCAGTCATAGTCTAGTTAAGGGGGAGGAAAAAATGATCATATGCTAATTGTTATTATTTGCTATCTTGCATGGGAAAAAAGACGGAACACCGACACTTGTTTTAAAAAGAATCTATTTGTATAGACAGACCTATCTAATTAAGCCCAAAGGGGCTAACTCTAAGATTTTATGAATCATGATATAACTTTATAGGTACCTGACATTTACATGTTATTAGAGTTCATGTTTTAAGGTGAGTTCAAGCTTCACTATTTATTTTCTATTTCGACCTACAAAGGGCACCAAGCATTGAGCGTGATATAACACAACCTAGTAATGAAGGCAAAGTTGGCCTCGGCTTCCTACTCTAATAGATGAACTATTGAGGATTTTCTTTTTCTATCTTGACTATAGTATTTATATTGACCTAGACGGAAGCCAAGTCCCAGTAGCAGAACACCTATAAGAATTCTTAGGAGATTGAAGAGAGTAGATAGGGAAATCAATTGTATGTGTTTAGGTGAGTAAGGAATATGAGCAGAACTATCCCACCTGTGACTTAACGCTTAAGACATTGTGTTTGCCCTTTTATGGTAGAGTGGTTCTATAGGATATCTCGTAGTTTCCAAAGATGGTTTGTTATATAATTTTACATGTTGCATGGTCTATAATTTATCTATTTGTATGTCATTTTCCCTTTGTAGATTACCTTCTCACATGTTACCTAATATCATAGAATGTTTACATGTAAATGCTATCAGCTTCAGAGCACCCTTGTTTATTGTTATGTGTTTTCATAGGACCTTTTCCTTACATTTTATTTATTGCACTAGTTACTTTCCACATGTCACTTGTCCATATTGTGTGGGTACTGCATGCTAATTGATCATATGCTATGAGCAAAATTAGTGCTCGTGGGTTATATGACTCGCATATCAATTTTACATGTCATATGCATCATAAACCACGCCTATGTATATTACATGCCTCGTAGCCTACTTGCTTAAACATTACAGGCCTTATAGCTTTTCTAGCCATGTGTCATGTGTTCACTTGCTCATATTTCACAAGTGTACTTATTGACATGTTAGATCACCAATCAATGCGATATAACACACTTGATCAATGTGATTTGTGTTCCGTAGTTCATATTTCATATAGTCTACTTGCTTACGTATTATATATTTTGTAGCTTTAGTACTCATGCATCATGTGCTCATCTAGTCCATTTCCTACATTCCTTATAGTTCATTCGCTCACACGCTACCCTATGAACCATATGTGTGCGTACACCATATATTTCTATAGCTTAATGCCCGTATATTATGCGCTCCCTTTTGTGATAATCTGCATATGTGTGATACCCAATGTCACTTATTTATTTGTACACTATGCCCCTCTGTGATTATTGACTTGAGTTTTGAACATTTTGGGAAAATATTTCCTTGTATCATTATGTAGTGAAGATTTTGACCAGAAAAGGTTGGGAATATATGTAAATCTTATCACAACCATAGATAAATAACTTAGCATAATGCCTTATTCGAAGGTGCGGCATAAAACTTTAGATTTTATATTAACAGCTATGCGTTCTTATAAGTCTCACCTCTGAAAAACGTCATGAGATAAAAGAGAAGGGAAAGTAGAGCCCCGATAGGTTAGGCCTATGATTTTGTGTTCATTCTATATACTAAAAAATTGGGAGATACTATAGTTATTCTTGATTGTTAAGGCTCGAAAGCTAAGATCAAAAGGTTTATTGTGGAATGAAAAGAAAATAACATAAGATACTTGGGAATAGAAGATGGTAGAGATCCTAAATTCCCCTCCTCATTCTAAACATCAACATAAGGATCTGAGATCATGTGGTCCCCTTATATGATCATAAATCCTACTAGCAGTTGTTCATTTGATATGTCATTTGCATGTCTTGTGTTTAGGTATATTAAAGTCCTTATTAGTATGAATTCTACTTGCGTATCTTCAGTGTATTACATGGTCAAGATAGGGGTTGATTTTTCATATTATTATTTCATGAACCATATCTATTCAGACGTCATGCTAGACTTGTCTATACATATTTTAGGTTAGTCTATGTATTTTGGGTAGTCCTATTTATAGAGGGAACTCTCGCAAATCTCCAAATGAAATTCCAAGGTTAACCAAACTATCAGTTTAACGTATCATTCGAGGACAAATGATCATGAGGGAGGAGGATGTAACACCCCGTATTCTACGTGTACTAGTTCTATTTATATGATGCTTAAAAATTGTCGTGTGGTATAGTTATGGACTCGGTTTCTTATGCGACTAGTGACAATAGAATAGGATTAAAGTAAACTGCCCATAGATTTTGATGCGACACGATTAAGTTGACATCGATGGAAGTATTTAAACTTGAGATCATAAGGTAGTATTGGCGTCTACAGTTTAAATAGACAAAGTGTATATAAGTTTTAAGTTAAATTAAATGTATTAAGGTCTAGAAATGGAATAAGATATTGGGGTCCTTGATTGACTACACTAAGCTAGTAGGTGACAAGTAGGTGCATCACCTACTTTGACTTATTGACCAACCCTAAGGACCAAGTAGGTGCATTACATACTAAGATTCTTTTGACAATTTATTGGGCCAAGTGCACTACCACCTACTTGCATCAAACTGGCCCGAGTTGATTAGAAGAATAAGGGGAAAATGGACAGCCAAGCCCCAATCTTTCCAAGCCCACAAGAAATAATTTGAATGGAAAAGTAAGTGCACCACCTACTTAAATGTGTGGCCTAAATTAAAGACACATGTTGTTTGCAAATGAAGTACAAGAAAGGTTGCAAAAGGCCGAATGTTCTTAAGTCCAAAAAGGCCAAAGTGAAAAGTCCAAGTAGGTGGGTCACCTACTGGAAAAATTATGGTCCAAAATGAGTGAGAAAGTAGGCCAAAGCAGGTCACTTTAAAAGGGATAGATATCAGCTTTTTCCAACCACTTTTACTTTGACAAAAAAAATTGATATCTAGAGCTTTCTCTCTTCTCTCTCTCAGCTTAATATAGCAGCCATTAAATACCACTTGGGTTCTTGAACATTAGGGAGTTCAAGCTATTGGAAGGTATAATTTAAGATAAATTAAGGAGGACAACCTTTACCTTGAAGAATCCAAGTCTTAGCAAGTGATAGTTCTATCCAGCAAGGTAAGCTACTGTAATTTTCCCCCTCTTGTGCTTGAGTAAATTAGGACACTTGGTATGTGTTAGTGAGTTGGAAAGTGTTACTTTTACATGGTGTAATATTGGGGAGGATGTTCTGGTGATTAGTGCATGTTGGGACAGCCATGGAGGGGAGTCCTCTTTAAATTTTGTTATGAGCTTGTTTGAGCACTTTAAAAGTAATGTTAGCTATTCAAGTGTTGGCGATCAGAAACCATGGTACATATTGCTTCTGTACATTATTATGTTTAAGGATTGTTTCATGTATGTTATGATAAACGATGTGACTGGATGTGCAGGAAAGTTATGGAGATGTTAAAGGACTTAAATATTGCAGGGAGTTTTGGGGAGGACCTGATATGAAGGTTGTACAGTATATAGACACGATTAAAGGGAAAGGGAGGAAAGAAAACACTAGCTAGATAAATTGCATGCTTACTGCTTGGTTACTATTTGAGTGAGATCAAGTAGCTCAAATTGATTGATTAGCTACTTATACTAGTCTTACAACTTATTTTATTGTAGATTAGTAATCTGAAAAGCAGGAGCTTAAGTCATACGTATTGAATTGTATAGCAAGGTATGTAAAGCTATTCGATTACATATTTCTTTGACATGAATCCAATTCTTGCATTACAAGAAGTAAGCTTTCTAAGTGCCCTTGGAAGTGACTAATCCATAGTTGCAGTTCCAACTCCCTAGAGCAGTAAAGTGAGTACTGTAATATGAGTTTGTTACTAAATGTACATGCTTACTCTGCCAAGTATTAGCATTCAAATTTTAAACTTGTTTCATCGTCAAAGGACCCTCGGCACGTATTTCCCTCATATAAATCAAAATGATCCTAGATTACACATGGTACATATGTTTATATGTTGGATATACAATCTGCCCATATCATGCCAACTTGCTTCAATTATCTATATATATGTCATCTTTTCACATATTCATATGTTCCCTTTATTGGTTATTACTCCCATTGTGTTAAACTATAATGTTACCTCACAACAGCCTTACTTGCTCTATTGTATATTTTATATGTACTTACTTGGAATATGTATCCGTCCTACAGTTGAATATGCCCACGTTCTCCCTTGGTTCCACGTTCACATATACCTTGTATTTGATATTAGTAAGTGAGTATTTGGCTATCATATAGAGTTCAAATTTTTTGGCTAAATGTTAAATGTCTTCAGTTGATATGTTCTTCAATTTGAGATGTAAAAATGCCTACTGAGTCATATAAGCTCCTAAGTATTACACGTTCATCTCACATTTGCTTTCTATGTCATTGCTATTATC
The DNA here is from genome assembly GCF_019186545.1 of Solanum stenotomum. Lineage (NCBI taxonomy): Eukaryota > Viridiplantae > Streptophyta > Magnoliopsida > Solanales > Solanaceae > Solanum > Solanum stenotomum. Next base: position 24,669,556 of record NC_064288.1, read on the forward strand.
GTAAGTCCATATTCATATGTCTTCTACTACTGGTCCATAGTTCCAAATCTCAACAATGATTATGACCACCAAAACAGCAATCTCAAAAGAGTTATGAACATCAAAACAACAATCTCAATGATTAAAGACTCTAAGTAAAGCAATCTGTATAATTATGGGTGGCAGCCCAGGGGAAAATGCCTAGCATGGGTCTATCCAAATTGGTATAGAAGGGTGGCAGCTTAGGGGCGAAAGCCTAGAATGGGCCGATCCCAATTGGTATAAGAGGGTGGCAGCTCAGGGGCAAAAGCCTAGCATGGGCCGATCCCAATTTGTGGAATTATGAGGACATCATCATAGGGGTTAAAATGCCTAGCATGGGTCATCCTCTTCTACCGCTGATCAGCTTGTCATTTGTATCATATGTCTTACAAATATTATAATGCAAAGAAAAGTAAAGAAAAGAATGTAACATACACAATTCCACAAATATAAGCAAAGGTGGTCTCTAATCCTTATCTAGTGGTATTTGGTTTCACTTGGGCTCTCATTTTACATATGGTTGTATTATGCCTTACATATTCAGTGCATTCTTTCGTACAGACGTCCCTTATTGGGGACGCTGCGTTTCATGTTGCAGGTACAAGTACTAAACTAGTAGATCTCCACAATAGAAGCACATGATACTCAGCGGTTTTTAGTGAGCTCCATGTTGATTCGGGGCTTTGTCGAGTCTTTACTATGCGTATTTCATAGTGGTACAGTGGATTCCAGTAGAGGCTTTGTAGACATTGTAAAGTTATCATTTGAATTCATAGTTTCACTTGTCACATGTATCGGTTCAACTAGTCAACATGTGTTGTATATGAAGCTTCTCATTAATAAATATATCTGCATAGTAGTAGTTTACTTTCTCATCATAGGTGACTTGTAAAACATGTGTTCATACGGTACTTATCCGCCTCACCTAGGGTTGGGGTGTGACATTTAGTATTCTACATTGTTGTCTTTTTCAATCTTTTTGTTTTTATCTTTTTTTCGCCATTCATATGGATCATTCTAATTCATTCAGTATTGGTATTACTCAACTAAACTTTGGAAATAGATCCAAAAAATACATGATTCATTATTAATGAAGAATTCGAGTGTAGAGAAGTCATAGTCAAAGAAGGATGTACCTTTGAATTCTAAAGTTACTGTAGAACCC
>NC_064288.1:24670751-24740159 GCF_019186545.1 Solanum stenotomum
CCCCCCCCCCCCCCCCGAAAAAAAAAGGGTAAAAAAAATTTGGATTAGTATTATCTCGTCCAACTCTTCCTAAGGTACAAACTTTTGATGTATATACTTTATTTTGATTTTTAATCTAGCCTTTGATAGTGGTATCAATGTTCTAATACATTACATTTATAGTAGTCTCTATTTTATGCAATGTATCTCTATTGAAAAAGCTTCCAAAAAATGGGGCAGGGGGGGGGTCGAATCTGACAGTACACGCCCTTCACTACCAAAGGTTCAGATTTATAATGTATCTAGTATTGAATCGTGTTCAAATTAAAAGTTTTTATGCATAATCCTATTATTTTGAAACACCGATTAGTATTTATCTTGTTCATTACACATGTACTTGATACATAAATTCTACAAAATGTATCATTTATCATGTATCAGGTGTTGCGATGTATCTTTAACCTTATTCAAAGTAGAATGATATGTATCTACACACAGTTCCAAATCATATTCGTGATACATGAATCTTACTATTTTGTATATAAACCAGTGTATCTCATGCTTTTGATTATTTATCTAATACATAACTATAACAAATTGTACAGTCAATCATGTTTTAGTTATTGTTATGTATATGCTGTCTTTAATTTTTGTTTAGACTTACATAAATTAGAAGGCTATATAGCTGTAAACATTACCCAATAATACTCATGATACATAAAACCTAATTTTCTATAAATAAAGCATTGAGTATCAAATTTACTGATGTGTATATGATACATCACTATGTCAAATTTGACTAATTCACTATGTGTCAGATCTTGTTATATATCTTATTTATTTAAGTACTCATATTTTTTAATACAAGGTATGAAATATGTTATCAAACAAATTTCATTTCACTTGTTAAGATTTGGTATAACCTACAATGCAGATTTTATTTTGTCATTTCATTTGCTGAGTATCTTGGCGATGGAATTCTGATCCCACCTAATGAATCTCAAGCTAATTACCTTCATACAAAATATGCAGCACCGTTATGTAAATATGGTAGCGAAAAGGCCGATGGAGGTTATGTTAGTGAAAAAGATAATTCATCCAAACCTAAGGGTCATTTATACCACCTGAAGAAGATTTGGTTAATGTAGAGTAGTTATATGTCACTCCCTGAGGCTACTCCCTTGACGTAAACATGAGACCTAGGATCATGAATGACCCCAAGTTAACCCTGAGCTAGCATATCATAAGCAGAAATGAATATATCTATGAAAATTAAACTGATGCGGAAGCTAAATCATGATATAACTAATAGTGGGGAATACCCAAAGCTAATCTGAATATATAAAATATTTATGAGTTCAATAACAAATGAAAGGTCAAATTCAATTCTAAAACTGAATCTAAACTATGTCTGAAAAAGCCTCTACTAACTAAAGGTGTTAGGAGATGACCCCAGCTAACTATATCAAATATTGAAAACTAAAATGAAAAGACTAAATATAAGAAACATGTCTATTGTCCTCGAAGTATGAGGACTCACCACTGAAGCTACTGAAATAGAGATCGGGAGCCGATCTATGTGTGATCGGGATGCTGAGTACCTTAACCTACATCATTAAGGATGTAGCACAGAGTATGCATCAGTACTTGGAATGTACTGACCATGCAGGATAGGATAAAAGCTGAACAAAACATACTAAGCAATAATGTAATCTGAACATGCTGGAAAATACTAAAAACATATTGAATTGAACTGAACTAATTGCAATGACTAGGTACATAACATGCTAAAATTGAATACTTAAGTATAACTGAAAACCTAGTCAAATGCACTGATGTCTGACTGTGGGAGCTACTAATAACCAATAGAAAACCACGTGAGCTAAAGTGTGGAGTCCGATGTATACACCTCGAGAGGACCCAATATACCTTGCCAAGGGTATAAAGGCATGACTAGCGTGATCAATAAATATGATGCCCACAGAGGGGACTTATAAACCTATAGGGCACATAGTTCTGGGACTATACGGGTACGTTAAACCCTAGTCCACTCGATGTTAAGTATACTCCAAACTAGAAATGTGTACACTGTAACACAACTGAATTATACTTGATAGCTCAATATTCTGACATGGTAACTGAGGATGAAACATTTAAGTACTCATAATGAAACATTCAAAATTAAAGCATGTCTATCTGTTTATCTAACCTAGCTAGTGTAATTCATGAACTAAACGAATCTACACAACTAGAGTTCTGAGTTTCATGCAGGGAACTAAGCAACCATGTTACAAAAACATGATAATATGATTTAGAATACCCTAAATCGCAACAATTAGCTAAAGTTCTAGAGACCCTAGGTCTAAACAATGCATAGGAAATCAAGATTTTGACTGAATTCTAGTGACCTAGTGGAAGAAAGGAATCCACTAGTAAAATCCCACACAATTGGTGACGAAATCTATGGTAAAATCCTTGAATTTCGGGACTGGAACTAAAGAAAACTTGTTGCATGTTCTTGAATGGCTACTCGACTTTTTCCTCTGTTTTGATCTAAGATCGATGAATTTCAGTGAATGGATCGACTAGTGTAGGCTCTGATCATGTTACTAGGCTAAAACTGACCAAAACTACATAGTTTAGGTGTCCAACGCATAGGGGAAAAGACCCAACACCCCTAACTTAAAATCTGGCGAGGCTGAACACAGCCCCAGTACGGACCATCACTAGGACTATGGCCCATCGACTGGGTTATGGTCTACTGGCTAGTGGTTACAGGTTCTGAGGGTAACCTTCTACGGTCCCCACCATGGCCCGTCGTCAGGACCACGGCCTGTGAAGGGCTCTGTGGTCTGACCTCTGAACCTGTTGAGTCCTGACTGGCTCCCACGTGCCCTTTCATGGCTCGTGAGGTGGTCAATGGCCCGTGAAAGGCTCTGTAGTCCAGCTCTGCTGGAAGGGTGTGAACCATAGGCAGGTCAACGGACTGTGGTTCCTTTCATAGTTCGTGAACCCTGTTGTGGTTCACCGTTCTCTGGTGTTTTTCTACTACATAGTGTAAATCTGAATTCCGAGGTAATACAATATTTCCCCCTTGGGAACATTAGTCCTCGAATGAAGCCTAAACTAGCTGAGTAATGGACGGAAGGAGCTGCAATCCCTACTACTAAGTACTAGGACCTGATTCTTGACTGAACTGAGTTCCAAGAACTTGCAATTATACTGAAAATGCTAGAACAACTGAAGGAACTTGATACTAAAAATGAATTTATGCAAGAGTAAGATAAGAGACTAGAGAGTAACTATTACCTCCAGCTGAAATGGAATCGGAAGGAAATAGATAAGGATACTTGGCCTTCATGGCTACTTCTTGATATGCTCAAATTACACCTCCCTAAAGAAGTATAAGAGATCGTTGTCAAATAAAGAACCCAACTTGTAGGTTTTTGTAATACCCCGGAAACTAGTAGACTAAACTAGAGCCTTAAGTTAGGGTTCTAGAGTTTTATATGAGGGTTAGAGTCATAGATAAGACTTCCCGTACTTGAATGAGAAGTTTAGGGGTTAAACGTCAAGGCACAGGTTACACCCCGTAGTTTAGAAGATTATCTAGGGTTTGGTTGAGTGTCACAAAGGCAAGTGCCAAGGCAAAGGGGCAAAGCCTAAGCCAAAGGCCAAGGCTGCGCCAACCTTGGCAAGTACTGCCTCAAGTTCACGACCACCATCACGAGCAGTGGTCTTGACCATGGTTCATGGGAGGTCTCATGAAGGTCCCTTAGACTTGTGGGGGGCAAGTCCTTGAGGCCAAGCTACTGCCCAAGGACCACGATCCACTACAGGACCAGTGGTTTTGACCACGGTTTGTGGGAAATCTTGTGGTCATTCCTTAGGATGAAGGAGGCTAAGATACTTTTTCCAAGCCACTTCCAAGGACCGCGGGCAGGACCACGGCTCGTGGTCTTGACTACGGCTCGTGAGGTCCTGTCGTGGTGCCTCGGAGTGAGCTGCCAAGTGAGGGTCTTTTTAGTAAATTCATTTTTAGTTGGTTTTAAGTGGGGTCAATTTGTATGGATTTTATACACCTATATAAAGTATTTTAAGTCATTAACCACCCCAACTAAGTCATTAATTTCAAAACCCGAAAAGATCCCAAAGTTCTTAATCTCAACAATCTTCTCTCTACAAAACTCAAGAGTTAAAGAAGAAGATAGAGCTTAGGCCAAGAACAAGACTCCATTCGTGCAAGCTTGTGTAAGGACTTTGAATCAAGGTATGTTAGCCTATTCATCTATGGATTCTTCCACCAATAGAGCCCCTTAGATTTCCCCCAATTGTGAAGATAAAACCCAATCTAAGCTAGGGTTTATTCCTATGTATTGGGTAGTGTGTTGGGTAGGATTCCAATTGAGTGAATAATACCTAATTATGATTGATTTAACATTAAATTGTGATATTATGATGAATTTATGTGATTTCCATGGTTAACCCTAGTCTAATTGATGAGGTTGAATTGTGTGGGGTTATGCCATAAAAGGTGAACTTGAGGATTCATAGATGATCTTCTAGAATTAATGCTATGAGTAGTAATTCTCTAAGGCTAGAAACATAGATACATGAATTGAATTAGGATAATGTAAATATGATGGATCTTGACTAGTAAGGCTTGAGATTGAACCTACATGATGAATTATGACTAAAATCACCTAATAATGAAGAATGTGATTGAATGCCTTGTGATCTAGATATGAATGATGATAGAATGAAGTAAAGCTTTGAGAGTAAGGCTTGTAGTCATGAATGTTGAATCACTAGTGCTTTGAGAGTAAAGTTAATGTGATGAATAGAAGTCTAATAGGTAGAATTGTGATGAAAGGCCTATAGTCACCTAACCTACCTTATAAATGCTTGAAAGTATAAAGTGATAGAATCACTTTAACGTGGATTGGTTGTCTAGGACATCTTTCCATGAAATATGAATGTTAAGCAAGGCTTAATAGTGAAATCTTGGGGTGTATGCTTGGCACCAAGTGGATATTGAAAATGAGGTGGAGTGTCACACAAGATAGGGTCTGGGTTCCAAGATGAAAGGAGAACCACACCTGGTTGATGTGAGGATTATCCAAGGTAAAGAGGGAACTCTTACGTAGTAGAGTGTGGGTTTTCCCAAAGTTACGTCTCATTAGATGGAAGCCTTCACATAGTTGAGTTAAGGTTTCTGGTAGAAATATCCATATCCAATGAACTAAGACATGCTTGAAGAAGCATCTCATAGTGTTCAAAAGCATTAATGGACTTAGACATGCTTAGGGAAGTATCTCATAGGGTCCATCTGAATAATGAATCTAGATATGCTTAAAGAAGTATCTCATAGGGTTCAACCTAATGATGAACTAAGATGTGCTTAAGGAAGTACCTCATAGTGTTCAAAGGTTTAAAGAGATGGGCTAGTTTCCAACTATGAAGTATGAGTATGAGGACCAAAAGTTGGTACTTAGTATGAATGGTATTATGGGATGCTATGCATGCATTGCACAAGTTTGACTTAAGGTTATTCAAGAAAGTGTTCTCTTATGTGATGTATGTTTTGATGGATTGTTTTTATAGTTGCCTTCCATTATATTATTGACTAAAGGTGATAGTTCCCTTGTCTATATGAAGTAAGCTAAGAATGAGACAAAATGAATGATAAGTATGCATATGGTGACTTCAAGGTTATGCTTAGTGTGAATAGTAATATGGGATGATATCCATGCACTGCACAAGTATGCTTTGGGGTTACTTAGGGGTATAGTACTCCTAGAATATGAAAGCCTAAGATTTGACAATGCATATAAATTACTAAGAGTTGAGTAAAGCTTATATGATGCCTATGTTGGAGACTTGACTTGTGATTATCATGTTGTCTCTTATGCTTATAGTTGATGTTTCATGAAGTATTGGATTATGTCTTATGTTGACTAACCCTTATGATATGCTCTTATGATATTATGCTAGCTAACATATTTAGTACATTTTTTACTAACGCATACTTTGCCTACGTTCTCATCAAATGTAGGGTTTGGAGACTTGAGTTCTATTCTTGGAGATGGGTTTCTAAGGAGCAAAGGAGTTGAAGATTTTGGTGAGTCCTCATAGCTTCGAGGACAAAACCCACTATTTCCCTTATGTCTTTTATTTTCATGTTGAGACTATTGTATGGGCTATGCCCCAAGAGTTTTATTCAAAGTTGTATTAGATAGTTTAAGACAAAAGTGTAGTAAAGACTTTTGCTTGCATTTTATAAAAGACTTTGATTGTATGGATAAAAGTTTTAAATTTCCGTACATTTTTATTATCTTACGTTATGATATGCTAAGGGCTTGTATGAGACCCATTCAGGGTTAAGTACGCCATGTTACATCTAGGTTGTACCCCTAGGTCCGGGCAACTTTGGTAATCAGAGCACAAGGTTTAGAATGGTTCTAGGATTGTCTTAAACCATGTCTAGTAAAGTCTTGTTCATAAATGTGAAGCGCACCACATTTATGAATAGGAGGCTATTGGATGTTTAGGAAATCTCACTTCTTCACTCTCTAAGTCGTGCCATAGAGTTTGGCTCTAGTAGGTCTTTCTTCTAATCCGTGCCCTATGGTTTTTAAGGGTACGGCTAATACAAGGGCTAATGCTAGGAGAGATGAGGAAGACAATGTGGAACAAGAGGTTCCTCTCCAAGTTCCACCACAAGCTCCTCCTCAAGTTCATATTGATACGGGGGCTATGACAAATGTTGATAATAAGGTCGGCTCTCCAAATATGGACTCAAGCTGTGATAACTCAAGACCAAGCCATAACAGCCCAAGCTAATAGCAAAGTTGTTGCCCCGACAAATCCAAATGTGAATTCCGTAGCTTTAAGTGTGACAGTGTTTTTGAGGATGAACCCTCTGGAGTTTTATGGCTCCAAAGTGGAGGAAGATCCTCAAGGTTTTATAAATGAGGTGTATAATGTGCTTGCTATCATGGGATTGACTTGTGTAGCGAAAGCAGAGCTAGCCGCTTATCAATTGAGAGATATAGCAAAAATATGGTATGAATAATGGAAGGACAATAGGCCCGTAGAAGCGGGCCCAATAGAGTGGGAAGGGTTCAAAGAAGCATTCCTTGATAGGTTCTTTCCCATAGAGTTGAGGGAACGAAAGATGCAAGAATTCATTAACTTTCGTCAAGGAGGTATGAGTGTGAAAGAGTAAGCTCTTAATTTCACCCAACTATATAAGTATGCTCCAACTATAGTGGTGGACTCGAGGGCTAGAATGAATAAATTTGTGATGGGAGTGTCCGACTTAGTATTCAATGAATGTCGTTCGGCAATGCTTATCCCAAGTATTAATATTTAAAGTCCTATGGTTCATGCTAAACAAATTGAGGAGAAGAAACTCAAGAAAATGAATAGTGCTGTAAAAAGAGCTAGAACCGATGATGAGAACTTTTCTAATGCTAAGTCTGATGGACAAGGTATGCCTAAGTCTAAACAAAGGTATTCCGGTCAAGACTCTTCCAACACCCCTAGGTTTTACCAAGAGAAAGGTAGTAGGTCTCCATTGCCTAAGTCTACTTGCTCCAAGTGTGGGAGGACACATTATGGTAAGTGCCTAGCCGGCATGGATGGTTCCTATGGGTGTGTGGTAAGAGTGGACGCAAAATGAGAGATTCCCCAGTTCTTAAGGCAAAAGGAAGGGACGATAAGCAAGTTGCCTCTAGTGGTATAGATGTGGAGCCTCAAAAGAAAAGTAGGTTCTATAACCTCCAAGCTAAGAATAATCAAGATTTACCTCCTTATGTGGCTACCGGTATGTGTTTCATGCTTTATTGGATTCTGGTATTGTTTGGTCTTTTTGTGACTTGACATGTTAGACCTTGAAGTTCTCATTAGTATGAATGATGTTTGGAAGAATTTGTGTAGGCTAGCTCCCAAGGGGGCGATGGTGTGCCTATCTATCAAGGTTATTGTGTGTTTATGTCTTGCCATGATTTCCTTATATGCATGTTCATGAAAAAGTTTAGGTCTTGATAGAAATGACTTATATGCATTGTTTTGCCTCATGATTGTAGTGCATTGAGTATGACTTGCCTATTTTGACTTCATGAGATGAATATATGAGCATGCTTTAGTCGGAGTTGAGAGATTCCTCCTTGAATGAATGATTTTTTTAAGAGTAAATTGCATCTAGGCTCCATGAGAGTATGTTGACCATGTTATGACTAGGAGATGGTAGTTCCTCCTTGAACATGACTATATGAGCATTTCATGCATAAATGGGTTGTTAGATGTAGTTCCTACTCACTTGTGTTGCATTGAATATGTTTAGTTTGGAATTGAAGTTTTCCTCTCTTGTTTATGTGCATTAGATTAGTTGCATGCATGATGGGCTGCTAGTCTAGAGTCATTTCCTTTAAAAAGTGTTTAGAATCATCATTCAAGGACGAATGTTCCCAAAGGGGAGATATTGTAATACCCCGAAAACATGTCGACTAAACTAGAGCCTTAAGGTAGGGTTCTAGAGTTTGATATGAGGGTTAGAGTCGTAGATAAGACTTTTCGTACTTAGAATGAGGCGTTTAGGGGTTAAACGTCAAGGCACGTGTTACACCCCGCAGTTTAAAAGACCATCTAGGGTTTGGTTGATGGTCACAAGGGCAAGTGCCAAGGCAAAGGGGCAAAGCCTAGGCCAAAGGCCAAGGCTACCCCAACCTTGGCAAGGTACTGCCTCAAGTTAACGACCACCACCACGACCAGTGGTATTGATCACAATTCGTGGAAGGTCTCGTGAAAGTCCCTTAGACTTGTGGGGGGCAAGTCCTTGAGGCCAAGCTACTGTCCAAGGACCATGAGTTACTTCACGACCACTGGTCTTGACCACGGTTCAATGGAACACTCGTGGTCATGCCTTAGGAAGAGGGAGGCCAAGACACTTTGGCAAAGCCAATGCCCAAGGACCACGGGCAGGACCACGGCTCGTGAGGTCCTATTGTGGTACCTGGGAGTGGACTTCCAAGTGAGGGTGTTTTTAGTAAATTCATTTTTAGTTGGTTTTAAGTGGGGGTCGCTTTGTATGAATTTTATACACCTATATATAGAATTCTAAGTCATTAACAATTCCAAAACGCCAAAAGATCCCAAAGTTCTTCATCTCAAAAATCTTCTCTCTAGAAAACTCATGACTTGAAGAAGAAGATAGAGCTTAGGCCAAGAACAAGACTCCATTGTTGCAAGCTTGTGTAAGGACTTTGAATCAAGGTATGTTAGCTTATTCATCTATAGGTTCTTCCACCCATAGATCCCCTTAGATGTTCCCCAATTGTGATGATAAAACCTAATCTAAGCTAGGGTTTCTTCCTATGTTGTAGGTAGTGTTGGGTATGATTCCAATTAAGAGGATAATACCTAATTATGATTGATTTTGCATTGAATTATGATTTTATGATGAATTTATGTGATTTCCATGGTTAACCCTACTCTAATTGAGTAGAGTTAATTATGTGGGTTTATGCCATGAAAGGTGAACTTGAGGATTCATAGGTGATCTTCTAGAATTAATGTTATGCATAGTAATTGTCTAAGGCTAGAAACATATACACAATTGAATTAGGATAATGTGAATATGATGGATCTTGACTGGTAAGGCTTTAGATTGAACTTACATGATGAATTATGACTAAAATACCTAATAATGAAGAATGTGATTGAATGTCTTGTGCTCTAGATATGAATGATTATAAAATGAATTAAACCTTTGAGAGTAAGGCTTGTAGTCATGAATGTTGAATCACTAGGGCTTTGAGAGAAAGTTAATGTGATGAATAGAAGTCTAATAGGTAAATTGTTGTGAAAGCCTATACTCACCTAACCTACCTTATAAATGCTTGAAAGTATAAAGTGATAGATCACATGAACATGGATTGGTTGTCAAGGACATCCTTCCATGAGACATGAATGTTAAGCAAGGCTTAGTAGTGCAATCTTGGGGTGTATTCCCACAAGTGGATATGGACAATACGATGGAGTGTCACACAAGATATGGTTTGGGCTCCAAGTTGAAAGGAGAACCACACGTAGTTGTTGTGAGGACTATCCAAGGTAAAGAGGGAACTCTTACGTAGTAGAGTGTGGGTTTTTCCAAAGTTAGGTCTCATAAAATGGAAGCTTTCACATAGTTGAGTTAAGGTTTCTAGTAGAAATCTCCATATCCAATGAACTAAGACATGTTTGACGAAGTATCTCATAGTATTCAAAAGCATTAATGGACTTAGACATGCTTAAGGAAGAATCTCTTAGGGTCCATCTTAATAATGAATCTGGACATGCTTAAAGAAGTATCCAGAGGGTTCAACCTAATAATGAACTAAGATGTTTTTGAGGAAGTACCTCATAGTGTTCTAAGGTTTAAGGAGATGGACTAGTTAATAACTAATAAGTATGTGTATGAGGACCTAAAGGTGGTACTTAGTATGAATTGCATTATGGGATGCTATTCATGAATTGCACAAGTATGACTTAAGGTTATTCAAGAAAATGTTCTCTTATGTGATGTATGTTTTGATGGATTGTTGCTATAGTTGCCTTCCATGATATGATTGACCAAAGGTGATAGTTCCCTTGTCTATGTGAAGCAAGCTAAGAATGAGACCAAATGAATGATAAGTATGCATATGGTGACTTCAAGGTTTAGTGTGGATAGTATTATGGGATGTTATTCATGCATTGCACAAGTATGCTTTGGGGTTACTTAGGAGTATAGTACTTCTATAATATGAAAGCCTAAGCTTTGACCATGCATATAGACTATAATTAAGATGACCAAAAAGGGATACTTAGCTTGGATTGTATTGTGGGATGTTATTCATGCATTGCACAAGTATGCCTTGAAGTTAATTGAGAATAGTCCTTTATGATATGAATGACTAAGAGTTGAGTAAAGCTTATATGATGCCTATGTTGGAGACTTCACTTGTGATTATGATATTGTCTTTTATGCTTATAGTTGATGTTTCATGAAGTATTAGATTATGTCTTATGTTGACTAACACTTATGCTATGCTCTTATGATATTATGCTAGCTAAAATATTTAGTACATTTTGTACTAATGCATACTTTGCCTACATTCTCATCAAATGTAGGGTTGGGAGACTTGAGTTCTATTCTTGGAGATGGGTTTCTAAGGAGCAAAGGAGTTGAAGATTTTGATGAGTCATGTTAGCTTTGAGGATAAAACACATTATTTCCTTTATATCTTTTATTTTCATGTTGAGACTATTGTATGGGCTATGTCCCAAAAGTTTTATCAAAGTTGTATTAGATGGTTTGAGACAAAAGTGTAGTAAATACTTTCGCTTGCATTTTATAATGACTTCGATTGTATGGATAAAAGTTTTTAATTTTCCATACTTTTCTATTATCTTATGTTATGATATGTTAAGGGCTTGTATGAGACCCCTTCGGGGTCAAGTATGCCATTTACATCTAAGGTGTACCCCTGGGTCGTGACAGTTGGGTCGAGCCCATGAGGAATATGGTCTACACTTGAACTTAACTAACAATTATCTTCGTTTAGTCAAATTATTTCCAAGGAAAGTAAACAGGTGGGATTTTATAACTAAATTAACAGATTGTTGATTAAATGACAAGCTAACAAGATTCAAACTTTGAGTTATCAATATGAGATGAAAATTAGGGTATATGTATTCCCCACAAGCTCTTAACGTAATAATCCTAGTATTAGTAATCCCTTCCTAGTGTTTGACATGCAAAGTTGGTAAGTTAGATATCCCTAAGTGATTGGTCCTCCAAGTAGAAAACTTCACCATGCAACTTCGTCCGTCTACGGTGTATGCTTTACTAACCCTTACTGTTACATCAGATTAGTCGTCATATCAGTGTAGTTTAGTTTTCACCCTCACTCCAATTGACATAAGACTATTAGATAGCTTTCCACGAAATCTCTGTTGTTTAATCCTTTTCTCTTCTGTTACCTCCTTGGTCCGGCAAATAGGAATGAGGCGAGTTCTAACGTTTGTAACTGTTATAAAGACTTCTAAATGAAATGATTAATAATACATGCATAAAAACTATTCAAGAATTACTTAATTACTATTCATACATCATTAATTGCTCAAGGTTCCCACAACCCTGGTTGTAGATTTACCTACTCATGCTTAAGAGTTCACAATTCATAATTAGATTGGAAGAATTCATGAACTTACAGTTGAATAGATGAATCCCAAAATCTTGAATTGTATTCCAAAGTGGAAATTGTACAAAACGAAATCCGAAAATTTAATTGCTAAGAGTTTGCAAATTAATTCCCAAAGAACAAACACTAGAAGTTTACAATAATGTCTAACCCCCAAAAATGAGTATTACAACTCCTATTTATAGAGAAAAACTCCTAAAAAAATGAAACAGAATAACGAAATAAACTTCTCAGACGTCATTTTTGTTGACGCCTCGACCTACAGACCGTGGGTAGACCAACGGTCCGTAGGTCACCTTCATGGACAATCAAGTATTGGAACTTTCAACTTTTTGATCCCCAACGACGGATGTGCAGGACGGCTCATGGGTCGACCTACGATCCATCGATTGCTCTGTGGTTCCACACTTGGTCAGACTTCCTTGATCTTCCACCTACGCTTTACCACCTACGGTCTGTGGATTGGACTACAGTCCATCTGGACAGTCCGTGGTTTGAGGACTGAAACTCAACTTCCAGACCAGGACCTACGACTGCCCATCCATGGCCCGTCATAGAACCTACGGTCTGTGGTTGGCTCCGTCGTCGGCTACTTCTGCAATTTTCAGTTCGCATCTTCATCAACCACATCCAAGCCTATTTCCTGCAAGAATTACACACAAAACATTATTTCTAATATCAAACTAGCCCAAGACACACACAAACTTTAAGTGAAATGCATCAAAATACCGTAAACTCATGGTATATCAACACCCTGAACTTAAACTTGTTGTCTGTCCTCAAGCGACACGCTAAAACTCTAAACGACACTTATGTAGAAGCAAACATACAAACTCAAGTAATCGTATGGCTTTTTCAATCAATTCTATCATTTAGTGCAAATCTTTTCATCTAGACTCAACAAGCTAACTCATGTGGATCAAAATATGACATAGATTGACCAATAGACCTCACAACATACACTTTTCACAATCACCAAGGTACCAACTCTCCAACAATATAACCAGTGCCCTCACTCTAAAAGAAATCTTTTTTCAAACAATAGATATGAATTTCAAGTTTAAGTATTCATTGAACACTCACTCTCAGAAGTGACTTCAAGTACAGTTAGTACTCAATACCATAGGCCTGCCCTTATTTTCACTGCATAGACTCTCTAAACTAGTCACTAGGATAACTATAGGACTTTCTTAGCTTGTAGCGTACTTTTTAGTGACTTTTCTGCCCTACTTAACATTGCATTGGCTTTTTACCTCTTTTCTCAACCAATTCTTGACATCTTTTTATTTTTTTGCTCTTTCCGTTGACTCTCTTCAACACAAATGTGACTTTTGACTTTACCGCTCTTTTTTTCACTTTCTTCTTTTTCTTTTACTTCATCTTTCTTTGTTTCTTTCAACACTTTTGTCATTCATCTTTTTGTTTTTTTTTACTGCAGACACATATTTTTCCCTCATTTATTTTCTTTTTCTTTCTTCTACACAAAACTCTTTTCATACCCTTTTTCTTTTTGGTTTCCTTTTTCATAGCCACCCTCAACTTATGTATTTTACATGAGTTGAGGTGCAAAATATCCGATGTCGGACCAAGGCCAAGATCAATGTAAGTTTTTTTAGTCACCCTTAACCTAGGCATTTGGCCTAAGTCAAGGTGCACATGTCCAAGGAGGGACCTAGGCCAAGACAATTGTTTTAGGGTAGGTGAATTAGGTGCATTGAAAAAATTAGTATTCGTCAGGCTCAAACATTTGGATCAAAGGGAGAATTTATTTCTTTTGGTTGACTTTTAGGCTTAAGTGGACTTATTTGAACAAGGGCCTATGATCATTTCCCAACTTCTTGCCTATATTATCTTTGCAGGACCAACGGGGCAAGTTCAAGATTGGCATATACTACATGAACATTCAAAGTTTTCTCACACACACTTGGCACATTGTTTCATTATCGGATTATTGAATTACCCAGTTCAAGTTTTAGCTTATGTCATGCTATCATACCGGCTCCCTATCATGTCATATGAAGATCAAACACATTCAACTCATTCAGCCTATAGATCCAGCACATTTCAATTTTTTTTGGACCGGTATCAATTGCATGCTTATTTATGCAATCATGTTTTCATTCTTCTACTTACTTCTACACATACAATCCTAAACATGCCGATTCAACAAAAAAGTAAACAGTCCCTTGGGGGGAAAGAACACAGGCAAGAAAATCAAAAAGGAGGATTATGAGTTGGGTTACTCAGACTTCACCCTATCACTCATAATCCATTTACCCCACCCCCCACAAAATAAGGTGCAATTTCCCTCAATGCACAAAAATAAAAATTAAAGCATATGGTGAAGCAAACATATGGCGCAAATTGGTCGAAGACCCATCAAGAAGTGGGTGGGTCCGATTTCTCAGAACCTGTTGGATCAACACTTAGGATGCCATCAGTAGCGCCCTCACCAACTATGGGAGCACCATCAGTAGTGCTTGATATACAAGATGGGCCAACATCCACCTCACGGTCCCGTTGCTGCCTCTTCTCCTCGTCAATAATCGACTACCGATGTGTTATCTTTACCTACTGGCGCCCCTTCTTCCTTGCTCATCGAACCCCCTTAGTGTCAAAAGTATGATCAGAATGGGGGCGCTTCCCAGCAGCACGAGAATAATTGGTGGTGGCATAGCATCGCCAAATAGAGCAGTCATCACTACCTCATCATCTTCTGCCGCAAAGGCAACCTCTGGTGCAATCTCAGAAGGGGCTAGAAGAGCATCAACAACAGCACGGAGGCTAACCAACACCGTCTAGAAATTGGTCACATCTATGGTTGGGGCAGGCCTCTCCAAGACTCTCAACTCAAAAACATCCAGGCACTTATTAATGGCATCATCTCCTTAGACTCCTCAATAGAACGCTGCATCCACGGCCTCATATGATGCATCAAGGTGGCCATCTGGGTCTCTAACTTCTGGACTCGGACTAAAGGAACAACAGTGGACCCTGAAGAGGGAGTGGCTTGGGATGAGCTCAGGGCCTGACTGGCGGCCGTAGAAGGTGGAGCCTAGGCATCTGTTATGGGGGCTGGAATGGTAGTGTTGTTGATGAGTCCATAATTTAAACTCATTTAGGGTTTTATTTTAATAGATTTAGTGTCTTCAAATGCATATTTTTTGCCAATAACTGATGTAAATACATGAATTTCAGGTATTTGGATTAAGGAATAAAGCATGGATACTATTGAGCAAAAAGGAACATGGCAACTTAAAGAATGAAGAAAAGAAAGCATGAAGATGACCTAATCCATTGGGCGAGTCACTGAATGGCCATTGTCTCGCCTAATGTTCCAGTGTGCTAAGCCCTAAAGGAGAAAATCAAGTCGGCGATAGAAAGGAGTAGTAGGCGAGTCACCGAATGATTTCGTGATGCACTGCCATGTCACCAAAAGTACAAAACCTGAAGATGCTAAAGGCCAAAGAAAAAAGGCGATGGAATTGACCAAAAGGCGGATCGCCGAGTGGATCATAGATCCCGACTTATTGCGCCGAATAGTCATTTGCAGTACATTTTTGGGCGACATACATTTTTAAATTCTTAGTTTAGGATGAGTTTTCAGAATTAAGTTTAGAATTTTATCATTGTTATTATTTAGTTTTCAAAGGAGAGCTTAGAACTGAGTTTTTGGAGACATTTTTCCTTAGCTTTGAAGATTTGAAGATTTTCATTTCTAAGAAATTAGAAGTGGGTATTGAAGATTCTTCATCTTAGACCTTTGTAAAGACTATCAATCCTACCCAGTTGATGGAAACACAACTTGGTAATGATTTTAACCTTTTTATGATGTCTAGCTAAAACCCCAATTCTTGGGGTGTGATTATGTGATTATGGGTTGATATTATTGTTGGATATTGTTAATTGATAGTTTAATTGTTGTTTAAAGGTGCTTTCGTTCAGTAATTGTGGTTGAATTTAATGGGATATAATTGCAAATATAATCTTAACTTCATGTTTTTGGCTTGCTCGGGAGAGAGGTTTTAAAAACCAAAATTGTTGAATCGATGGTTTGTGGGTATTGGGTTGTTATGGGTTCAGCTCTAGAGAGTAAACCCTAAACCTTTTTCCACACATTCAGCTCGAGAGAGTGAATGGACTAAAGTGAAGGTTGTGCTTAAGTGCTGCATATTGGTGTTCGAGAGAGACCAATTTGATTCGGGGTAAATTGTTCGAGAGAAAGTTTATCCCCACTAAAGTCTAGCTTAATCACTGATTTACAATTGTTTGCTATTAATTGCAA
Organism: Solanum stenotomum; assembly: GCF_019186545.1. NCBI lineage: Eukaryota > Viridiplantae > Streptophyta > Magnoliopsida > Solanales > Solanaceae > Solanum > Solanum stenotomum. Next base: position 24,687,246 of record NC_064288.1, read on the forward strand.
TTACCCGGTTGTCTATCTTATCCCATAATCCAATTACATCCCAAGAATCCCATCTCCATATTTATTATTTTCATATTATTTGTTGTTTTAGTTGATAATTGAAATCAAATTCCCCTGATATTTGACAATTGTGTCACCCCTAACTTGAGCCATGTTTTTATTCATAAATGTATGTGTCTATGATTGATTTGAGCATATTTTTACTTGCCTATTGATTCTCAATTACGAACCACTCCCTTGGGACTAGACCCCAACTCACTTAGTTGGGTTATATTACTATTGAACGATCGCTGACACTTAGTACTAGATGAAGTGTCTTTGATAGCATACAAAAAAAAGAAAAACATTCTTTATCAATATGGCGTCGCTGCCGGGGACTGGTGTTATTTGAGAATTCTTAGTTAAATTGAATTTTGTTCTTGTTAGTTATAGTTCTACTTACTTAATTTTAGTTTTGGTTTGCTTGTTTGTGTGTTAAAACATGAAGTATGAGTGTGAACGGCAGCAATGGCAGCTAAGTAGGCCATCAAGATGACATCGAAAACATCTCATGGGAGGTATTGGTGTCATTCGCTTGCATCCGACCGAAGGGAATGCGGTGTTCCACATCACGAATACTATGTTGCAACTTTTGAAATTAAAGGGGCTTTGCAGTGGATCCCCATGAGCATATTAGAAACTGTGTGGAAGCATGCAGACCGTTCTCCTTCAAGAACATCTCCCAAGAGTCGGTCCGGTTGAGGTTATTCTCGTTCTCTTTGATGGGGGAGGCATGCAAGTGGGTGGCTGAATTGCCACGTGAATCAATCACTTCTTAGGAGGAGTTGGTCACCGCATATCAAGTGTGATTTTTCCCCCTCGAAGATGATGACTCTTCGGGATAGCATTCAGAGCTTCAAGCGTCTAGAAAGCGAGCCAATTTATGAAACTTGGTTGCGATTCAAGAAGTTGGTGCTTCAATGCCCAACCCATGGCTTGCATGATAACGTGTGGCTGCAGTATTTTTACCGGAGTCTAGACTCGATAAATAAGGGTGTTCCTAACCAACTTTCTCCTGGAGGTTTGATGCAGCAACCTTATGTGATATCGGTTCAGCTCTTGGATGGCATGACTACCATAAACAGGGTGTGGTATACCCGTGAAGACCGGGTCTCTCCTCTCACGTTTAAACTAACCAAAAGACCAAATGGAGAAAGACCATGAGAGGGACCAGAACATGGCCAAGATCATGTCACAACTTGACATTATGTCTAAAAATGTCATGGGAGCTGGTGCTGAAGTGTCAATGTCGTGGGTGTCGGGTGTGATAATCCAGATGAGTCTAAGTTTGAGGCCTTGTATAATGAAGAAGTGAATTTCCTAACCAACCAAAGTGGTGGTTATAGTTCAAACTACCCGAGGCAGGGTGGTAACCAAGGTTGGAATAGGGATGAAGGTTAGAAGGATTGTGATCGAGAATGGAGGGACCGAAATCCCAATTGGAAGGATGGGGAGAAGAATAGATATGTGCCTCCCAATGAGCGCCAAAAGCCAAAGGATTCGAAATGTGGCCGGTCTGAGGATATGCTTTCTCGTATCCTCAACAAAGTTGAGGGGTCGGACAAGATTTTAAAGGAAATAAAAGAAGATGTGTCGACCTTGATCCAGACCATCACCTCTCATTCAGTGTCAATCAAACAGTTGGAGACCCAAATGGGTCATATCTCATCTCATCTAAACCCGAGACAACAAGGGGGGTTGCCTAGTGACACTATGGCCAACCCCAAGAATGAGGTTTGAAGGTGGACTTGCATCATGCCACGACGTTAACTAAGGTACTGCTTGGGAGGCAACCCAAGTTTTATTTTCTTTCTTTTTAAGTTTGCAATAATGGTGTGTTGAATGTGCAGGATAAAGTGTGGAAAGTGATTGAAAAATGCAAGTTGGCGAGCTGAAGTTCCAGTCGGGGAATCACCGAAGAGGTTGGTGACACCTACCTAGACCGTCGTTGGACTCAAGACAACTTTAAAATGGAGTCTGTAAAACTCGGTGAGCCTAGAAAATTATTGGCGAATCACCGACCAGATCTGCAATCATGATCTAGCCCGCCGTTTGGACCCTCAGATTTACTGGAGGTCCTGTAAAACTCGGCGAGGTAAGTGGCCACTCGGCGTGTCACCAAGTGGGTCGGTGAGCATGACTAATGTCGCCAAATGGGTGAGAACTGGACGGTTTCTTAAAAGGCCAAAGGTTTAAACTTCCAACTCTTTCACTTTCCCCACTTTTGAACTTCCCAAACTCACACCGGCACATTAGTTTCTATATTTTTGCAATTTTAGAGTATTTTAGTCGTTGATTTGTTCTTGGATTGGGATTACATTGCCGCCTAGAATTTCAATCTTATCTTTATCGGTATTTTAAGTGTCACGACCCAAGCCTAGGGCCTAGACGTGACCGGCGAATGGGAACCCGAAGGAACCCCAAACAAGCCTCATAGCGTATCATTACACATCATTGGTCGCGGAAGCAATTAAAATGACCATAAGCTATAAGCATAATCAAGGGGAAATCGGGACTAAGGGAGCAAGAAAAAAAAAGGGAATGATACATAAATACCATAGATGAGCCAAGCTCAAGCATAATTGTAACATCCGACAATTTAAAATGAATATGAAGAAGCTTGAAATTGGAAGTAGTCATTTTTGGAAAAAAAAATTCAGAATCTGGAAATTCGGCCAAGTGTGGAAATCAGTGAGTTTTTCGCCAACTTTGAACAGTCATAACTCCTAGCTCAGGATGATCCAGGAGTAGTTCCAGTTATTTTTGGAAAGCCCTTGGAACGATCTTTCCAACGCCACCGAGTTTGCTCGATTCCGAGTTCATATGAGCGAGTTATGCCCTTTGAAAGTTGGGCAGTTGGCAGGGAGTCCGTCCGGAAATTTAAGGGCATTTTGGTCTTTTCACAAATCATTTCTTTTGAGGTTATATTGTTGTGTTAGACAGATTGTGGATCATTTTTGTTCCATTTTAAAAGAGTAAGAGTTAGGGTTCTTGAGTGAAGAAGAGAAGAAGAGAGAAAGAAGAGAAGAAGAAGAAGAAGTGGGAGCTAGGGTTGTGGATGCAAGATGTTTTCTTCATCAAATTTCTTGGGGAATCTTAGTAAAGGTATGGGAGTTCTTTATCTAGGGCAAGCTATCACCCTAGAGCCAATTTCAAATGATTTTTAACTTTTCCAAAGTTTGTGAAAAAGCCTAATTTCTACTCAAACTCATGGGTTCTTGCATGAAACGATTTCAAATGATAAGTTATGATATTATTGATGTTTATTTGATTTTTTAAGATGAAAAACTCCATGAATCCTTGTATTCTACAAAACCCCAAAATGTGTTTATGAAGTGGGTCTATTTCTATAAATTCAAAGTTGATGAAATTATGTGTAAAGTGAATTGTATTGATATCTCTTGTGTTGTTTAATGTTTATTCATGATTAATTGTTGATAATGGGTGAATTAAGGGTGGTAAGCCTTATGAGTGAAGTATTGGTGATTGCTTGGATTTTTGGTGATTTTGGCTATGGCTTTGAATTATGGTAAGAAAGCTTGAACTCTCTTTATTGAATTAATTGTTGTTGGTAGGTTGAATCCACCTTTGGTGGAAGTGTTATATCTTGTTCTTGTGTGGTATTATTGTGAATTGTAGCCATGAAGGCATTGGGGAAGTTGTTGCATAATGTTGGAATATTGTATTATTGTGAATTGAGGCCATGAAGGGCATTATATGAGTGTTATTGTATTGTTATATTATTATATATGAATGAGGCTATATGTAAAGTCCTATATGAAGCTATATGTAAAGTTTTATGTGAAGCTATATGTGAAGGTATGATGTGAATGAGTTTTATGTGAAGCTATATGTGAAGGTATGATGTGAATGAGTTTTATGTGAAGCTATATGTGAAGGTATGATGTGAATGAGTTTTATGTGAAGCTATATGTGAAGGTATGATGTGAATGAGTTTTATGTGAAGCTATATGTGAAGGTATGATGTGAATGAGTTTTATGTGAAGCTATATGTGAAGGTATGATGTGAATGAGTTTTATGTGATCTTGTGATGATCCTATGTAAAGTGGATAGCATTGTGAGTTAAAGTATGATTTCTCATGATGTATATATGAAATGATGTTGGATTATGAAGTATCCTTAAATGAAAATGTTGTGACTTGGTTGGTAGACTAAAGTGTCCCTCCTTGTTACTTAAAGTCTTGAATGCATGAATGTGTGAAATGGGCAGAACTAAGAAATGGTGCCCTTTCTATAAATGCTAAAAGAGGAATTCTAGGCCAAGACTTGAATCGGCAAAACTAAGAAATGGTGCCCTTTCATAAGTCTAGCTTTCCTAAGTAAATGTAAAACCATGAAATCGGTAGACCTAATGGTGGTAGCCCTTCTCATGTGTGAAATGATGAACCTTGGACCGGCAGGCTTAAGGCACCCTTAATGAAAAATCGGTAGGCCTAAGGCACCCTTCCAGGGGGATTTAATGAGCTATCCTTATGAACCTTGATTGGCCATGACTAAGAAATGGGGCCTTTCTTGGGAAGAGGTACTATGAGTTGGTTGAACTAGAAAAGGAACCTTCTCTAAGTACATATGTGATTGAATACTCTATGGGAAACAAGGCTAGCACCGAGTGGATGTGGTTAGGAAGGTGGCCTAGTTGAGTATGAGATTAGGCACAATGAACTTCCTTGGACATCCCCTAAACCATGTGCCTACATGGGTTGCTTACTAGTTCTACCTTTGGCAAGTAGAACAACCTCCACGGAGTAGGATAGACTCCGGATTCCATACCTAGCTAGTATGGTCTATGTCGGTTATGCCTATTCCCATCATGTGGGATGCGCACTCTAGTTATTGGATAGGTTCTACAACGTGTAGGTAGTAGTATGGGATGCTATCTACACATGGCACGAGTAGGCTTTGAAGATACTAAAGTGAGTTCCCTAAGTCTAACGACTATTATGTGAAAGTCCCCTTATGTGCTTGAATGTCTCCAAAAATGGTTTCTTAAAGAATGTTGGTCTATTGATGTTATGTTGTAAAGGAAATGTCCTTATCTAAGGTAATCTTGAGGAACACTTAAGTGTGCTTGAAGAGGTTGTATGGGCGGTCACTTCTTGTCTTACTCAAGTGTGTCTTAAGGTTATATTAGGTAGAGGTCCTATGGTAATGAAATGGCATGTGTTCCTTTAAAGTTAAGCATGGGTTGTATATGAATATATGTTGAGTATGTATACGGTTGGCTATGGTTTTATATGTGAACATTGACTTAGTATGTTATATTGTAATGGTAAATTTCCTTATCTATGGTAACCCTTAGGAACACTTAGGTGTATATGAAGAGATTGTATGGGCGGTCACTTCATGTTTCACTTAAGTGTGGCTTTGGGTAACTTGAGATAGAGGTCAAGAAATGATGAAAAGGCTTACTTGTCAATTATGTTCATGTGTTGTACATTGGTACTAGTTGTGCATGATGGCTTGTGATATGAAGCATGATAAGTGGTAAGTTCACATTTGGTGGCCTTAGGATGATGCTTTAGTGTGGATGGTGGTATGGGACGCTATCCATACATTGCACAAAGTGTTGTCCAAGGGTTACTTGAGGTGGATGGTTTAAGGTGAAGGAATGGGTTATGTGTGGAGTATGTGCTAAAGTGGTTAATGACTTGTATGTTGGTTATGGTTGGATATTGTGACTCTTATACTTTTTTTTTTTTTCATGAAGTTTTACCAAATGGCATAAAAGCATGTTTCTCCAATAAACGTCCCTTTTAGCATGTTTTTGCATGGCTTCCATACTTAGTACTTAATTGTGCTAACCCCTTTCTTTCCCTTTTTGACTAAAGTGTAGGGATTTGGAGATGGTGACATGTCATGGCTATTTGATAGGTTTCTAAGTGTTGAAGATGAAGACTTGGTGAGTCCTCATATATTCGAGGACAATACCCCATATGTTCTTTTATGTCTTTTTAGTATTGTTTAAGTTGTGTATGGGATTGGTCCCGAATTTTGTACTCTAAAGTATTAGATGGTTTTGAGACATCATGTATAAAGTCTAGAAAGTCTTCCGCTTGCTATTGTTTTTTTTTTTAATGAAATGTTTTCTTGGTAAAGAAAGTTTTTTAATTCCTTATGGTTTTAGTGTCTATGCGATGAATGAATGTTAAGAGGCTTGTATTAGACCTCTTCGAGGTCGAGTACGCGGGTTACGACTAGGGGGTGATCCCGGGTCGTGACAAAATACACAACTTGTCCAACACCACCTCTAAATATGGGTACTTAGCGGGGGCCAAGACAAACTTCCGGGCTCACCCTCATAGTCAATACATAACAAAAAAGGAAAAGTCTTATACATAGCAAAAGATCATAAGCAACGTCCCCGGAATGGAGGACTCACCAATAACCTCGATAGAAAATCATATTAGCCACGCGGAGGAGGATGGTCAAGCGGTGCTCCGGTCCCTACATGGTGACATCATGTAGGCATAGAGTATGCATTAGTACGTTTGAATGTACTAAGTATATGGGATGCAATGCAATGCTACAATAGATGGACATCATAGGAAAAATGCATAATCATACCTGATAGATAGCATATTAATGAAATGATATGTATAATGATGCTTACATAAAAATCATATTTAGTGGGGCGTAGCACATGTGTGGCGAGTGACCATCAATATAGTATTTCCAAGGCCTACCACCCCTTTGGAGAGGCGAAAGAGGTGCAAACCCCTCAATGTGGTTACCCGGGCCTACCACCCCCCGAGCTAGGGACCAAGGTACAAACCCCTCGATATGGTTATACGGGCCTACAACCCCCCGTACTAGGCAACCAAGGTACCAACCCCTCGATATGGTTACCCGGGCCTACAACCCTCCGAGCTAGGCTTGATCGACTCACAACACTTATATAGAGAAAATCATATACATGTATCCATTTCATCATCATTTCAATGATTATATGACCATCCGACTCATAGGACGTACATTGGACCTTCCATTTCCTAAGAATTCTATAAGTGGGCATTTTATCAAACACATGGTGGGCTACTGTTCATGTAAATAAAATCATGTATTTCAAGAGTACTAAGTCCAACCAATTCCAAAATCCATATAAATCAGCCCACCAACAACATACATATATATAAATCAACCTTCTTAATTTGATCATGGAAGCATGAAAACCATAAACATCACATAATAATTTCATTTCATGATAATATGAAAAATAGACCATAATAGGGTGTGTAGTAGTAATTTCATACTTCAAGAGTTCATAAATAACCATAAAGACCCATAAACTTGAAGTAGTAATAGAGGATAAATGGTTGGACTTGTGGAAAGGAAGGTTTCCACAATCAAACCCACATACCTCAACTTTGGAGAATCCTTGATGAAGATTGAAATGGAGAATTGAAGCTTGAGATTGAGTCTTGAATTCGGAATTAGAGCTTGAGATGTTTGAATTTGGTTGAGGATCTTGGTGGAATTTTGGAGAGGGCTTAGAGAGTGTTTTTGAAGTTAAAAAAAATGACTAAGTATGGGACATATCCCCTTTTTATAAAAAACGTCCCCAACCCACCTAAAAAAAATAGCTCACTGGAAATTGCAAATCTGCACAGACAGGTTTTACGAAAATGGTCATAACTCCCTCATCCTAACTCGGAATGAGATGAAACCAAGTGCGTTGGAAAGCTAACTCAAAGAGCTTTAATTTAATAGGTTGTGGCCCTTCCAGTTCCTTGTGCGCTAAGAGATATTCCCCTTTAAAGTTGACCCTCCAAATCGCATTTTTTGTGATTTTCGAATTTTGATACGATTGCTCTAAAATTCGGGTTAGACCCATTTCCCACTCAATTTGACCCCATGAATAAGAATATGAAGTCGAATTTCTGAAATCATGCACAGATTTTGAGATATATGGAAATTACAATTATAGGTGTTTTTGAAGCACATTTTTGGGGTCGTTTCATTAAGGTTGGTTTTCTGAACCCCGAGTTTACTTTTGGCATTCTGTACTCTTATGCAAATGATCTTATATTGTTGTCATGTGTTGGGTCTCTCTGTTAGTGTTAGTATGTTTGTGTGCTTGTTTTAATTTGATAATCTTTCCTGTATTGCGTATATTGCTGAATTCCCATAATTTCGTGCCTTAAAATTGGTTAAATCTTATGGGGTTGTGCTTGCATGTTGTTGGGTCTAGTCGGGTGAAGTCTAAGTAACCCGTAGTTGTGCCAAATGATGTAATTTGCCCAATGATAGAGCGGGTGACGTCATTCTGAAGGGAAAAACTCGTCAAATGGCCAAATTTGGAAAAACCGAGAGAAGTCTGAGTATCCCGGGGTAATGGTGTTATTGGTCTTATTTTAATTTGACTAGTGCATGCTTATATTTTGTTTTCGAGGGTTGCGGGGTCAAATTTGAGAAGTTGGGTTGAAAGTAGGCACGTTGGGACGTTTGGTGAGGTGGGTCAAGCTCGCCGAAAGTCCCCATCTCGCCTTTAATTTCATGCTAAATGAGTAGTTTTGTTCAGTAACTTTTGGCGAGAAGCTTGAGGTCGCCAAAGGCACTCAGTGACTCACCGAAAGTCTTTTGGTTCACCCTTTGTCTGCACCCCTGAACCCTTTATGCACTGTAACTTTCGGCGGGCTAACCCTTGCTCACCGAATGTTGTCGGCGATCACTACAACAAATATGATATATAGCTACGAAATTATTAGCTACGACATGAGATTCGTACTAATTGTTCACTTTTAGTGACAAAAGTTACTTTTCGTGCTTAAATATATGAGATAGATACTTTTAGTGACAAAACATAAAAGTTCGTAGTAAAGTATTGTCCACTAATGTTTCCCACCAAAAAATAAATTGGCGCCATTTATTTAGTATTGTTAGTCACGAATTTAAAGTTACCAGTGACACATTATTTTGTCACTAATGATGTATCTAATTCGTGATAAATTATTTTTTATCTTAAAATTAATTAATCTTTGGACACAAAATAATTTCGTCCCAAAAACTATGTTGTTATAATAGTGACTAATTAGAGTATGTAGTTAAAAATTATAAGTTTTAGCTACAAAAATTTTGATTTAATAGTGACATTTATTTTCGTCACTAATAATATAAACAACTGGTGACAATCATTTTATTATCTCTAATCAACCCATGATTTAGTGACGACAAAAAATTTTCACAAAGTATGTAAGGTGTTAATAGTGACGACTTAAAATTTGTAGTGGAATAATTCAACTATTTGCTACAAAAAAAGTTCATAGCTAAATACAAAATTTTCTTTGGCCATGATTATTCATAATTTGAGAAAATGTCATGAATGGTCCTTGAACTATTTCAAGTAGGTCTAAAATAGTCCCGTAACTATACATTTATCAGATTTAGTCCTTTAACTATTCAAAATGTTTTCAAGTTTGGTCTCTTAGGGTGTGTTTGGTATGAAGGAAAATGTTTTCATAGAAAATGTTTTCTTGGAAAACAAGTGGATTTCTAACTTATTTTCTTATGTTTGGTTGGTGCGTAAGAAATATTTTCCAGTAAATATTTTTTAATGTTTGGTTCGTGAATGAAAAACATTTTCTAGACAATATCTTGTATTTTCGTCTTGAGGCAAGAAAATACTCTTTAGGAAAGTAATATCTTTTTTAAAAAAATTTGAAGGGTGGTGGGGGGGGAGGGGTAAAAAAATTTAAAATTTGAAATATTTATCAAAAACATTTTTTCTAAAATAAATTATGTGATGGGGGTGACCTAGGGGGGAGGTGTTGACGTGAAAATGTATATTTTTTAAAATTTAAAATATTTATCAAAAACATTTTTTCTAAAAAAAATGACGGGGTGGCTAGGGTGGGTGGGGGGTATGAGGTGGGTGTTGGCGTAAAAATGACTTTTTTTAAAATTTGAAATATTTATCAAAAATATTTTTTCTAAAAAAAAAAAAATTGGCGCAGTGGCCTAAGTGAGGGTGGCGTTGAAATGAAATTTTTTAAATTTAAAATATTTGTCAAAAATAATTTTCTTAAAAAAATTGATGGGGGGAGGGGGTTAGCGTATTGTCTGTGGTAAAAATTGAAATTTTAAAAATTTGAATTATTTTTCGAAACCACTTTTTTGTGAGGGGGTAGGGGTAGGGGTTGGATGAGGTAAACATAATCCTAAATTTGAAATATATTTTTAAAATAATTTTTAAATTTTTTATTTATCTATGTTCGGGGGAGGGGCTGGTTTGGGGGCAGGGGTAAAAATGTATTTGGAATTCAAAATATAAGAAAATTTAATATTTTTTTTTGGATGGGGAGGGGGGTACATGTATGGTATAAACACCAATAAGCAGCAATTAAGAATAGCCTACGCTTTAGTGCATTCACTCTCTCGAGCTGAATGTGTGGAAAAGGGTTTAGGATTTACTCTCTCGAGATGAACCCATGACAACCCAATACCCACAGACCATCACATCAGTAATCTTGATTTTAAAATCTCTCTCTCGAGCAAGCCAAAAACACAAAGGTAGAGTTGCATTTGCAACACCAACCCTTTAGATTAAGCCACAATTACTGAATGAAATCACTTTTAAACAGTATTTAAACTATCAATTACCAATACCCAGCAGCTAAATCAACCCATAATCACATAATCACACCCAGGAATTGGAGTTTTAGCTAGACATCATAAGAAGATAAAAAAATCATTACCAAATTGTGTTTCCATCAACTGGGTAAGATTAATTTCGTCTTTACAAAGGTCAAGATTGAAGAATCTCAAAGACCCACTTCCAATTTCTCAAAAATGGAAATCTTCAAATCTTCAAAGCTAAGAAAATATTGTCTTAATACTCTCTGTTCTAAGTTCTCCAAAAAATGATTCTAAATTGAAAGCTAGATAGATAGATAGATGATAGATAGATACAAAACTAAATATTCAAAAATGTATTTATAGTCGTCAAAAATGTGCTGCGAAGGACCATTCAGCGCAATAAGTCGAGATCGCCGATCCACTCAGTGATCCGTCCTTTGGTCAATTTCATCGCCTTTTTGCTTTGGCCCTCAGCAACGTCAAGTTTTGTAACTTTGGGCGATATAGCACTGCATCGCGGAACCGTTCGGCGACTCGCCGACTACTCCTTTCTATTGCCGACTTGATTTTCTACTTCATGGCTTGGCACACTAGAACTTTAGGCAAGATCATGGCCATTCAGCGACTCGCCCAATGGGTTAGGCGATTATCAGGCCTTCTTTTCTTCGTTCTTTCAGCTGCCTTGTTCCTTTTTTTCTCATTAGTGTCCATGCTTTGTTCCTCAATCCAACTACCTGAAAATCAAGGATTTACACCAATTATTGGCACAAAATATGCATTTGAGGATACTAAATCTATTAAAATAAAGCTCAAATGAGTCCAAATCGTGGACTCATCAACACCCCCAACTTAAACTTTTGTTTGTCCTCAAGTAAAACTCAAGTTCAGAAGTTCAAAAAGGATGTCTCAAAAAGTGCTACACAAGACTCAATCATGAATGCACACAAAAAGACTCAACTTACTCATACAAGGATCAACTGTGCACTCAAAGATTCAAGTTGTGACTCACGATTATCAAAGATTCTCAAGTTCACAATACTTGTTTCAGATGCAAGTTCAAGCTCAAAGGTACTCAAATGCCCTCACACAAAGAATGATTCCATATTCACATACAATGGTTTACAATTTAAAGCTCCGGAATCAAATGCAACACTCACACTCACAAAGATGAACACAATGCATGATTTCACCCATAGGTTTGCCCTTATTTTCCAACCAACAATTGTTTCAGCTCACTCAAGATAAAATAAAAATAAAAAAGGTCTTTTCAAGGCTTGTAACGGGGCTGAGTGCAAAGGTATGGTTATTTAGGCTCAATTGTTGTAATCCTCATGAAATGTGGTGTGAACAACACTTTCTTTCCTTTTCTTCATCATTTTCATTCATGCTCACAAGTTACCCCATTATTCACTTTCCATGGATTGTTGGAAACCCCATTTCTTTATACTTTCACAACTTTATTCCACAAATTTTTCATTCTTTTCTTCTTTTTCTCTCTCTTTTTTTTTTATATAAAGGATTTCCATCTTTCTCAAAGCCATGGGTCAAAGGGGACTTCTTTGCACTTCTTGATCTACCTTTTCTTTTCACCACACCCCTAACTTAGGCTTTTGGTCTAACTTGGATATTCACACAAACCACAAATCATGAGGATTATGGGTAATGGATCAAGAACGGTCACAATTCCATCAAGTTTCTTCCAAGAAAAGGTTAAGGATCAAAGGGTGTTCAAGTGGAGTTCACACACTCATAAGGTAGACCACAAAAATAGGTATAATGTCAAATTGGTTCACACTCTTCAAAGTTGCCTAAGATCATCTCAAGAGATAGCATCACTTAGTCAACCGGACCAACGGGGCAAATTCTAGGTGTCACACACATGGTTCACGATAAGCTCATCACACACAAGGCATTGACACCAATGTCAAACAAGACTCCACACTTTCGCTAGTGTGCAATGTTCATCACAAGAGACTCAATTCGATACTTGGCTAATCACAACGAGATACAAAAAATTCACATATTGTCTATGCACTTCATTTGGCCTCATCGTAGCCGCACATTCATTTTTGTTCGATTATGAGCACTACCGATACTCAAATTTGCAAGAGAACAACCACATTCAAACACAAACAAGAGGTGTTAGAATTTTTTTTCAGAAGGGTCAAAAATCATTTACAATTGAAAATAAGGAGCCACAAGCACAATCATCCACAAAAATAGTATAAAACACTACTATAGCTCAAAACCCAATATACACAAAACCATAAGTCACAAAAGGTCACAAAAGGTGGGCCTCACCCCACCACAAATAAAAACCATTTGTCCTCAAATGCAAGCAAAATAATATCCAAAAGTCAAAAAGTAAGGCAAAGAGGGAGGTAAAGAGGGATCCTGTCTAAACAATCGCCCCATCTATCAGAGCATTAGTGCCCGAAGTCACATCCACAGTATCATCCACTTTGTTAGGGTCAGCCAAAGGCATATCTGCCAAAGAGGTCTGCACAGCTGCATCGATCATAGCCTCCTCAGTCTCTATAAGGCCCTCATACGAAACCTCTTCAGCAACCTCTAGCATCTTCTCATCTATCTCTACCTCAGACTCAGGATCAGCCGCCTCCTCAACTCTAACATCACATCTGGTGGTAGTCGGAGGTATATCTGGTACATCTGGAATCTTCACGATCCCAAAAATCATGGATATGTTGGTGGACTTCAGCTGATCCACATCACTCATCAACGCAGCAATAGCGGCCTTTAAAGTCGTCACCTCCTCGGTGGACCCTTGAACACGCTCACACACCGCTATCCTAGCCGCAAGTACATCAATGGTAGCGCTTAATGGTGTCACAGCATAAGCTAGGGCAGTCTGAATCATGCTCAGAATGGAGGCCTCGAGTCTGGCAGCACGACGATCGGCAAAATGGGCAAGCTGCCCCATCCGGAGTAATGCAGCTTGAGTGAGCGGGATCCGGGAAACAGCAACAGCAGCAGCTCTAGGAGGCAATGTAGCGGAAAAGGAACTAGGGATGTCAGAAGAAACAGCACTAGAAGTACCTGAAGGCCCAAGGGATGGAGTAGGCAAAGATGCCTCTACAGGTAGTGAGTCTATGTCCACAATCGGGGAATAGTCCACCAATGTTACCTTCTTCTTCTCTGCCTCATCTTTTAAATACTCTGCCTTGATCCTCTGGATATCAGTAGAGGATGTGGGAATCACTTCCATATCCTTCTTTGCATCTCTAGGGACCCGAGCCCGTCTGTACAACTTGGTGATCAACACCGGGAAGGAAAGTGAGGTTTGGTGCTGCTTGGCCCTCATGACCATCTCTTGTGCCATAATCATCCCCAGATTGATCCGCGTCTCATCAATAATGTAGCCCAGACAGGCTGTCTTGGCAAGGCGGAGAATTGACTCATTTTGGGATGGCATGATAGTACTGTTGATGAAGCCAAACAAGAACTTCGCAGCTACATTCAGGTCTTTCTTTTCTATTGGAGCCCCTGCCTCCAACCACATTGGAGTGCCATCAGATATCAACGGAGTTAACCACTCCAGCGTCTTTGTCCTGATCATATGCATGCAATCATCTTCAAGTCTCGTAGTGCACTATAGGATAGCATTGATGGCAGTAAAATGACACTGCACCCTCCTCCCCCGGACAACTACATAGTCAACCAGTTTAAATGTTATTGCATGCTTCTTTCTATGTGTTATCAAGGCCCCATAAGCAGCGTAGAACTCCTGGACCCAATTTGGAATATACGGGCAACAGGGTTTGGTGAAGATCTGGAAATTATGAGACTTCAGACGGCTCATAATCTCTGGGTACCTGTCGATGACCTTATCAGTGGACAAACGCTTCTCCTCAATGATTGTCCTTAGCCCCTCATTCTTTAATCTGTTCATAGACTTGGGAGGAGGACCTTGTACTGGTGGTGCTAAGACCACAGTATGCTCTAGAACTGGAGGAAGAGTAGTGGTGGGCTGAGGAGTGCTGATCCTAGACGGATCATTCATCCTGTTTTATCTCAGCTCAGCCCTCTGTGCTGCCAATATTTCATCATCTTCAGGCTCTGAAGCTATAGCTTAATCCTCCCAGTGCTCACCCTCACTCGTAGAAGTGGTGAGGTGAATGGCGTAGGTGTCGTCATTGTTGAAAATGGCCTCCGGTGATGCAGGTGTCTTTCCTTTTCCCTTGCCTTTCCTACCAGTTGTGGGAAGTTTGGTGGCCTTGTCTTTGGATGCAACTGCATCCTCAGTGATTTTTATTCCTTTTGCCCTTTTTTGGGGTGGCATGTCCCTACCAGCAACCTCTGGTCTAGCCATGTTTGCAAAAACATCAAGAAAAGTTAGAAATAATTCAACCAAATGCATAGAAAAAGTAGTTGCAGACAGACTGGTCGAACCGGTCGGCGAGTTGCCGAATCTCTTTGGCGAGCTAGATTGGGCTCGCCAAAAGGATTGGCACAAAAATCTCAGAAAATTTGGCATGCTGGTGATGGAAGGGCTTTTCGGCAAATCGCCGACAGCATTCGGTGAGCAAGGATTAGTCCACTGAAAGTTATAGTGCAATTAAGGGATAGGGCACAGACAAAGGGCGACCAAGAATGACTTTCGGCGAGTCGCCGAGTGCTTTCGGCTACCTCAGGCTTCTCACCAAAAGTTACAGAACCCAACCACTCATTTAGCATGAAATTAAAGGCGAGATGGGGAATTTCGATAAACCGTCGAGTGGTTCGGCGAACTCGACCTAGCTCGCCAAACGACCCAACGTGTCTACTTTTAACCCAACTTCTCAAATTCAACCCTACAACCCTCAAAAACAAAATCAAAGCATGCACTAATCAAATTAAGCTTAG
Organism: Solanum stenotomum; assembly: GCF_019186545.1. NCBI lineage: Eukaryota > Viridiplantae > Streptophyta > Magnoliopsida > Solanales > Solanaceae > Solanum > Solanum stenotomum. The sequence continues at coordinate 24,702,742 of NC_064288.1, forward strand.
ACCCAATACACCCATGCCCTCGGGATACTCAGACTTCTCCCGGTTTAGCCAAAATTGGCCATCTGATGAATTTTTCCCTTATGAATGACGTCAACCGCTCCATCATTGGGAAAAATACGTCATTTGTCACAAATATGGGCTACTTAGACTTCACCCGACTAGATCCAACAACATGCAAGCACAACCCCATAAATTTTAAAGCATAAAATCATAGAAATTCAACATTAAAGGCATTACGAGCAAAATTTTCAAATTAGCACAGGTACACACAAACACAATTATAATCAGAGAGGCCCAGCACACATCACTAAGATAAGATCATTACAAATGAGTACAAAATCGCTAAATAAACTTGGGGTTCGGAAAACCAACCTTAGATGTCGAATAATCAAGATTGAAATGCTAGGCGGCAAAGTAATCCACTCTGAACACCCAATCAATGACTCAAATACGATAAAAATGCAAGAAATATAGCAAATATTATGTGGGTGTGAGTTTGGAAAGTTCAAAAGTGAGGGAAACTGAAAGAATTGGAAGTTTAAACCTTTGGCTTTTAAAAACCGTCCAGTTCTTAGCCATTCGGCGACGTTAGTTTTGCTCGACGACCCAATCAGTGACACGCCGAGTGGGCACTTACCTCGTCGAGTTTTACAGGACCTCCAGTTAATGTGAGGGTCCAAACGATGGACTAGATCGTGATCGTCGACCTGGTCGGTGACTCGCCAAGTTGCTCGTGGGCTCGCCGAGTTTTACATACTCCAATTTAAAATTATCTTGATCCTAACGGTGGTCTAAGTCGGGCTCGCCGACCTCTTCGGTAATGCGCCGACTAGACTCTTTGCTCGCCAACCTGCACTTTTCAAACACTTTCCACACTTTGAGCTGCACAATCAACATACCATTATTTCAAAGTTAAAATGAAAGAAAATAAAACTTGGGTTGCCTCCCAAGCAGCGCCTTAGTTAACGTCACGGCACGATGCAAGTCCACACTCAAACCTTATTCTAGGGGTTAGCCACAGTATCACTAGGCAAATGCCCTTGCTGTCTCTGGTTCAAATGAGATGAGATATGACCCATTTGGGTCTCCAATTGCTTGATCGATACTGAATGGGAGGTAACAGTCTGGCTAAGGGTCGACACATCTTCTTTTATTTCTTTCAAAATCTTATCAGACCCCTCAACTTTGTTAAGGACACGAGAAAGCATATCATCAGACCGGCCACCTTCCAAATCCTTTGGCTTTTGGTACTCATGGGGAGGCACATACCTATCCTTCTCCCCATCCTTCCAATTGGGATTTTGGCCCCTCCATCCCTAATCTAACCTAGGTTACCACCCTACCTCGGGTAGTTTGAACGATAACCACCACCTTGGTTGGCTAGGAAATTCACCTCTTCATTGTACAAAGTCTCAAACTTAACCTCATAAGGATTAGCACACCCAACACCCACGACATTGATATCTCGAGCACCAACTCCCATGACATTTTTGGACAAAATGTCAAGTTATGTCATGATCTTGGCCATGTTCTGGTCCCTTTCTTGGTCTTTCTCTATCTGCAACTTCGTCAATTTAAACTTGAGAGGGGAGACCTGGTCTTCAAGGATGTACCACGCCCGATTTATGGTAGTCATGCCATCCAAGAGCTGAGTTGTTATCACATAAGGTTGTTGCATCAAACTTCGAGGAGAAAGTTGATCAGCAACACCCTTATTTACCAAGTCAAGACACCGGTAAAAATACCGCAGCAACACGTTGCTAGGCAAGCCATGAGTTGGGCATTGAAGCACCAACTTCTTGAATCACAGCCAAGTTTCATGAATTAGCTCGCCTTCTAGACGCTTGAAGCTCTGAATGTTGTCCCGAATAGTCATCAGCTTTGAATGAGGGAAAAACCGCACTTGAAATGCGGTGACCAACTCCTCCCACGAAGTGATTGACTCACATGGAAATCCAGCCAGCCACTTACATGCCTCTCCCATCAAAGAGAACGGGAACAACCTCAACCAGACCAACTCTTGGGAGATGTTCTTTAAGGAGAATGGTCTGCATACATCCACAAAGTTTCTAATATACTCATGGGGATCTTCATAAGCCAAAACACTGAACAGCCCCTTCAATTGCAAGAGTTGCAACATAGTACTTGTGATGTGGAACACGGCATTTCCTTCGGCCGCAGGCAAGCGAATGGCACCAATACCACTCATAAGATAGGGGTCCTTAGCATTAGGCTCGTTGACATTGTTGAGGTTTATGATATCATCTAGATGGCCTACTTGGCTACCATTGATGTCATTCACACTCATACTTCCTGTTTCAAAATACAAACAAGAAAAACAAAACTAAAATTAAGTAAGTTCGACTATAATTAACAAGAATAAAATCCAACTTAACTAAAAAATCTCAAGTAATACCACTCCCCGACAGTGGCGCCCTTTTGATTTCACGTATCAGGACACTTCATCCAATACTAAGTGCCAACGATCATTAGTCAGTAATATAGCCCAACTAAGTGAGTTGGGGTCGAATCCCACAGGGATTGGTCCGTATTTGAGAATCAATAGAAAAGCATGAATATGTTCAAGTCAATCATAGGTAAAAACATTTACGAATAAAAGCATGGTTCAAGTTTGGGGTGACACAAGTGTCAAATTGTAACATCTCGCAATTTGAACTAACTAGGAAGAAGCTAATAATTGGAAATAGTCATTTTTGGAAAGAATGAAAATCTGGAAATTTGTTTAAGTTAGGAAAAGTTGAGTTTTGGTCAACTTCAAACAGCCATAACTCCTAGATCATGATGAGTTAGGTGTACTTCCAAATATGGTTGGAAAGCTCTTGGAATGATATTTCCAACTCTGTTGAGTTTGCGCGATTCCGAGTTTGTCTGAGTAAGTTATGCCCTTTGGAAGTTGGGCTGTTGGATTAAGGAAATTCTAATTCGGATTTTAGAAGGGTAATTTAGTCTTTTCCTTACCTAATTATTCTAATTCGCTTTTAGGAGATTAATTGGGGTAAAACCAGATTTTGGTTAGTTTAGAAAAGTTAGAGTTCACGCTAGGGCTTGGAGAAAAGAGAAAAGAGGAAAAAGGAAAAAGGAAAAAGGAGAAGAGGAAGCGAGATTCGTCGACTTCGTCAAGGATAGCTTGTGGATTTCGTTGGGGGTGATCCCTAAAAAGGTATATGAGATCATATAGCATTGGATTAGTTCACCCACACGCCAACCATAATTCAATTCAGCGAATTTAAGTCTTTGAAAGTTTAGAAATTGAGTTCTTGATGAACAATGTTTAAAATTTTGTTGAATTCTTGTGGATTGTGTTGTTGAAGTTTCTTGATGATTTGATTCATGTTTTCAGATGTAATTTCAAGTTGAATCTATTATATATTGAGGGTATTAATGATTCTAAGTGTTTGAGGAAAGAAACATTGAAGTTTATAGGGTTTAGAGGTGAAAAACGAGCAAGAAAAGTCGTCAAACACCTAGGGAAGGGGGTGGGGAGTCGCGCCAGCCAGCGCGCTCCAAAAGGGTCTCTGAAGTTTACCCCTTGGGGCGATGCGCTAGTTAGAGCGCCCCAACATATTCTTTGAAGTTTGAGGGTTGGTGCCCCGCACCTCTCAGAGCTCCAGGGATGCCAGTTCTACCCATTCCTCCCCTATCTTTTCGTACTAGTTCCTTAGTGATGTACCTATATTTTCTAGTTGATTCCAACACTCTAAGGTACGTATAAAAATCATGAAATCATCCATAAACATGAGATCATGAACCTTGAATCCATACTTCAATTCAAGGAAAGTTAAGAGTCAAGTCTAGAAGTTAAGAAGCAAGTCAAGAGAAGCTTACAAAGTTTTCAAAAGTCTTTCACAAACGTTTTAACTTTGTTATTAAGACTTAAAGTTCAAGTTAAGCAAAGAGTAAAGTTTGAAGTGCATTTTCTTCAAAAGAGTATATCAGGACTATGTATTTCCAAAGAGTAAATATTTTCACAATTAAACAAGAAAGGAAATTGAGATTTCCAAAAGAGACTTTGAGCTAGTTTTCAGTAAATAGTAAGAGTAAAGTTCATTCTTCAAAGATTATACGGGAACTAAGTATTCCCAAGAGATAAAATGTTTTCACATTTGAGCAAGAAAGGAAACTGAGATTTCCAAGAGACCTTTTAAGCTATGTCTTTGAGTAATTATCTCAAACTAAAGAAAGAGTTCTGTTTTTACAAACATATGAGCTAAAGTATATTTTGGGAATAGTATTGAGCACTGATATGGGGACGAGCTTGAGTTCAGATAACTCACATCTCTATAAACCGTGTAGCCATCATGGGTAGAGACGGGTCATATTTTTAGATGAATCATTTAATGCTTTTTAGCATAGACTAGTGGATCCAATTAGTGAGTTAGGTCCTATACCCCCGGCAAGGTATAGGATGATCCTTGGCAGCATGAGGTAAAGTGTTGTATCATTACTATAGCTCTAAAGTGATGGTTGTCGGTTAGAGAAACTCCCACAACAGTATTTTGTATTTTTATATACATCAGTTTATTTGTATTTTTACGACATCTTAGAGTTATATGTATCTTTGCATACACACAGAGTTGACATCATGTTTTAAACAGTTTTTCTTTACATTGCACTTGTTTTTAAACTGCTTTATATTGAAATGAGTTTAGTTGTGTTGAGTTGAGTTAAGCCAGGTAAGTTCTTTAGTTCCTTTCATACTCTTTTCAAGCTTAAGTAGTGTTTAGCATTCCAACTCGCATACTCTTACATTCAATGTACTGATGTCAGTTGGTCTGCATCGTCTTATGATGCAAACGCAAGTAACCAGGATCAGCATCCAGCGCATTGTTGATCCAGTTAAGCTTCAGAGTTGTTGGTGAGTCTCCTTGCTTCCGGAGGATCCCCTTTTTTCATTACTTTATCATTTTAGTTCATTAATATGTCATGGGCCTGTCTCGACATCCATCTCAGTTGTTTTAGAGGCTTCATAGATAGTCAGTCAGATGTTAGTTCATTCGTTATCATTTTGTTATTGGCTTATGTTCATATTTGAGTTGCCATTTTGGCTAAGTTAAATATTTATTTTTAAAACATTATTAGTTTATTTTGAGACATGTTGAGTTATCTTGCATTTGGATTCTTTTTCTTTTGTCTAAGTCTTCCGTTGAGTAAGTAAGTCAGGCCAAGGGTTTGCTTGGGGCCATTATGGTTCTCGAGTGCCGTCCACGTCAAGGATGTAGGCTCGGGGCATGACAAACTTGCTATCGGGCCATTATGGTTCTCGAGTGCGAGTCACCGAATTGACATGCACCGCCCTTTGTTCCAGTACGCGAAACCTTGAAGGAAGTGGATCGAAAGGCGAGGAAAGAAGTCGTCGGTAAGTCACCGATTAGTTTCGTAAAGCAGTACTATACCGCCCAATGATCCAGAATACGAGGATGTTGAAGGCAAGACATTGAAGGCGATGAGTTCATTAAAAGGCTGATCGCCGAGTTCATCGGTGATCTCGACTAATGTTGCCGAACAATCCTCTGCAGCATAATCTGTGAAAACTATAAATACTAGTTAGAGTTGTAGTCTTAGTGTGGAACATTTTAGAGTAATAATTATTATTAGTCTATAGTATTTTTTCTCTCAAGTTTGGAGAGGGTTTTGTGGAGACTTGAAGAAAGGAGTTCATCTTCCCCAAGTTGGAAGTGGGTCTTCTTTATTCTTCTTCCGTAGCTTAATTCAAGGTTTAATTTCTTATACCCAGTTGATTTCTTTATCATGTTAGGTATAATTTCTTATTTCTTGATGTGTGGCTAAAAAACCCCATTCTTGGGGTGTGATTTAGCAAATATGGGTTGATATTCTTGTTGGGTCTTGCTTGCTGATAGGTTAGATGTATTTTAATGGTGATTTCACCTAGTGATTGTGGTTTAATCTAAAGGGTTTGTATTTGCAAATACAAAGTCACCCATGTGTTTTCGTCTTGCCCGAGAGGGAGGTCGCGAAACTGAAACCACTAGACTGATGGCCTAAGAAGTGGGTCGACATGAGGTTTAGCCCGAGAGGGTGAGCCCTAGTCTCATATCCTAACACTCAGCTTGAGAGAGTGAGTGGGGTAAGGCGTAGGCTGGTCTTCATGCGGCAAATGGGTGTCCGAGAGGAACGCATTTGAAACGGGGTAAGTTGCCCGAGAGGGAACTTATTTCCATTTAAAGCTTAGCCTAGTCACTATTGTCTTGCAAATTTCCTATTGAAAGCATGTACCTAATGATTTATCTCAACTTGTATTGCGGTCACATCCCAAGAACCTTCCCCATACTTGATTTTCTTGTTTATTTTGTTGTTTTATCACGTGTTACAAAACCCCTTTTGATATTTGACACTTCTGTGTCACCCCCTTTAATATACAATGTATTTTATTGCAAATGTTTTTAGCTACGACTAATTCAAACGAAATTCTAATTGGCTATTGATTCTCAAAACCGCTCTCTTGGGACACGACCCCAACCCTTGGTTAGGTTACTATATTATCGACGATAATAGACACTCATTCAGTAGGATAGTGTCATTGGTCACGATTAGCATAAATTACCGTCAGTTGAACAAGGTTACCATCAAGCATAGTATCCTCTTCCAAGAATTGATGATCTTTTCGATCAGCTTCAGGGTTCTTTGTGTTTCTCGAAGATAGACCTCAGATCTTTCTACCATCAGTTAAGAGTAAGGGAATGTGATATTCCAAAAATAACATTCAAGACCCGTTATGGTCATTATGAGTTTCTAGTCATGTCCTTTGGTTTGACCAATGCGCCTGCAGCATTCATGGACCTTATGAATATAGTTTTCAAACATTATTTAGATATGTTTGCTATCGTTTTCATTGATGACATACTAATCTATTCAAGGAATGAGGTAGATCATGCTAGTCATCTCAGAATAGTTCTTCAGACTTTGAAAGATAAAGAGTTATATGCCAAGTTCTCTAAATGTGAGTTTTGTCTTGAGTCTGTGACATTCTTAGGTCACATTGTGTCTGGAGAGGGAATTAAAGTTGATACGCAAAAAATTGAGGCAGTACAGAATTGGCCTAGACCCACATCTTCAACTGATATTAGGAGTTTCTTGGGTTTGGCTGAATATTATAAAAGGTTTGTTGAGGGATTTTTATCTATTTCATCTCCTTTGACCAAGTTAACTTAGAAGACAGTGAAATTTCAATGGTCTGAAGCTTGTGAGAAAAGCTTTTGGGAATTGAAAAAGAGGTTGACTACTGCCCAGTGTTAACTTTACCAAATGGTACTCAAGATTTTGTGGTGTAGTGTGATGCATCTAGAGTTGGTTTGGGTTGTGTGTTAATGTAGAATGGCAAGGTTATAACTTATGCCTCCAGACAGTTGAAAGTTCATGAGAAGAATTACCCAACCCATGACTTAGAGTTGGTTGTTGTAGTATTTGCTTTGAAAATATGGCACCATTACCTTTATGGTGTTCATGTGGATGTGTTCACCGATCACAAGAGTCTTCAATATATGTTTAGTCAGAAAGAGCTTAGTATCAGACAAATGAGGTGGTTAGAATTACTCAAGGATTATGACATGAGTATTTTTTACCACCCAGGTAAGACTAATGTTGTTGTTAATGCCTTAAGCAGGTTGTCTATGGGTAGTACCGCCCATGTTAAGGAAGAAAAGAGAGAGTTAGCAAAAGATGTGCATAGACTTGTACGCCTGGGAGTCAGACTTATGGATTCCACAGAAGGAGAAGTAGTGGTGATGAATGGGGCTGAATCATCATTAGTGTCAGAAGTAAAAGGCAACCAAGACCAAGACCCTATTTTGCTTGAATTGAAGACAAATGTTCATAAGCAAAAGGTAATAGCTTTTAAACAAGGGGGAGATGGCATACTGAGATATCAAGGTAGATTGTGTCTACCAATGGTAGATGGACTCCAAGAGAGGATCATGGAGGAGACTCATAGCTCTAGATATTCCATTCATCTGGGTTCCACAAAGATGTATCGTGATTTGAAAGAGGTATATTGGTGGAACAGTATAAAGAAGGGCATTGCAGAATTTGTTACTAAGTGTCCAAATTGCCAACAAGTTAAAGTGGAGCACCAAAGGCCCGGTGGGTTGGCTCAGAATATAGAACTTCCAGAATGGAAGTGGGAGATGATTAATATGGACTTCATCACAAGGTTACCAAGGTCTCATAGGCAGCATGATTCTATTTGGGTGATTGTCGATAGAATGACAAAATCAGCCCACTTTTTGCTGGTAAAGACTACCCACTCAGCAGAAGATTATGCTAAGCTTTATATTTAAGAGGTGGTAAGACTTCATGGGGTTCCGGTCTCCATTATTTCAGATAGGGGTGCACAATTTACTGCACAGTTCTGTAAATCTTTTCAGAAGGGTTTGGGTTCAAAGGTGAACTTGAGTACTGCTTTTCGCCCTCAGATTGATGGGCAAGCAGAGTGCACTATTCAGACCTTAGAGGATATGTTGAGGGCTTGTGTGATTGATTTCAAGGGTAATTGGGATGATCACCTACCTCTTATTGAGTTTGCTTATAACAAGAGTTACCACTCTAGCATCCAAATTGCTCCATATGAAGCCATTTATGGGAGAAGATGCAGATCTCCTATTGGATGATTTGAAGTTGGTGAAGCAGGGTTGACAGGACCAGATTTAGTTCACAAGCTATGGATAAGGTGAAAGTGATTCAAAAGAGGTTGAAAATGGCACAGAGTCGTCAAAAATCCTACACTGATGTTAGGAGGAGGGAGTTAGAGTTTGAAGTAGATGATTCGGTATATCTAAAAGTCTTACCTATGAAGGGTGTTATAAGGTTTGGTAAGAAGGGGAAACTTAGTCCCCGGTATATTGGACCTTATCGAATATCCAAGAGGATTGGCAATGTAGCTTATGAGTTGGAGCTACCCCAAGAGTTAGTCGCGGTTCATCCGGTGTTTCACATCTCCATGTTGAAGAAGTGCATGGGCGATCCTTCATTTATCATACCAACTGAAAGTATTGAGATCAAGGATAGCTTATCTTATGAGGAGATTCTTGTTCAGATTCTAGATCGCTAAGTTGAGAACAAAAGAGGTAGCATCCGTCAAAGTCCTTTGGAGGAACCAATTTGTTGAGGAGGCTACTTGGGAAACTAAGGAGGATATGAAGAAGAGATATCCACATCACTTTGATTCCGGAGAAAATGGAGACCAAGGTACTAATTTTCTTCTTAGTACTCCTAAAACTTGTGAGTGAGCATGTTGTTTGTTAGCATTTGCTTGTTGGGTGTTTGAACTTGATGTTACACCCTTAGCCTAGTAAGAGTAATCTCATTCAAGGATGAATGTTCTCAAGGGGGAGATATTGTAACATCTCGCAATTTGAAATAACTAGGAAGAAGCTAATAATTGGAAATAGTCATTTTTTGAAAGAATGAAAATCTGGAAATTTGTTTAAGTTGGGAAAAGTTGAGTTTTGATCAACTTCAAATGGCCATAACTCCTAGATCAGGATCAGTTAGGTGTACTTTCAGATATGGTTGGAAACTTATTGGAATGATCTTTCCAACGCCACAGAGTTTGCACGATTCCGAGTTTATATGAGTAAATTATGCCCTTTGGAAGTTGGGCTGTTTAATTAAGGAAAGTCTAATCCGGATTTTAGAAGGGTAATTTAGTCTTTTCCTTACCTAATTATTCTAATTCGCTTTTAGGAGATTAATTGGGGTAAAACCAGATTTTTGTCAATTTAGAAAAGTTAGAGGTCACGCTAGGGCTTGGAGAAAAGAGAAAGGAGAAGAAAAAGCAAGATCCGTCAACTTCGTCAAGGATAGCTTGTGAATATCGTCGGGGGTGATCCCCAAAAAGCAATGTGAGATCACATAGCGTTGGGTTAGTTCTCTCACGTGCCAACCGTGATTCAATTCTGCGAATTTAAGTCTTTGAATGTTTAGAAATTGAGTTCTTGATAAACATTATTGAAAGTTTCATTGAATTCTTTTGCGTTGTGTTGTTGAAGTTTCTTGATGATTTGATTCATGTTTCCGAGTGTAATTTCGAGTTGAATCTATTGTATATTGAGGGTATTAATGATTCTAAGTTTCTGGGGAAAGAACCATTGAAGTTTAGAGGGTTTAGAGGTGAAAAATGAGCAAGAAAAGTCGTCAAACACCTGGGGAAGGGGGTGGGGAGTCGCGCCAGCCAGTGCGCCCCAAAAGGGTCTCTGAAGTTTACCTCTTGGAGCGATGCGCCAGCTAGAGTTCCCCAACATGTTCTCTGAAGTTTGAGGGTTGGCGCCCCGCGCCTCTCAGAGTGCCAGAGACGCCACTTCTCCCCATTCCTCCCCTATCTTTTCGTACTAGTTCCTTAGTGATGTACATATGTTTTCTAGTTGATTCCAACACTCTAGGGTACGTCTAAACATCATGAAATCATCCATAAACATGAGACCATGAGCCTTGAATCCATACTTCAATTCAAGGAAAGTTAAGCGTCAAGTCTAAAAGTTAAGAAGCAAGTCAGGATAAGTTTATAAAATTTTCAAAAGTCCTTCACAAACGTTTTAACTTTGTTTTAAGACTTAAAGTTCAAGTTAAGCAAAGAGTAAAGTTTGAAGTGCATTTTATTCAAAAGAGTATATCGGGACTATGAATTCCTAAAGAGTAAATATTTTCACATTTAAACAAGAAAAGAAATTGAGATTTCCAAAAGAACCTTTGAGCTAGTTTTCAGTAAAGAGTAAGAGTAAAGTTCATTCTTCAAAGATTATACGGGAACTAAGTATTCCAAGAGTTAAATTGTTTTCACATTTGAGCAAGAAAGGAAACTGAGATTTCCAAGAGAGCTTTAAAGCTAAGTTTTTGAGTAATTATCTCAAACTAAAGAAAGAGTTTTGTTTTTACAAACATATGAGCTAAAGTATATTTTGGGAGTAATATTGAGCACCGATATGGGGACGAGCTTGAGTTCAGATAACTCACGTCTTCATAAACCATGTAGTCATCATGGGTAGAAAGGGTCATACTTTTTAGATGAATCTCTTAATGCTTTTTATCATACACTAGTGGATCCACTTAGTGAGTTAGGTCATATACCCCCGGAAAGGTATAGGATGGTCCTTAGCAGCATGAGGTAAAGTGTTGTATCATCACTATACCTCTTAAGTGATGGTTGTCGGTTAGAGAAACTCCCACAGCAGTATTTTGTATTTTTATATACATCAGTTTATTTGTATTTTTACGTACATCTCAGAGTTATATGTATCTTTGCATACACACCGAGTTGACATCATGTTTTAAACAGTTTTTCTTTATATTGCACTTGTTTTTAAACTGCTTTATATTGAAATGAGTTCAGGTGTGTTGAGTTGAGTTGAGCCAGGTAAGTTCTTCAGTTCCTTTCAGATTTTTTTCAAGCTTAAGTTGTGTTTAGCATTCCAACTCGCATACTCGTACATTCAATGTACTGATGTCAATTAGCCTGCATCGTCTTATGATGCAGACGCAGGTAACTAGGATCAGCATCCAGCGCATCTTTGATCCGGTTGAGCTTCAAAGTTGTTGGTGAGCCTCCTTGCTTCCGGAGGATTCCCCTTTTTCATTACTTTATCATTTTAGTTCACTAGGATGTCATGGGCTTGTCCCGACATCCATCTCAGTTGTTTTAGACGCTTCATAGATAGTTAGTCAGATGTTAGTTCATTCGTCATCATTTTGTTATTGGCTTATGTTCAGTTTTGAGTTGCCATTTTGGCTAAGTTAAATGTTTATTTTTAAAACATTATGAGTTCAGTTTGAGACATGTTGAGTTATCTTGTATTTGGATTCTCTTTCTTATGTCTAAGTCTTCCGCTAAGTAAGTAAGTCAGGCCAAGAGTTCGCTTAGGGCCAGTAATGGTTCTCGAGTGCCGGCCACATCCAGTGTGTAGGCTCGGGGCTTGACACAACTAACAGGGGGTTTTGGTTTAAACTATCAGCTACAATAGTAAATAACACGAAAATAACAAGTATAGAGACGGGTTCTTGGGATGTGATTGGATTATGGGCAAAGGTAGACAGATGGGTGATTGCAATTAATAGTAAATAGTTGTAAATCAGTGAATAAGCTACATTTTAGTAGGGAGAAACTTTCTTTCGAACAATTTAGCCCGAATCAAATTAGTTTCTCTCGAACACCAATAAGAAGTAATTAAGAACAGCATACGCTTTAGTCCATTCACTCTCTTGAGCTGAATGTGTGTAAAGGGTTTAGGATTCACTCTCTAGAGCTGAACCCATGACAACCCAATACCCACAGACCATCAAATCAGTAATCTTGGTTTTAAAACCTCTCTCTCGAGCAAGCCAAAAACACGAAGGTAGAGTTGCATTTGCAACTACAACCCTTTAGATTAAGCCACAATTACTGAATGAAATCTCTTTTAAACAGCATTTAAACTATCAATTAACAATACTCAGCAGCTAAATCAACCCATAATCACATAATCCCACCCCAAGAATTGGGGTTTTAGCTAGACATCATAAAATGATAAAAGTAGTTACCAAATTGTGTTCCCATCAACTGGGTAAGATTAATTTCGTCTTTACAAAGGTGAATATTGAAGAATCTCAAAGACCCACTTCCAATTTCTCAAAAATGGAAATCTTCAAATCTTCAAAGCTAAGGAAATATTGTCTCAATACTCTCTGTTCTAAGCTCTCCAAAAACTGATTCTAAATTGAAAGCTAGATAGATAGATAGATGATAGATAGATATTGAACTAAATATTCACAAATGTATTTATAATCGCCAAAAATATGTTGCGAAGGACCATTCAGCGCAATAAGTCAGGATCGCCGATCCACTCGGCGATCCGCCCTTTGGTCGATTCCATCGCTTTTTTGCTTTGGCCTTCAGCAACTTCAAGTTCTGTAACTTTGGGAGATACAGCACTGCACCGCAAAACCGTTCGGTGACTCACCGACTGCTCCTTTTGTATCACCGACTTGATTTTCTCCTTCATGTCTTGGCACACTGAAACTTTAGGCGAGATCATGGTCATTCGACGACTCGCCCAATGGATTAGGCGATCATCAGGCCTTCTTTTCTTCGTTCTTTCAGCTGCCTTGTTCCTTTTTTGCTCATTAGTGTCCATGCTTTGTTTCTCGATCCAACAACCTAAAAATCAAGGATTTACATCAGTTATTGACACAAAATATGCATTTGAGGACACTAAATCTATTAAAATAAATCCCAAATGAGTCCAAATCATGGACTCATCAAGAATCAAACACATTATACCAAACCTGCAGCCTCTAGAAAGTAACACCCTACTCGCCGACGTAGCAAAACCTCATAAATTCTTCATGTCGCACAAGTGGATTTTTCATCAATCATTTTGCTTCAGATTATTCCATAAAATATGCCTGTAAACAGCCCACTTGGCTGGTGAATTTCCACCTTAAACTACCAATATATGTCATAATCTTCATCAATAAAAATAAGCTAACACTATATGTGAGCAACCAATCAAAAAATAAGAATAAGCTACACTATATCTGAACAACCAATTAAAAATTATGTTACATTCATTTATCGTTATACAAAAAGACAAATGTTGCATGCAAAGGGTCACTTGTTGAATTCATTGACTATTGGAATTATGCCAACCTCCTAAAAGCATCTAATCAATTAACTAAGCAACGTCCAACATTCTCAAACCACAAATCTACACTAATAATTATAGGGTAATACTAAATCATAGTTCAATTTTATATGATAAAAAAAATCTCGAAACCTCTCACCCTCTGTGGACACTACGATATGTCAGCCTCGACATAGAAGCTCCCACATTCATAGTGTATGAGACAAAACTCTAAGCCACTCGTGAATTTAGCAAGGCTAATCTCCCAAGTAAAATAAAGCTAAACTCCAAAAATAGAGCACAACAAAAACATCCTTATAATTCCTCAACTTCATGCACAATGTCCAAACCAGATGTGTAAGAATGTTAAAGAGGCTACAGAAAAAAATATAATCTAGCAGATTACCACTTCAAACCAACAGAAACACCATATATGCTAATCAACATGCTTTGTACATCAAACATATCCTTACCACTCAAAATTTTGCAAGTAAACCATTATGTTGAAGAGTCGGCCTTTTATCTCTTCTGCCTCACCAAAAAAGAGACAGGTAGAATTGAAATGATTTATTGTACAAATTTCAACCAGAAGAAAACTACTTCAAAATGTAGCTCCAGACAGCAAAATAAGCTTTTGTAACAATAAGAACTAAATAAATCAATGAAACAACAGAGAACAGTTTCAGTAAAATAAACAGAGCCTTGTAGAAGAGAGGAAACCAAAAAAGGAAACAAACTAGAGAGACTCCAATAGAGTCTCATTAACTCAGTTTCATATAGTTGCTACTAATTTTTGTTCTAACCACAAAGCCAACCATCACTTTTTTGTATGACACGGTGTTATTATTTTTCTATATATTAGAAGAGACGGTTTCAACATGTTTACTATTTGTCAATTAATTTGAAAATAAGGGTTTTTCAGTCATTTTCCATTATTCTAATAAGTAATATGTTTCATTGTTTTATCTTTATGTTATGTGTCCTACACAAATTGTAAAGCTTACACGTAGTAGTCAGATATCTATCTATTTTCTCTATTTTCTCTAGACTCCCTTATCCTCTCTGTGGTAGTATTGTTCTACCAAGGTATGTATTTTTGTTAAAAGATTATGCCAAATCTTGCGTTATTAAGTTCTATTGTTTGAGTTTTGCTTTGGGATTCATCTATATCTTTCAAAATTTCTATGGAAGAAGCTTCAATTTGATTCTTGTGTCTCTAATCGGAGTAGATTGAGAATTTTTTACTTTTAGGTCTTTGTTGGTTCCTCGAATTTCAGGTGAAAATATCAAATGTAGAAAAGTTACAGATCTGATAACCCAAAAACTTGTAACTTGCGTTGTTTAACCATAGAGTTCTATTTTTTGAGTTTTACTTTAGAGTTTGATCACTCCATATTCGAGAATTTCTAATGGAAAGGTCCCAATTCAATTATTTTGTCTTCTAACTAAAGTACATAGATAATTTCTTATTTTTGGATCTTTGTTAGATCTGCAAATTTAAGATAAAAAGATGAACAATTGTACAAAAATTACAGATTTAATAGCCCAAAAAACATGCAGCTTTAATTTTTTAATCATGGACAATAAGTTTGACAAGGAAAAGAAATTATTGACATTTATTTCCCCATTTTTACCAGCACAAGAATAAAATTTCTTAATTTTTTGGATGAAGAATAACAAAACTTTATTAGTTATTGCTCTTGACGGTTTCCCTTTGCTTTTGTTGCAAAGCTATTCTATTAAGCATAGAAATAAGATACGTTTCTGGCTTGATGTACTTACATGAATGAGCATACTCGTATTTAAACATTTAAAGTTTTCTATGGCAGAACCAAAACCTCATAGCAATAATGTATTCTTTATTTATTTTTTGTGATGCTTTGTTAATTCGTAATGAATAGTAAGAATCAATGTTACCGAACATTACTGTTTTACTCCCTCCATCCCATTTTATGTGAGGTAGTTTGACTCAGCACGGAGTTTAAGAAAGAAATAAAGACTTTTAAAACTTGTGGTTCAAAATGAATGATAGAAATTTGTGTGGCTGTAAATCATTTCATTAAGAGTAAAATAGATATTTTATAGTTAAATTGTTACTTAATATATAAATATGTCATTCTTTTTGGGACTGATTAAAAAGGAAAGTAAGTCACATAAATTGGGACAGAGGGAGTATTATTTTTTGGGAAAATTAGTAAACTAGTCAAAAATCCTAGCATAATTATTAAAAACATCTATAGTTTATAAATATTAGTAAAAATGTCAAAATGTCAATATTTTAAAAAATATTGAGTATCCTAATTTAGTACCTGTTTTACCTTACCTTAATTAAAGTTTTCCAACTCATTCTCTCTCATATGTTTTCAAAGAAAAAAGTATTTTCTCTCTCACTGATTTTCCTCTTCCAATTCTTCATCTTTCAACTCTCGCTTCTCTCTCTTCCATTTTTTGGAGTTTTGTTTTCAAAAATTGAAAAATATATCTCTAAAGATATTCACAACAATTCCTTGGATTAAGGTATGCATCTTTATCCGATTTTTAGGTTGTTTACTGATTTTATTTTTGTTTAAATCTTAGAAATTGATCAATTTTGGTTAGGGTTTGAAAACCCCAAAATCATTCTCTAATGGCTGAATCTAAGAGGATTCCAAGAGGTATCCAACTAAATCAACAATTTTCTAGCGATTATATTGTCATTACAATATTTGCATGTTCAGTTGATGTTGTTAAAATAATAAAAATCATGATTTTTTATTAGTCTCAAGTATCTATAACAATTTTCTTTTGTATTCAAAACTCATTAAGTATGTGTATAGATATAAAATAGTATTGTCATTGTCTATGGATATTGTGGGTTTGTTAGTATAGATATTGTATTCCTTAATTTTTTTTATTTTTTATTTTGTATTTGTGGACATTCTGTTAGTTTTGATAATATACCCACGTACTTGGACTCTTCATATTTATGTATCCTTTTCTAGTTGTGGACATTGTAAGAGTGTTGTTTGTATCCAGTCAATTAAAGATACATATATATATATATATAGTTGTATTCATTTTTAAAGAAATAGTAATGTTATTTTAGATTGTATTCATGTTTTATTATTTGATGGTTTTGTATTAATTATGTTATATATGTTGTATGTATTTTGTGTGCAATATAGTTTGTTTTGTGATAAAACATGTTTCGGTCATTATATGAGAATCAAGTATTCGTTAACTGTTGAATCATTAATTTATTTGGAAGTTTGGACATGAAATATTTTTAAGTTTTTCGGATAATTATAATTTTTTTGGATGACGAGACAGAGTTTTACTAATACACGAGTGAATACGGATTAAGATTTGAATTTGGTGAACAAAAAATCAGAAAAAGGAACAAAGCATACGAAGAAGAAGAAAGAGAGAGTGTGTATTCATATTAATTTTTGTTTGTCAATTGTTTTTCTCTTACTCAACATTTGTATTTTTATTAAGAACATTGTATTTCTTTTCTAGTTTGTAGTCATTTCAATAGGTATGCAGAATGGATTTGAATTTCTCAAGCATTGATGTATCATATTTCTTTCACAATCAATTTATATTATTTTTAGAATATTGTATTCTTCCTCAAAAGATTGTATTATTTCCACTATGTATGCCCCAAAGTTTATTTGTCCATGTCTCACACACTTGCTCATATTTCATGAAGTATATGTATTTATGTGATAGTTCACGTGATCATGTGATTTATAACAGCATATATCATAGTCCACATTCTTATGTAATAATTTTTTTGTAATACATCTTCTCATGTGCTAAATGTCTTACAATTAATGATATCTAGCTCACTTGCTTATATATTACTGACTTTTACAGCATATGTCCCTATAAATCAAATGTCTATGTATCATATGTCTCTTATGTACACTTGTTAGTATGTTAAAAGTACTTCTTTATGGCTCATTATTCACACATGCCTACTTTTTTATGTGTCATAGGCTTATGTTGCTTATGCATTAATATGTTATACCCCTCTACTTTTATTTACTTAAGTATTGAACACCTTGGGATAAAGTTTCCCCCATATCGGGATGAATAAGGATTTTGCTCTATAGGTAGAAAATGGATAGGAAAAGTTTTCATTTTCCTATATTATGTGTCTTTCCTAAACATTTATAACATTTACATCTATCAACTTTTTCATAGGTTTGTTTCACATTAGCTAACTTGTTCTAGTATTTACAATTCTCGTATTCCAAGTATTTGTTAGGCTGATTTATAAAAGGGAGATAACGATAAATTGTGGTGTACAAAATTGTTACTTAATTATATATGGCTAGTAGGAGACTTACTTTTCATTTGAGTGTTACATATGCTACATCTGCTGCAACACCTTATGCCCATACGTGGTTTTGGTCAGCTAATATGTTTTGGACAGTTTGATTTACAAAGGGAACTCTGGCAAATATTCTGAAAAATACGCACAGTTGACCTTGTTTTGAAATATGTTTTGGACAGTTTGATTTACAAAGGGAACTCTGGCAAAAATTCTGAAAAATACGCACAATTGACCTTGTTTTGAGCAAGACCTCTCATTCGAGGACGAATGATCCAAGGGGGGATGATGTAATACCCCCATAACTTCCAATATTTATACAATTGAGTGAACGTGAAAAAATATTTAAACTCGAGATAGTAAAAGGTGATATTTGATATTAAAGTCATAAGTGGACAAGTGTGTATTAATGTTAAGATCTTGTAAAGAAACTAAGATATGAAAAGTGGTGTAAAATAGGTGAGGTGCTTGCTTGACTAAATTAAGATACTAGGTGACAAGTAGGTGCATCACATACTTAAGATATATGGACCAAGTAGGTGCATCACCTGCTTTGACTTATAAATCATATGGAGGCCTAAATTAAGTGTCAATTTGAGGCCAAATATGTCCAAGAAAAGGGAAAAAAAGTAAAAAGAATGGCAGTCCAAGGCTCAATATTTCCAAGCCCACAAGAAATAATTTTAATGAAAAAGTAGGTGCATCACCTACTTAAATGTGTGGCCTAAATTAAAGACACATGGTGATTGCAAATGAAGTACAAAAAAGGTGGCAAAACTCTGATACAAATATCTCATTTTCCTTTTATCCAAATTTTAAGCTCTCAAGTTCATATATTTCTCTCTCTTAAGATGAAACAGCCACCCAATATTCCCACTAGGGTTCTAAGTATTTTTCATCTTGTTTCTCCAAAGCAGCCACAAGATCACCTTCTCTCCTCTATTGCTTCAAGTATATTGGATAGTTCTTCAAGGGGAGTGAAATAAAAATAGTTATATGTGTTAGCAGCCAATGTTTTGCCCCTCTCTTCCAAAGATTAAGAGAAGGTTACAAAAATAATTGAAGGAGAATAACAAATTAAGATCACCAAGATGAAGATTATGACGTTAAAAGACAGGTTGAGACTGCGTAAGCTATATGAATTGGGAATTGAGGTATGTATTTGGCATGCAGTCCTATATTATGTGTACCAACAAATTGAGATCTCTAAGTGATCTTCATGGTAAAAGATACAATGTGAGGGCGTACAATTTCCAATGTAGCTAATGGTCTTCCTTATACAATCCAAGTTCTCAAAATATGTCAGACTACTTCTATACGTGTTCATTATCCAATATTGGTGTGTTTATTCTTCCAAGTACTAGTTGGCAAATGTACTTTAAACATTAAGTTTCATGAGTTATCCACCAAGTCAAATGAAGTTCATTGAGTCAATTAGATCCTACATTATACATGTTATAGATTTTTATATGTCAGATGCATATTATGTCCACTGTTCATTTTATGTCCCCTTACATGGAATGTACAACCCTTATTTGGGTTCTGTCATGGACTTCATTAGTTTGGATGTTTATGCACTCTTTCATTTGATATCGTATACTAAGTGTTTAGTTATCATATCATCTTATACAGTCCTTGTCTCTACATTTGAGAAGTTACAGTTTCTACTAAGTGTTAGGCTATCGTATGCCTCCATGTGAAATGTCCAAACGTGTTTTAAATGAAGCAGCTTGTAAGAAGAATTACTTGCTCAATTGCTATACATCTTAATGAATCATTTACTACATGTAAGGTAGTTGCCACACACCTTCGTGGATCACCTATATATATTCTTTGTGCCCAAATGAAGTTCACGAGTCATATAAGTTCCTAAGTAGCACATCAAAGTTACATTTTCTTCATGTATTATTGTTTTCTGCCTCAATTAATTTATCCACAATCTCAAAAGAGTCATTAACATCATAAGAACAATCTCAAAGATTAAAGAGACAATGTAAAGTGAATCTACATAATTATGGGTGGCAGCTCAGGGGTTAAAATACCTAGCATGGGCCGATCCTAATTCTTGTGCTTAAGGGTGGCAGCTCAGGGGTGGTAATACCTAGCATGGACCGATCCCAATCTATATAATTATGGGTGGCAGCTCAGGGGTTAAAATACCTAGCATGGGCATATCCTAATTCTTGTGCTTAAGGGTGGCACCTCGAGGGTGGTAATACCTAGCATGGACCGATCCCAATCTATATTATTATGGGTGGCAGCCCAGGGGCTAAAAGCCTAGTATGGGTCGATCCCGATTTGTATATTTATGAGGACCGCATCCCAGGGGTTAAAATACCCAGCATGGGTCATCCCCTCCTACCACTGATCAGCTGGTCATTGTGTCACATGCTACAAAGTCTATAAAGAAAAGATAAACTTAAAGCTAAGAATGTAATGTACATGATTCCCCAAGTATAACCAAAGAATGTAATGTACATGATTCCACAAGTATAAGCAAAGGTGAATGTAAGCATAGGATACTCAAGCTAATAAAATCTCTCAATATAAGCATAGGATACTCAACGATCTTTGGTGAGCTCCAGGTTGCTTCAAGGCTTTGCTGAGTCTCTAGTATATTTTTGAGATTATATATTACTTAAGGGGTATGATGGGGTCTTGTCCTGTTATAAGCTAAGTGTCTATCTTTTAGAGGCTGTGTAGATCAAATGTCAAAGTAAAGAGTGGTTATGTCTTGTTTAGTAATTAAGGCTTCAACGGCCTAGCATGTACATTTATTTTGGGCCTATCTATGTTGGTCTTTTATCAAGGTACTTGACCTATACTCATCAAAGATTTATAGTTATCATAGTTGCATGTACAATAAGAATAATACATAAGTTGGTACTCTCGGGCCTTTAGGGGATCAGGTGTCTGTCCGTCTCAATGGGACTTGGGACGTGACAATTTGTCGCCTATTTTAGTCTCTTAATTTGTATCGATCACCTTTTTCTCGATAAAAATCTTGTCTTGCCTTCTACGAAGAAGGAGGATCACCAATGGAGAATTGAAAGTCGTTAATGGATAATGAGGAAGACAAGAGAATTTGTGCCTATTTTAGTCTCCTAATCTATAAAGTAAGTAATAATATGTTTTCAGCACTATTTACTTAATTTGAAAGATTATCTCCCCTGATTTTCTTTAATTTGTTATTTGCTTAGTTGTATTTTATTAAGTTAAATAAAAAAAATACATAAATTAGCAATATAACAAACTAAAATATTGACATTTTTAATAAAGATTGAAAGTGTAGCTAAGGTGTCCTATTAAATGCTAAAATATTGACATTTTGAAAATTTTCCCTTATTTTTATTCGCTATCTAAATTGTTATGACGTATTTTTCAGTTACCCGCTCTATATTTTTATATGCTTTTGTTATTCTTCTTATTTCATTCTACCATAGAACAAATTCTTTCTGCTATATTTGCACAATTCTCTTTTAAAATATGTTTCCTTAACTACTTTTGTTGAATATTTCATTTTTTGTGTTATTTGGTTTCCTTGCAAATTGCATACCTTCTTCCAAATGTATGAATGCTAATACATTATCTTTTGTGCCTTATGTAACAGGTTTTAATGGAACAATTAAGAATACACCTTAGCTAACTTTCAAACATGTTCTTTATCATGTAAAAAAAAATGTACATAATTATCTTATAAAGTTCTATCTTTCCAATTTTTTTAGTATATTTATGATTTCCTTCATGTACATCTTACTATAATTACACTTCAAACGCTATAGCACACACTCATTAATCGAGTCACTCAACCAATATCAATATCAATATCAAATTATACACTAATAGTTCATAATCTTACTCATATACTAAACATTTATGGTGTTGGACCCGTGCTGGCACGGACACCTCTATCTAGTATTTATATATTCTAGTCTCATTTAACATTTTTCTTTTACTACCCATTCTTTGGCAAAAACTAATATATAAATACCTTTATATATATTTCCTTTTGTTTGGTACAAAAGAAAATGCTTTCCACTAAAAATATTTTTTTGAAAAATAAGTGACTTCCTTACTTGTTCGGGTATTTGGTTAGTATATAGAAAGTATTATCCCAACATCATTTAGATATAATCTAGACAAATACTATGACACCAAATCAGACCCAAAATCTCGACCAAACACGAAACTTGATTATGTACCCCAACTCCATACTCAACCTCTCAACCTTGATCGAGACCTATGGTTCAAATCCAACTTCAACCAGACTCCAAACCTGACCCAAGACACGAAAACCAAACTTCAATCCCGACTCAAGACTCAACTCACAACCTCGACACTGAACCAAGTCTCAACCCTAACCCAAACCCAAATTGAGAATTGAATAGGCGACTGGTCATTGAGAATTGAATAGGCAACTGATCAGGAGATTTTTTAAAAATATTTTCCTTATATCATGAAATGAAATCATTTTCTTTAAATTTGAGGAAAATAATAAGTCTACTCAAAATATATTTTTCTTTCTTCATTTTCTTTAAATTTGAGGAGAATAATAAGTCTACTCAAAATACATTTTTCTTTCTACCTAAACGCACTCACTAAGAAAGGGTTTTCTTTACAACTTATTTTGTTACAACCACCATAAAAAAAGGTAACATTACAAAAAAAATACATATATCAAAAATACTTTCCGTCAAAACAAACTCAC
This sequence comes from Solanum stenotomum, assembly GCF_019186545.1. Lineage (NCBI taxonomy): Eukaryota > Viridiplantae > Streptophyta > Magnoliopsida > Solanales > Solanaceae > Solanum > Solanum stenotomum. The sequence goes on from NC_064288.1 coordinate 24,725,396, forward strand.
CATTGGGTTGGAATAAAACATGCTTCAGAGCAGTAATATTTTTACTTCATCCAGCTTCTGTCCAATTTATACTCAACAACTGCCCCCAAGCTGGACTCCAAGAGCCCTATTTTTCTTCACCTCAATAATCACTTTCACCCAGCAATTAATAAACAGCATTTACAGGTGAAATTAACTTAAGAGCTGTCTATACTTATCCTCTCTAAATACCAAAATGAAAATAAAAGAGATAGAAACACTTACTTATCAACAAATGGGAAGAAAAAAAAGGCACTGCCTACATTTACAAATCATTTGCTTTAACTTGAAGAAAAGTGTACATATCTTCACATCAATCATCTTTACTTGCTGTAACTAATACATCCCACAACAGCCTTTACAGGGTGAAATTAACTTAGAGCTGTATTTACTCTTCCAGCTCTAATATCAAAATGACGGGAATGATTAAAGAGTTTGTTTATCAAAGAACAAAGGTAGAAAAATAAAAGCACTGCCTACATTGAGGATCCCCTTTTTATTTTACAAACAAATACTACAACATTCTTCCTGATGGTTGTACTTCCATAAACAGCCTGCAATGGAAGTTGAAATGTGTAACCACTCCTGGTAACAGAAGAACCTCATCATTCAATAGGTTCAACTTGAATACATGTAAATATCAACTAGCAATGGAAAAACATATACCTAATTAATGACAAAGGTGATCCTCAGGGATGTCTAGATGCTTCGTCGTGCAATTGAGAAGATCTTACATTGGGTTCATCCTGTCAACATTAGTCCAGCATAATATAGTGGTACTGCACTTAGCTAGACTAATTTTCCCATGTGGAACTGGAGTTCCTGCTTGCAACATTGCTAAACTATTTTTTAGCAATATGAACTACCATTGCTTATTTTGCATGTTTACTACATAATATGCTGTACAGTAACTGCAGTTCACCCTTTTTATTACTTAACATTCACCTAGGCTTCCCCCCAAAATCGAGCAAGGAAAGAAAGCAAGTTAGTATATGCAAAATTCAGTAATGTTTTGGCTCGTCAGATATCCCAGTTTCTGGCTTTCTGCATAACACAGTATTAACAAAAACACTTCAAAAGCAGCACATGCATGTGTTCCAAGGCAAAGAACTGGATTCCATAACCTGACTAAAAGCTCATACATACAAGTTCCTAGTCAGATTAACACAGAATACAAAAGGCTCCCTTATCCTTTTAGATGGTTAGATGTAACCTTGCTATGCTCCTGTAACACATACTTAGAAAGCACCTCAATCTATAAACTCTGCATCGTGTCTCTGGGACTAAAGTTTATGAAGCTCCATGGTTTAACCTATATCAAGCAATTGTTGTCAAAACTACAGGCATCATTAACAACAACGATTTGGGAACACTTCTTATTTATCAAAAATGGCTCATACACCCCTTTTGATCAAAAACTAAAATAAAAATGGCTCATACATATTTAACAAAAAAACTGCAACAGAAAACACTTTTTTATGACCTCTTAATCATATATTCAGGAATCTTAGTCGTGGTCTCCAGCTCTCCATATCAACATCAACCCTCCATCATAGACAACAACTGAGATTATTAAATATGTGAAAATCCATGTTTCCAACAGATCCTGGTTCCTTTTTGTTCACAGTTCTTTACATTAGTGTTGCCGTGAAGGATTATAGCCTCCTTTTTGTACCCTGTTCTTTCTTGATGTTAATTACGATGATGTTGAATTGTTTGTCCATCAATTTTGTTATAGTATGGACTGTCATAGACAGTCTTTATTACTTTCTGTTCGCTGGCTTTCCTTTATGTTAGTACACTGACATTGTATGTCCATCAATTTTGTTTCAGCAATCTGTATGGTCTTATGGCTAAATTCCACTTTGATGAATATAGAACGAATCAAAGTCTTAATAAAGAATAACCTAAATACATGGTCAACATCCTGCAAAGTATTCAAATTATGATGACCAGAGAACTCCGTAGACGTTTCTCAAAAAGAGGTTCAATATCATAATAATACCAGATCAACTTCAAGAATATTTTCCATCATTAAAACCTAGTCTTTACAACTAAGCTACATCTGTCAGGTAACCAGTCCCAAGAATGGAGAGATCGAAACATTAGCAACCTAGCTTAGTGAAATAACCTTGTGCAATAGACAAATTAGCTTAACAAACCTAGGCCAGAGGGAGTCAGGAATTCCAATATTAACGAGTAAAGAACCATGAAAATTATGATGCATCCTCAAGGCATGAGAGAACATCACAAAATAAAACTGCAGGCAAGTACTAAAAGAGATACACAACAAAAGAGCCCTATAGTCAAAAACAAATTTTAAAACTGCTGTGTGGCAGAAGACAATGGCCAGGAGAAGCTTCTCCCAACCCCCAACACAGAAGTTATGCATTTTATATTCAAAGTTCAAAGGATTGTGTATTATGAAGAACAAGCTTTAATTATCTTCACCAACTGATCTCCTTCGACCAAACCCCCATTTACATGTCATCTGAACTAAGGGGATTTCAGTCTTATGAGTATAAATGTGTCTTTTCATAGTCTTTTTTTTGGTTGGCCATTAAATAATACAAGCCCCCTCCCTTCAATCAAGAAAAACAGCAATCTAATATCGATAGTCTGTTAACCGAGAGCCACCAATTTTAAATTTTCATAATAATTATTGTACAGTTGTATTGATATACCAATCTAATGGTTGCTATCGTACATAACTCCGCAGCTCATACACCGGCCAATTTTACATGTCATCTGAACTAGGGGATTTCAGTCTTGAGTATAAATGTGTCTTTTCATAGTCTTTTTTTTGGTTGGCCATTAAATAATGCAAACCCCCTCCCTTCAATCAAGAAAAACAGCAATCTAATATTGATAATCTGTTAACCGAGAGCCACCAATTTTAAATTTTTATAATAATTATTGTACAGTTGTATTGATATACCAATCTAATGGTTGCTATGGTACATAACTCCGCAGCTCATACACTGGTCAATTTTAGTAACCATGGAGACACCATAGAAAAACAAAAAAAGACGCCCTAACTGAACTTCAATGTTAAGACCAGAAAAGCATCTCCAAGCAATGAAAAGAATGTCTCACCAAGTGCTACGCCTCAATCCCAAGCCAGCTGAGGTCAGCTATATGGACCATCAATATGATTTAGTTCCACTAGAACCAGTTCCATTCAAGTTTTTTTATGTAATTTAGACTTCTAGAAACTGCAAGTTCTCTACATATTCTAAAAACTAGGATGGTAAATTGTAAAGCGGAAGTTATATTTTAACTCCAGTTGCTAACTGTATAGTACGTTCATGGATCACAGGTTCTGTCTGTGTGTCTCAGCAGTTTATTTCTTTCTGGATAACTGTGTGCGTCTCTGCTTTATGTATCGCTGCAGCCCAAAAGTGGCCATAAGAATCCCTCTTACGCAAAGTGAATATTTAGTTAAGAAAAGTGAAGGGGACATTCCAATGTGGCAATGCCCCTTTTTACTTAAGATGCTGCACAGCAAACTGTGCACTGTCAGGGCCAAAATTGATCTTCACATACAGTTTTGCTTTTTTTTTTCTTTTTTCAAAATAGAGAAGGTAGCGTTTTGGTTAGGAAGCAGACAGAAGAACTTCTATACCAATTCTTTATGGAAAAGTAATCTTCTGTTGACCAACAAAAATTAAGGAATAACAAAAAAAGGTATGATTTGATATGATTTCCATGGTTATTATTTAAGGATCAGGTCTTCACTATCCCATATCCAATGAAGCATCACAATTAGTTACTATTTCATTCCCGAAGCATGAACGAGCACTAGAAGACAGAGGTAAGATCACAGCATACATATTATAGGAACTCTCGCATAAGAACTGAAACTAACGCATAGCAACATTTAATTAGCAGGAAACGTTCCCTGAACTAGGTTGCATAAGCAAGAAAGTGCAGAATATAGCTACAGATCCACCAGGACTAAGTTGACACAATTGTCCTAATACAGGAAAAATAAGTTTTCAAAACCATGGGCAAAACAACTTAACTGCCACAGAAACTTCCAATCCAAACCATCTTCCAACAACAGGGCAGCAACCTGAAATGACAAAGCTAGGATAAAAACCCCCAGAAGAAGAAGAAAGATTGTAAAGCTAATCACCTACATTGCGGTGCAAATGCTTGACTGAAGGCTTAGTTACAACCATCAAACACAGCCTTTCACTTCCTATCTACTATCCCAAGCTCAAGTCTTTCTACCACGGCTCTCGAACACTGCCTTTCTAGTCCTCCCTTTCTCTTCAACTGAAGCACGATCACTAAAAGTCCTACAAAATGGTAGCAAAAGGAATTAGAATTTATGCTGTCGAATTTGTTGGTGTTACAAAATCTATCGAACACTCACTTCTGTTTCTTTCGGTTTTGCTCCTTGATAGACCTGACCATATCCATAGCCATATCCTGGTGCTCTCTTGTCTGTGAATGCATATCTAGGCCCTCAACGGTTTCACAATCAACCTTGCAAATGCGGCACCATCCCATGCTCGTGGGCTTCCTCTTTCTTGGTCTATCAAAGGAGTCCACATCACCCTGAGAAGTTGCGAGTTCACAAAAAATTAATAAGAGGATATTCTAATTTCATGCACATTATGTCGATCACGTGATAACAATGCAATAAAGCTCCATTTCCAAGAAATAACATACTAACAAAGGAAAATGAACAAGATAATTACAGGGTTCATAAGGCAAAACTTACTGCATAAAGTCCGTGATTCGGATATCCCGGGACAGGATACCTGCTCCTGAAGCCAGGCTCCCCAAACCGTGGCATACCAGGTTTGTTGCGTCCAATTGATTCACCAAAACCAGGAATATCTCCAAACCCAGACAACTCCCCCATATAAGCACGGCCAGCGAAGGAACCAAAGCCAGCAGGTTTATCAAAACGTAAATGACTTGGTAATTTCGGAGGATCCAAAGACTCATCATGATGCAAATGACTCGGCATGTCTTTTCCAAACAGATCACCACTCTGGACATGTTTGTAAGGACGACCAAAGGTAGTATGCTCACCACCTCTCAAATCCCCAAGACCATCAGTCTCTACTCCATGTGGATGGCCAGGCAAAGCTTGGAACCTACCATTAGAGTATAAACCGCCAGCTAGATTGGAAGGTAAATTGAAATGTCCAGGCCCTTCAATAAATTGATGGGGCTCTCTGCCACCAATATCATCAAAACCTGAGTGACTTACAAATCCACGTGGTGGAATGTTAAATAACTCCCCATCAGGGTTTCTGGCAGACAAATAATCCATATGATGCACACCAAATCCAGATCCTCCCCTTTTTCTATCATCGTCATGAGGACCAAGTGGTGCTTCTCTTTCTCCACTATCCTTGAAATGCATCGAACCAGGAGGATGATGTGGAGGCAATAATCTGTTAGGGGGAACCCCGGTACTGGCCTCAAATTTTGATCCAGAATCATATCCTAATCCGCGAGGAGGTTTGTCATGTGGCCATGATCCTGCAACAACAAAGTTCATTATTTAGTGTAATTAATTAGGACATTGATTTTAACTCTTCTTGATAAATTATTTAGGAAATAATTGAATATCAAAGTCCAACTCACCTTGATCGCGAGGCACTGGCAAAGGACTTAAATGCTCCCCCATAGGCGCCTTCAACCTTTTATCCCTAGCTGATTCCATACTTCTAGGTTGGCCAAATGGAACCTTCTCAAAAGACCCAGAGGAAAATGGGTTTGGTTGATTTCCTTCAAACCGATTCACCCTTTGGTTTTGAAACATTTCAGCCTCTGCTGGATTAACTGAGTGTTGTGTTCCACTAGGAATTTCAGCACCACTTAATGGTGCTCTTCCTACTCCCGTTATCCCCTCTGGGAATTCACCTGGTGGAAGAAAATGACCATGCCCCCTAGCAAAGGTTGTTATAGACCCTGGACCAGGGATACCACCAAGGGGGGCACTACTAGGCTGCTTCAGGAATTGTGGATGATGATCAAGAGAATTCAATGGCTGACCAGCCTGAGGCACATCCCCTGAAGGTATCATTGCAGTGGGGGGATATCCAGGGAGTTGGGCATGAGAAGCACTGCCTGCAGGTTGCCCTGGTGATATTATCATAGGACCAACGGGCCTTTGCTGCGCAGACGGTCCATATTTCGGAGGTGGCATCCCATGCCCATACTGCTGAAAAACCCCTCTGTCAATGGTAGAGTCATGTGAATCTCTTCCAGAGTTCAGATTCTTAATTGAACCATCAGCAGCATCAGAAGATTCATGCTTTTCCAAAGTCTGGTCCAGTTCTTTTGGAGTATCATCACAGGCATCTTTGTCTGGCTTAACTGTTGCATCAGCTGATTTGGCAGCAGATTTAGGCTTCAAAAAATTCTCATTTTCCTCTTCCTTAACAGTTCTTTTGTCCATAAGCTCATCTGAATCACCCTTATGAACATCTATATCACTGCTGGCCCTCTGTCTGTACTCGTCATCAATTGATTTGGCTGGAAGAGAATTTAGATCCTTTTGAGCATTGTCCTGGGAAGGAACTCCCACTTCTGGCCTTCCTGAAGTTTTGTCAGGTAACAGATCACCTTTACTCTCTAGGGCTAACCGTTTCTTCTGATCCATTGACTCGTGCTCATTGCTCGTGTAGCTCCCATAACTTGGATTTATTTGCGGCTGGCTTAAAGCAGGCTGGACAGATCTAACCTGGGCTGTAGTATTATATCCACCATGAGCCTGTGAAATCGACTGGACATGATTTTGCATCCCAGGCCTTCCTATATATGTTTGAGATTGTTGAGGTTGTGGGGGAGGTGGTAAGGTGGCATTTTGCTGTGGCTGAATATATGCATGCAAACTTTGAGGCACCACATTAGGAAGACCTTGAGGGCGAAATTGAGACTGCAACGGCTGCTGGTGAGTAAAATGACCTTGCTGGTGTGATTGGCTCGGAAATGGACCAGGAAATGTATGATGTTGACTGTACTGTTGAGACATTGGCTGTTGATTAGGCCGAACAGGATGTTGCTGAATTGAGTGTCCTGCTTGTTGAGCAGTAGCATAAAGTTGAGATTGCGCAGGAACTTGACCTTGAGTAGGTACCAGCCCCGGTTGCTGATTGCCGATTAGACCCAGAGGTGGGCGCATTAAGGGAGGTTGAGGAACCTGACCATGAGTTTGAACCAGAGGCATAGACCCACTAGTAGGATGTGGATACATTGGAGGTTGCTGTTTCATCCCTATAGCCACTTGCTGCGTGAGCTGGGTTTGTGGATAGGAATGGAAACCTGAAACTGCATTGGCTGTTGAAGGGAGGGTCTGACCCAGTGCATGAGTAGGCTGGCCGACCTGAGGAGGCCGCAATTGGCCATGAGATTGTGGATGATGTTGCACATTTATTTGCGGCTGGAGTTGTGAATGAGGTTGTGGTTGCACAGGAGGATGTGGTTGGGCTTGAGAAGATGGAGGGGGATGAACCTGGGCAGGAGGCTGCTGATACTGTGGCACTTGCACATATTGTTGTGAATGAGGCTGCATTGGATAGGTCTGTGAATATGGTGGATGAGCACCAGAAGCTGGATATATTTGTGATGGAATTTGGGCATGAGGTTGCATAGTAGGTGGGAGCTGCTGCACTGGGTTGACTTGGTTTTGATGCTGTTGTGCCAGAGGTTGAACCTGTGGTTGAGTTGGCCCTTTAGGTAGAGCTTGCATTTGAGTATGAGGTTGTTGTTGAGATTGAGGATTAAGTGGTTGCGGCTGGGGCTGGGGCTGGGGCTGGGGCTGGGGTTGGGGCTGGGGCTGGGGCTGGGGTTGGGGCTGGGGTTGGGGCTGGGGCTGGGCTGGGACCGGGGTCTGGGGTTGTGCTGGTGGCTGCATGTAAATGTGAGGTTGTTGCTGAAATTGTTGGAGGGGTTGTTGCTGATAAGGATAGTATTGTTGATAAGTTTGCTGTTGATAAGGCTCATATCCTGCATATTGCTGATAATATTGCTGATACCACTGCTCTGAAGTAGGCACACCAGCTGAAGCAGTAGCAAGAGCCTGAGAGCTGGCATTTGTTTGCTGATTGGGATCTTGTCCAGGAAGCAGAGAAGCAGTTGTGGTTTGAGGGTTTGGTGTCTGTGATGCTGGAGTTCCTGAATGAGCCGTAGTTCGATTCAAGTCGGTACCAGCAGCAGTGGTGGCTGCACCAGAGCTAGGATTATCTTGGGCACCATTAGTTGTCTGCTGTGCAGGATATACACCCTGGGGATAGAACATACACTAAGAAACCATCCATACAAGAAAGATGAGTATTACATATGTATGAAAAGTACTCACAGGACAACTCAGGGCATGCTCATGCACTTGTCGATGCACAATCTGGACTCCACATCTATTGCATACAACTGGGGAATTGCCGAAGGAACAGCCAGAACAATGGGAAGTGCAATCAGAGAAGGAACCTTCCCATGTGCATCCACTTCTGTGATAGAGACAACGCACTTTAACTCTGCCTATGCTTTCAGCAAGTGTCTTGTCCGACTCGATAAGGGCCTGTGAGGAAAAGTAAATGCAACACATTCAAACTATCACGAGTAGCAAAAGCATCAGTAGTTATCTAAAGGACAATGTACTACAGGGAGCTCACTTTAGAGTCTGCTTCAGTCACCAAGTATCCATCATAAGGACAGGCTCGGCTCCCATTGGCAACATGTGCCAGACAAGGTTTGCAGTAGAGATGAGTGCACTGTGATTGGACGGCTTCATTAGGAAATACGAGTGTGCGACAAACAGGACAGAAATACTCTCCAGGATAGGTATGGATGTCGATTATGCATTCAATATCAAAACCCATATCAACTCAGGAGTACGAAGTCAGTTTCCACAACACATCAATGCAATTATGCTTCTGGTAGATGAAAGCTGCTCTTGATGTGCAAACTGCAAAGCTCATCAAAATAACTACAATTAGAAACACGACAATAAATGAAATACACATTCAGGTAACAAAGACAACAATTAAGGAAAATGTCAAAACTTAAAAAGCCACAAATGCACCCACTTATGTGCCATGCCCTAACACTTTGTATATGCTGAATACATGTTCAGAATGATTTTTAAAACAAGAAAGAAAGTAAAGCAGAACTAGGTCTTGCGAGGATGTGATTATTAAAACAATAAAGGTTTTTGGTTAACATTTCCAGTAATAGAAAAGGGTACGTATACACAAACAAGCAAGCGCAAAGGAAATTTCAGTAATGCAAATTCCAAACTATTCAGTAAACCTTGACCTTGTTAATTCTTTGAACTATACAACTACACCGCACTCATTTATCAATCAATTCAACCAAATTTATTCTCAATCTATCCTACAATAATTTACACTCCTCAACACCAGTTTAAAATTGGGAATAATAGCAACAGTGACGTAAACACAAAAGTTAACAAATAAAGATTGTATTCGAGCACAAATAGCCACCACCATCATAAGCTAATCAATTTCAAAACTTGAAAAGGATTCTTTTTCCCCACTCAAACTAACACAAACTTTGAGCTAGTTAATCCTTTGAACTACACACTAATTTACTCTCAATTTATCCTGTAAGAAATTACAATCCTCAACATCAGTTTTGAATTGGGAAAAAAATTGTGCACAGTGACAGAAACACAAAAGTTAACAAATAAACATTGAATCATTCACTGGAAGTGGGCGGAGGGGCGGAATTCGAGCACATCAAGATTAGTAGAGTTCAGACAGAAGTTATCATAAACCCAAGGGCGGCTCAACCGTAAGTCAAAAAATAAGGGCCTCCAAATAACCCAAAAAAAAAAAAAACTCTAAATTCAGTTCACTCTAATACGAAAACATACCTGTACAACAAAAAAGAAAAAAAAAATCGACCAAGAGGCAAGATTAAACGAAGAACCAAAAGAAACCCTAAATTCAGTTCACTCTAATACGAAAACATACCTGTACAAAAAAGAAACAAAATCGACCAAGAGGCAAGATTAAACGAAGAACCTAAAATAAACCCTAAATCAGTTCACTTGAATACAAAAACATACCTGTACAAACATAGAAGTAAATTCTAGCAAGAGGCAAAGATTAAACGAAGAACCAAAAGAAAATGAAGGAAATACATACATAAAAGAGAACCAGATCTGATGAAGGCGGTGTAAAATGTTATTTTACTTGTGAGAAGCACCAGCACACTTGGAAAACCTAAGTAGAATGAATATAAAAAAAAATAATGTATTTATAGGTCTAATCTCATACTATTATGGACATATTTTTAAAATTTAATTATTTGTGTAATTATAATTAAAAATTGTAAATAATTAAATTGATTTCGTAAAATTGTCTTTAATTCTTTGAAGTATGTTTTTATTAAAAATTTCAAGTTCAAATGAATTAGATTATTAAATAATTAAACTTAAAAAAATATTGTCGTAACTTTGAATGTCTGTAATGACCCTCTAGGTCATTTTTTTAAATTAAAGCATTTATTGCGTCGTTTAGAGCGTTCTTGTGGCGACCCCAAGTCATTTATGACTTGCTGGNGTCGTGACAATGTCTTATATTATAATATTGAAGATTACCTACTTGGTGTTGGTGGGATTATTCACCATTCAAAATGAATGTTCAAACCTTATCAGAAAATTATAGGGTTTATCAAGGATCGCCCGATAGTAGTGAATTGGCGAACTCTAACTAGTGAGGAGAGCAGCAAATTGGTTATACCTAGTGCGATGGCATTTATATAAGTATATATAAGCATAAATAGGAGTTTTTCGTTTTGAATACAGATAACGGCGTTAGGGATGGATTAAATGATTTAACCCTAAATCATAACGCCAAACCTAGAAGATATTTTGAGTCCAAATTAGACCACTAGCATTACTTTTTTTGTTGTTTCAAAGAACATATTTTTAGTTCTAAATAATTTGAATTTGTATCAAAAAATTTAATGCATGTTACGTCACTAATACAGATGGTGAAAGCTCCACGCATCATGTGACAGGATAAATAATTTTTTAGATAATTTGTAATATATAGAGATCTTAAACTGAACAAATACATTTGTTCGTGAAAGAATATGACCATTCTAAAAAGTCATCTTTGAAGTTTAGCATAAAAAAAATTGAAGGTATAAAGATGGATGTTACTGTATTTTGAAGGGAATTACTTGTATTTTCTTCAATTTGTATACATACAATATTTCTTTATGAAAAGATGATTTTTTTTCATGCTTAAAAGTCATTCCTCTTTTATTTTGCTTTTCTTATTTTTCTAACAATTTTAAAGAGATTAGTGTTATGAAGAAGATACGACATATTCAAATAGTATTTATATAATTTGAAGGCACTCAAGTAATGATATTTCTGTCAATCACAAACTGCCACAGAATAGAAATACACCAATTCTACAACTTCACGAGTTTTCTGGTAACAGTTTTGTGAAGTTAACATTGATTGACTTTTACTCCAATGATAAAACATTAAATTCAAAAGGTAAATGAATTATTTAAATTATTTATTGTCGATGACTATAGTTACCTTTCTCTAGCATTAATTGTCAATTATTATGCACAAGAAAATTCTCAGTTATTGTCTATTGGAGTAAAGAGTTGTGAGGCATTTAAATTTTTTACATTAATACGAATTTACATGTAAAAAAATGGTATAAAAATTATATCTCTTCATTGAAATATGATAGTGGTGATCATATAAAAAGGAAAGAGAATCGGTGATTGTTATGGTTGTCTAATGAAAATTTCATATATCAATATCAGTTATTTTCAGTTTCATTAATTTTCTGACGGGTTGAAAGTTAGAGGGTCATTATGTTCCTCTCGTTGAGAATGAGAAAGAAAGATGCAAAGAGACAAAATAGGCAACAATTTCATTAGAGGAATGACAATGTTTCACTAATTATGATGTACTGACAATTTCATAGCTACTCTTTTTATTCTATTGATCTAAAGTGACATTTTGTAAAAACTATTGTAAGAACTTTATGAAAACTTAATCATTAACATGTCAGCGACATGACCACAGTTTTAAATAATCAAAATAATCACATCAAATAAATCAAGAAGAAAGTACAATTATTTTTTTATAAATATGTGAAATTTATTTTTATAAATATTAGGGTAGATGACTATAAAGATCTTTCTAGTCATTTTATAAATTTGATGTGTGTTTTTCTATTTTGACCTTTTAATAGTTTTTATATGTGATTATAACTTGTAGAGATTGATAGTACAAATCTTGGGGTGTTCGAAATTAGCGATTTGGGTCATTGATTGGGTTCTTGAGTTTTAAGAAAAATTAAGTTTGACCGTGATCAATTTTCGATCAAGATGACCTTGAATCAATGTTTGACATTTTCAATAGGTCTTAAACGTATTTTTTTAACAATTTATATATTCAATTTATTTTCGCAAGATTCCAAACAAATCATATGGATATACTTGAAGTTTTAATTATTTTAGACAACCAGTTTAATTGATGATTAATGAACCAAGTTCATAACTCATTTAATATCTTTATGCCACGTGATTCATATACAAAGATAAATTTAAGTGAGAAGGGTTTAACATGTTAAAAGATGAATTTAAAAGTTCCAAATAAAGAGCAGTTGGGACGCAAGTCACAACATTAACTAAGGTTCAAAGAGGAGATTTTCGATTTTATCTTTGACGTTAGATATGTGAGATGCTACATTTATACAAGTATTTTACTAATAATGATATGTGCCCAAATAAATGTCAAATAAGACCATTTATTATAGGTGAAATTATTTATTTATACTATTAGAATTTGTGTTAATTAATGGAGCAATCGTGACATAATGATAATGTGATGAAGATATAATTATTGGGCAATAATGATAAAATAGGTGTTTTGATTATTCATTTTTATGTATTAGGTAGTTTTGCAGCTACTGTTTTGTATTAGTGTATGATCCATCCCGATCGTTATGATTAGACCAATGGTGAAAGAAATTGGGCCATAATTTTTTTTGGATAGTGACATAAAATTTTTAGGCTAAGCTAGTATCAGAACTATGGATAAAAAGAAATATAAAAAGCAACGTACTAGTAGAAAATTAAGAAAAATAAGAAGAAAATTAAACAAATTGTATCTGGAATATAAACAATTCAATATCACAAAAATTGATAACGACAAATTAGATCAATTAATAGATAATATATCTAAAATAGAATATAAATATATTCAATATTTAAAAATACAATGAATAACGAGAATAACGAATATAGACAAAAACTTACTGAAATAATTATAGCAAAATGACAAGAATTAGCACATAGGCAAAGTAGACTTAACAGTAATATATTCGAAGGAACTTGTAAAAAATCTATAGTAGCACAAAGGAAAACTATTTTATATCTACAAATACAAATAGAAAATTTAGAATATAAACGTCAACACAATCTATAAATGAATAAGGAAGAATATGCAATAGATGAAAAAACATATGAAAACTATGACGGATTAAAAATAAAGATAATATTTTCTAATCTAGGAAGAAGGTATAAGAAAATAGGTGACAATCTAAGTTTAATGTTAAAAAAAGAAACGGTAAAACTAGAAGATAGTTTAACTGTTATGGTAAGAATAACAAAAGAAAATGAAGAAGTAGATAGAAAAACGGAAATTGAAAAAATAAAACAACAACCAAAAAGAAGTACAACAATTAGAAAAAGTAAAAGATACTAAAATAATATAACTAGAAAAAGAGTTGGCAATGCTAAAAGAGATGTATGAAATGAAACAAAAAGAAAAAGAACAAAAAACAAAATTAGCAAATGAGAAAAATAAATTTTAAAAAAATTGCAATTAGAAGAAAAAGAAGAAAATAACCAAAATAATCTACCCGAAATAAGAATTGATGAAATAAATAACAATGATCTAGATGAACAACATTCGGAAACAAGCGAAACATATACGAAACTTTTAGCAAACATAGATAATACAAAGAATTTAAAAGTAAATACAGGAGACGTAAACATGGATGAAAAACCTAGCACATCAGCAGTAAAAAACCTAAAAAATTTAAATCCAAAATATTATAATGAAAACTATGGACAATATGATAGAGAAAAAAACTATATGGGATAAAAGATTAAATAAAAAATGGACGCCTAAACCAATAACTGAACAACATAATTTTTTAGATTTAGATTGTGTAGCAGATATAAATAAAACAATCCAATTATGAATGGGATATATATCAAAATAATTAATAGAAAACAAAATTATAATAACAGAAACACCAGGATATATAGAAAGAACACTTATAGGAACAGTAAAATTATGGCTGCAAAATTTATCAGATGAAAGTTTACAAACTCTAAGAAGTAATAAAAAATTTGATGGTGAAATAGCTACTACAACTATGGAAATATTATATAAATACGAAATAGCTATAAGAAACGAATTTAGTAGTATGACAACAGAAGTAGAAGAACAAAATAAAGAAAAAATCATAAACCGGAATCTAATGACAAAATTAGCGATATGTAACATGTGTTATATAGATGAATATACATGTGCATTTAGAAAATACTATTATAAAGGAACATATAGCATAGACGAAAGTAAAGAAATAAGAAAATTATATTTTACAAAATTACCGGAACCTTTTAATTCAAAAGTAATAAAAAGTTGGAATGAAGCAGGATTAACAGATACCTTAGGAGCTAGAATAAAATTCTTACAACGATGGTT